>NC_051176.1:118755600-119069490 GCF_013339695.2 Rhipicephalus sanguineus | reverse complement strand
GTGCACTTTGTCTGTTGTTATTATTCTTCTTTTATCCAAGGTTTTTGTCTGCTGTAAGCCTTAACAAGACAGGGCTGTAATTGTATTCAGCAGATATAATAAGTAGCAGTAAAAAGCCTCGGGTAATAAACTAGATATGGAATGCATAGATTGCAATCGATAACTTTTATTGGCTTCCAAATTCTACTGACTTTCTCTTATAAAAAGATCTGCCTGTGCGTGCGTGTGTGTGTGTCAGAATGCATCAATTCTGAACTTTTAAGTCTCCTGCCTAAAGTATGGTTTGCCGTACTTCACTCAAGCATGAGTAGTGGGTAGAAGGAACCCCAGAGCTTGAAAATGCCTGTATTGCAGGGATACATTTGTTTAGACATGTTATCATGTAGAACTTCTCCATTCCCAACAGCTGTTTATGGATGTATTCTTTTTTTTTTCTTTTCAATCCTTCAGGAAACTTCAGCTCTTTTATGCAAAAGGAGATCTTCGAGCAACCGGAATCTGTGATAAACACAATGAGGGGCCGCCTCAACTTTGAAAAGGAGTCGGTGGTTCTGGGTGGAATTAAGGACTACATCACTGAAATCAAGCGCTGCAGACGGCTGTTGCTCATTGGCTGCGGCACCAGCTACCACAGTGCAATAGCTGTAAGCTGTGCTACCCTTCTCTTTGTTGCTCTGCGTGAATGCAAGTGCTCCATTCTGTGAAATCTCTCTGCTGTTCGGTAACGTGCCTACGCTAAACCTGTAGGACAGTGAAAGAGATGTGCTGCATGTATAGTGCTGCACTTTTTCCTTCAGACTTGGGACTTTTTAACATTTCTCTTTAGAGTGTTGACCCTTCATTCTCAAAAATACCTGAAGGTGCAAAGTACACAAAGGATAAACATATTCAACAAAACAAATATTTTGCAAGAAGTTTTCTATCATAAATTTGTTGCCTGTGTACAATGCCATGCAGAAATCCAGCCTCTGGCTTTGCTTGGAACTTGGACAGGCATTTGTCATTTACTGTAAAACTGAGGTGTAGATTACCTTTTCCCTGCTATTACCTGCATGATACCGCTGCAACCAAAGAACTTTCCTTCTCTGAAAAAGCTTTCAAAAGAGAGTCATATGTGCTAAATTTTCTAGTTCCTGTTCCTGCTGTAATCTAAGAAATGGTGCCTGCTGCCTATATCTAGTGTTTACCACAGACATTTAGCCAGAAAGTTCAGGTTTAAAGCTGAAGTTCTTCCAGGAAAAAAAGTTTGATTGTGCCAGCACATTTGCCAGTGCTATGGATGTGTCTGGGTTTCCTACAGTGGCCCTTAGTGGATTTGTTATCACTAATGAAGTTCCTTCACCTTGTAGCTTAACACTCTCGTGACCACGGAAAAATCTGTTGTTTTTGGGTAGTCCAAGAAATGTTTTTTTCCTGCCTCAGAAATTTATTGATACTAAAGTGTAGGGTATCAAATGATAGAAGAAGAAAGGGTCTTTCCAGCAGTATTAATCTTAAACAACATATTTGTTTCGAATATTATCAAAACAGAGAAAAAAGCAACAAAAAGAAAAAATTCATAAGAACATCAATGCTACTCTGCACCGGGTAAAAATTTTAAAAATCGAAATATAGGTTTAAAACACAAAGCTGTTATAGAATAATACTGCAAATATAAGCTCTGCTAGTACAAAGATGATTTACATACATACAAAAACAAAGCACTAGTGCCTGTCATGCCACCGCGCGAAACAGTTTCTCGATGCGGTGAAACAAAGGTTGGCTCACTGTGCGTTGGCGTTTTGAAGATATGCATTCACGCATACTTATTTGTGTGCTTGCATATCTCTCCGACGGCTTCTGCAGTGAAGAACGACACGAAGAAGCCTTCACGCGGCACTCCGGAGCGCTAGGTCAAGGTCCACTCCGTGCCGTCTTCGCAGAGAGAACTCCGCTCCTTCTGCAGCCAGCGCCAAACGCTCCTGCCTGAATAAAGTTCACGCCTTCCAGATAAAAGCTGTGACCTTTAGTATCAACCGGATACGTGTACATCAATGCGCGGAAGCAATAAAACGGCCCAAGGAGAGAGGGAAGCTTACTGGCGGAAAGCTGCTGATGTTCAGGGGCGGCTTGACGCACTATCCTCGTTCGTACTGATGTCTGATGAATCGAAGTCATCTTCCATGTCTCTGCTGCTACCATCACCCAGAGATTGACCCTCAGATTCATCGGAATCCGTCAAAATTTGCCGTTTTGGTGAAGCACCCGCAGGCGAACATCGACACCACAACCGAAACCACGAGCACCTCCCCGACTACGAAGGAGCTTTAAAAATCCCCCCGCAGTGGAAAAAAAAAAAACTCAAAACCGAAACTGATAAAATACTGCCTCTTCTACCCTTTCAATGGTTTTAGCTATCCAGAAACGCTTGGAAAGCGCCAAAATTTGAACTTGAAGTCATCGTTAACATACTAGCAATGAGAATAGGCACAGTCACGAAAGTGTTAATGTGCATGCATTTGATCAAACAAGTTTCTTCTCTGGAAATTTTCATAGTGCCATTCAGGTTGTTTAGGTATGTCTTACTTGGCAGGGACAAAACTTTTTAAGGCAAAAGCCTCATCGGACGGTGACCTCTAAAATTCGGCGTGTGGTACAGAAACTGCAGCTGTGCTCAGTAGGCAAGGAAGGGAGGGCGGAGCTTGGTTGATTTTGTGACTTCATAGTGTGCCATCGTCACTATGTCACAGATCCTTGAAACTTGTGACATTATTATGACATACGTCATCACATGGCATCGTCGCTTGGTCAAAGGTGGGCCAATCCCGGAGGCGGTGCAACTACACAGGAGGTGCAGAAACCTCAAGAGGGGGAAGGTGGGGGGGGTGGGATGACCAATACAGTTTTTTTAGTTTAGTTTAGTTTATTGAAACTGAGAAGAAGTTGACTGAGAAAATTCGAGCAAGGGTTCATTGAAGGGGCAAGGAAGGTGAAAAAGGCTTTCGCCTTGATTTCTCATGGGGAGGACCTAAGGACCCTGGAAATTTCAGCTTGCTCAAAAGCAGTGCCTTAGGATCTCTCAACCTAAGAATTTGCCCATGAGTATTATTGCGTTATTTTTTATACATTTTATGGTTTTTCTTTTTTTTTTTTATGTTTTCAGACGAGACAAATCTTGGAAGAGCTTACAGAGCTGCCCGTCATGGTAGAACTGGCCAGCGACTTTCTCGATCGCAACACTCCTGTGTTCAGAGATGATGTCTGCTTCTTTATTTCCCAGTCTGGTATGTGCAATCTGTTCCTCTATTGCATGCACAAGCACTGAAATGAGAAAGTTGCACATTTTGTTCACAATTATTAATATATTAAGAATTTTATGTGCAGTTCACTTAAGTAAGCCTGGCCTTACATTTCAGCTTTTACATTAAATCTTTTTGTATCATAAAAGCAAGGTGTTTAATGGCTACTGAATTTAATGGGACTTTCATAAGACTATTGTAAATGCGCTTGTACTCGCAGATAATAGAACTGATAACTGGGTCAGTTGGATGACTTATTGAGTACAGTACGGTATAGCACAAGACAAAGAAAGCAGAATTAGACAGGCACTCATCCTATTTACTTCCTTGTCTTCTTCCTCTTGGACTACTTTACTCATAAGGATTGTATCTGGATGAATGTGAGCACTGAAATGTGGCACAGCCAATATTTGTATGCTCTTAGTAGCACATTCAGATGTATCTTGACAAGATGTATTCAACACTTTTTTTTTCTTCTTTTAAGTACTGCCAGTCTCATTTCGAATCCATAGCAGGCAGGTATATGATTGTTTGATTTACCCGGTGCACTATGTATTTGAGAACATAATCATGACTTTAAACATAGCAAAAAGATTTTGTACAAGAGTCAGAATAACTGTTTAAAATGTTTTGCAGTGTTTTCATTGACCATTTCTTCCCTAAAACTTATTAAAAAGCCTCAATTACTGACTGGACTTGGCTTGTATGATGGCTGCATGCTTGGATGAGATAGTGTGTGTTGATCTTGGGTGGTAGTCTTTTCGCAATAGCAGCCTTTGGTGAGTTTTAAGTAGAGCTGTGCGAATAGCAAAATTTCGGGTGCGAAGCGAATTCGAATATTGCAGTGTGAGTGCGAATCGAATCGAATATTTTTCGAATATTTCTCGAATATTTCTAGAATATTTTTCGAATACTTCGAAGCGAAATTGCAGAAAAGAAGTTGGAGAGGATTCGTAAGCACATTCTTATGAGATAGCAACACGAAAGTGTTTCTTTTCGCTAGGTTGATGAAGCACTGGAGGGGTGGTGTTTCATAGTTGTCTTAACAAGAATGAGGCAATGTAGAGGCCGTATTCTATTTATGTAAATGATTTGGTTCAACCAAAGTGTTGCCGACAACATTGTACACGTGATAGGCAAAGGTGCCATTTCCTCAGCCTCTCCTCCCCTTTCAACTTCTGTGGAAGCCCAACTGATGTGGCGGACAAGGGTGTGCTCCCTTCAAGTCCGGAGTTCCAAATCTGCCTCGTCGACATCGATTTATAAGAACATCTGATATTTTGGATGCTAAAAAGCTTCGGCGTCTGATTTTTCGGACTTTCTGCCCAAATTTCAGGCCCAAAACAACATTAATTCAGCCCCCAACTCTGCCACATCTTTCATCTCCATGTTGGAACCAGCGTTTTCTTGAGTTAATACATTTACGACCGTAGCAGAGTGTCTTGGCCAAGTTCAACTGTACCGGAGCTTGAAAGGCAGCTTTGCCGCAATACCGGCCGGGGTGTGATGAGGTGAAGCATATTAAAAATCTAGTGACCACTTCCAATCTGACGTTGACTGTGTCTTGGCAAAGTTCGACCGTAACGAAGCATGAAAGGCAGTTTTGCCGCAATACTGGCCGGGGTGTGATGAGGTGAAGCATATTGAAAATCTGAAGGGGTCACTTTCAATCGGACGTCGACTGTATTTGTTTTGGGTAAGTGTGTGATGAGGTGAAGCATATTGAAAATCTGAAGGGGTCACTTTCAATCGGACGTCGACTGTATTTGTTTTGGGTAAGTTCGAATAGTTCGAATAGTAAAATTCCAGTGCGAATTGAATCGAATAGCAAACACTATTCGAAAAATATTTGATATTTTGAATATTCGCACACCCCTAGTTTTAAGCACTGTTTGGTGGTTTGTTTGTCTCCCTCTCAGTGGCACTCCCTGTACATAGTAGCACAGTACGTTTCTTTTATAACCTAGGATGCCACATTAAGGGTGATGTGGCCACAGAAGCATTCAGCCAGCCATTCTTGGATTGCGCAGGGCCCGTAGTGAGCAAATCAATGTTTTATGAGTGGCACCCAGTTGTGCCCTGAAAGCATAGCTTTTTACTCTGCTGCTTGAAAGCAAGTCCTCAATGGGCATACTAATTGGCAATTCAAGGTTCTTGCTCATTATGGCTTCCACATGCTGGAGAAATTCAACCACCTAAATGGTATCTGACAACTGACATTGCTTATTTATTTTTGTCTCGCATGTTAATTTGCCATAAGCTGTTGCCTCACTCCAAAAAGAAAGGAATTCAACATTGAAGACTGTGGTAATCTCGTTCTCATGGTGGTCTGCACATTAGGATGCTAGAGCAATGTAGGGTTTCATCTCCTGTGTCTGTCTATAAGTATAAGCTAGACAGAATGGCCTTCACATAGCATTGTCTTCGTAAGATAGTCCATGAACATGACCCTACTGCCCTTTTGTTACTGCACAGATGCCAGGCACTTAATGCCGCATTGTCTGCTTTGGATGACAGACTTCTTTTGGAGCAGAAGGTGCTAGGGCCATGGAACAAAAGTGCTATGCAAGCATTAAGCACCCTGACATTTTTAACAAAAAGTGCCCTCACTTGCACTCTCTCGAACAAATGCTTGTACATTGTGACTTAGGCGAGGTGTATGCAAGACATGTATTCATATCGCACATGTACGTAGTTTACTGCACACTGTCATAGTCAGTCGCACTCCCTCTGCCTCTTTTTCATTTCCTGTCTCTCTTTCCCCTACACATGGTAGCAGGCCAGAGACAGAGCTGCTCTGGCCAATCCGTTTTTCTTGCATGAAAGCATTCTCTCTCTAGCTGATACCTTGGAACTAAAATTAATCTGCTATAGATAGGTGCCTAAACAGATATAATCAGAATGTTAATTAATGTCTATGGTGTTTCAAAGCCATGTTCTGAAATACCTTAAGTGCTCTGTTTACAAAGAATACGGTTAATTCCATGAACATATCTATAAAAATAACTGTGTAAATAAATAAATGTTTAAATAAAGCCAGGTATCATTATATTCATTACATTGTAGGTTCTGATTGCATGAATCGCTGTGTACATGTGATGACTATACTTAGGCCAAAAAAAGCATTTTAACAATGTGGCCTGTAAGTAAACTAGCGTATAATAAAGTACAATGAGTTCAGCTACAGTAAATGAATATTTGGACGACTATTGCTGAACAAAAGTACTTCTGCAACAATGTATTACATCTAATAATGTGACAAATTGAGGCTCCGATTCTCTGTTAGTCATTGATGCATCCAGGTGGCTTTGTTTGCAAATAACACAAGAAATAATAGTGATTAGACTGCATTAGCATTGACTCTTTTCACCTTGAAAATGGACAAATAGCCTTTAATATGGATTCTTTTCCCTTGTGGTTTTTTTTCTACAGGTGAGACTGCAGACACTCTCATGGCACTGCGTTACTGCAAGCAGCGTGGTGCCCTAATTGTTGGTGTTACCAACACTGTTGGGTCCAGCATATGCCGAGAAAGCCATTGTGGTGTCCACATTAATGCAGGTCCAGAGATTGGTGTGGCCAGCACCAAGGTGAGGGCACCTCTGCAGTTTCTGGAGCTGTTCCATAACATGCAATCTTCACAAGGAAAATCATGTTAAATGGACACCAAAGAGAAAAACGATTTTTCTCATATGAGTAAATTACTCTCTCACAATTCCAAAATCACCATACTTTCTGTGAGAAGACACTTGGTAAACGAGAAAACGTGCAAAAAGAACGCGAGTGGTGACCCCGCCTTGAAGTTCCTGTGGTGTCGCGCCTTACCAGTTTCGGTTTCGATTGTGTGACGCGGAGCGCCACACAACGGGCATTTCATGTACGAAATCGTATGACCAAATCTCTTTGTAAATAAACTACAGTCCCATCCCCGTTTTCCGGCTGTCTTGACGCTACTGCGGGCACTCCGGCGCTGAGCCGCCTTCCTAGCCCGCCGGACGGTACCTCCGGCGGCGACACTACAGTTCCCACACCAAGTGCCGTGACGTTGTAGATTTTGACAGTGTCTGCTAGGTCTTGCATTGTTTCTAATCAGTAAAAATGAATTGCATTGTCCTCTGAGGGGGCCATAGACTTAACATGCCAACTTTTAGGGAATTTTGTTGAGCCAATGATGCAAAAATACAAAAAATGCACTTCGATATTCGTGACATCGCGCACAGAGATTTCGGCACGAAATTTAAAAATGAAACTTTGACCTTGACTTTCTCGTCTATTAATAGACCTATGATGGTGAAATTAACAACATTGGAGTTCTCAGAGTACAATTTATCAATCTAAACTGCTTCATTGTTTGACTTGAGTGTTTCTTTAACATTATACTCTTGAATTTGATTGTGGTTTTGTGACGTTAAACCCCAGATATTATTATTATTATTATTATTATTATTATTATTATTATTATTATTATTATTATTATTATTGAATTTGCTTTGTTTCATTCATATTTTTGTTGGCCTTCCACACAAATATAGTTAGATTTATGTGACCATTGACTCTGTAGATTCTTCTGCTACATAACCTTGACATAATTTCATGGCCATTTACTTTGCATTACTTCTATAAGCTTTTTTTTTTTGCTTTACAGCAGTTTACCTAAATTTCCAATACTAATTGGATTAAAACTGAAAAGCTGATCGAGTCTCATTGAGTGAACTGGTGCAATAAGTCGCTGATTGTTCATTAGAGTGCAGATATGAGACACAGCATGAAAATTCATCCTTCTCGAGTATTTAAATTGTTGGTTGCCTTTTCATAAATTAAAGCATGTAATGTGTAGCACTAAAAATTTTATATGTAAGTTCAGTTGCTATTCATATTCATGGCCTTTTTTTGTCCCTTGAGTTTTTCTAACAATTCAAGATATGTTCAGCTCAGAGAAAGACTTTGAGGCTTTTTAGAAGTTTTAGGAATCATTGTTTGGGACGATGAGTTAGTAGATGGGAAAGCTGCGGTATCACTCCGAAAAAAAAAAAAAAATTCTTAGAAACCTAGGCAAGTTGATAATAGGGGAACTATTGAGTTCTGTAAGGCAGGGCAAAACTTGCGAGAAATTGGCATTCGATGCAATAGCAACTTGACAATAACTTTAAGTGCTAGAAATAATCAGCTAAAAACTTTTTTCAGTGAAAACAATAATTCATGAAATTAGTTATCATTCCCATGGGACAAATAAATTCTTATTGTTTTCTTGTTCTGCTTTTACCAACCCAGAAATGGTCAAGTTTACTACTGGATTTTTTTTATTTCATTTTTGCAACAGGCATACACAAGCCAATTCATCTCTCTTGTGATGTTCTCCCTGATGATGTGCGAGGATCGGATTTCTATGCAACCTCGACGCAGTGAGATTATTCAAGGTCTTCACAGGCTTCCAGGTACATCACACTTCATTCTCTCTCTCTCTCTTTGGCACATATATTGCACTAGTCGGTTTCCCAGTTCCCAAGACGTATATATATTCAAGAGTTGTTGCACAAAAAAAGGCTTCAACTGCTGTGAAGTTGCCATGCACAGATGGTGGTGACTAGCCATATGGCTCCTTGACAGCTACGTGTAGGATATGATATCATCGGCCAGGTTCTGAAGCCCTCCACCTTACTTACTCTGGCACCTTGTGCAGAAAGTGAACTCGTTTCTCGTTCACAATTCACATACAGTCGAACCCGGGTATATCGAACTCGCCAAAAAACGTTTATTAGTTCGATATATGGCATAATTCGATATAGGCCCGCTATAGGATTTGACACGAAGGCACATAACAATAAGAAAAGTACTTTATTAATATGGTGGCTTACTTGCGTGCCCTACTTTGGAACAAAATAGTCCTGGATTTTCTTCTGTGTCAACGACTTCGCTGCCTGCGACAGCACGCACGCCTCCACGCTGTCCAACGAGTCGGAGCAGCTGAGGCCGCAACCTTCCACATTCACGCAATAGCGCCGGACCAACGCAAGTGCCCTAATCACTTAGGAGGATGTAGGCAATGGGCCATCGTCAATTTCCTTGTTGCTGTCACTTTGGCTCGTGGTCGGCACGATGTCTGCAACGTAGTCCTCATCTTGTAGCTGACCCATGATGGCGACATCATCTTCGCACTGACGAACTCGTCGAATGCCGATCCGTCGATAGCTCCCGGGAACTCTGCCAGCTCGCTCCAGACTTCAAGCGGAAACACCTGCGGTGTCTTCAGTGCTGTCATCGGAATTTGGGGTGTCATCACCAGGCATGCGGAAGCCGGCATGCCTAAAGCAGTTCTGGATCGTCTCCTTCGTGACATCTGCCCACGATCTACTCAACATAGAAAGAGCTCGACCCGATTTATGATTTCGAGTTTCGCGGCGAACGGCAAATTCTGCCTCTTTGCACAAGCCATGACGACAGCGCGCCAATAAAGTTCACAGAGCACCAACAGGCAACACCACCAGCACGGACCACGCTGAATGAGGACTCGAGGAAAACAGGCAGCAGCAGGCACACAAGCATAAAGAAAGAAAAAATGGTGCTCACTTCTACCGCCTCCGCGCCTCGGAGAAAGCACGACGACCTCTGATTGGCTAGCGCTGCGAGCGGGCCAGGATCATTTCTTTCAGGGGGGTGTTCGCCCATGCACAACCGGGTCTAAACCACTTTTTCTAGGGTGGCGACGGCAGTTATCCCCGCCACCGCGAGGGAAAGCCAACTTGCTGGGGCACTTTTGAGGCACATGGAGTTTGATATATCGGTTGTCGTTGCTATTTTCGTTCGATGTAACAGTAACTTTTGCTATATATTCTCAATGTAAATTTACCGTGTTTAGAAATTGTTCGATATAGTCGGGCTCGACTGTATTATTCTTGTTGTTCGAAGTGTTCAACTGTGTGCAGGGAATGATATATGAAGCACAATTTCTTAATAGACTGCTCACCTGTTTCCCGAGCACTTACATAGTCCTTCCATGCAATAGTGAAAATTTCACCTGCATCGAATTAGTGGCGGTACTAAATGAAGCAAGCTAAATAGGTTAGCATGTAAATACAATTGATGCAAAGGCTTTAAATGCGCCTTTGTTGGAATGCTGTCATTACAAACCATTTGTTTAAATTATGACAGCCTATGATTGCTCAGTTTGTTTGTAGATTTGGCTATAAAGCATCCTTTCAGTGTTATTATTTGCAGATTAGAATAGTTCAGTGTTTGCATGAAGTTTTGAAACTGCAAAGCCGAATTGACAAGCTCTCATATATGAAATTTTGTCATGGTGTTTGAATACTACGTGATATTTCTTGCCAATTTTTTTTTTTAATATTGATGCCTCTAGACCAGATAAAGGAGGTGCTCAAGCTCGACGATGAAGTGAAGGAGCTCGCCCAACACCTTTATCAACAGAAGTCTCTCTTGGTCATGGGAAGGGGCTACAATCATGCCACATGCTTGGAAGGTGCTCTGGTTAGTTGCCCTTCTGCCAAACTATCCTTTCAGTGTACTAAAAAAGATTTACATGCTAAGTCGCTCAAAGGATTTGCTCGCAGCCAGCACTGTGCTATAACCCTCTGTTGAGCTGGTTGACTAAATCGCATTGTTGATACATGACTTGTTTTTTAACTAACTCGGAAACGTATATTTACTGTGGTTCAAGATTGGAGCAGAAGCTTCTCGGATAGTGAGCTTTTTTGTTTTTCCTAGCATGTTATAAAAAGATATAGACATTCACAGCTGTTGCGATAGTATGTGCTCTATATGCACTGGTGGCTTCATAGCGTTGAGAGGAGTTCTTTTTCTGTCTGGTAATTCTGCTGTTTAGACCTCTCCTCCACAGTCAGTGGTAAGGGTGCATGATGCTGAACTGAAACTCAAATAAAGCCTTAGAAGTAGGCTGTTCGTAGCAGTTATCAGCCTGTTCATAACATTGGTACATGTGCTTACAATTTCAGAAAATCAAAGAGCTGACATACATGCATTCCGAAGGCATTCTGGCTGGGGAACTGAAACACGGCCCTCTAGCCCTTGTCGACAAGGCCATGCCAGTCATGATGGTGCTTACACGAGACCCTGTATTCCCCAAGTGTATGAATGCTTTGCAGCAGGTAAGTTTACAACGTCGGGATAGCTTCAGAAATAAATTATGTGCCTCTCTTGTGGTAAACATAGGCCATGACTTACGCCTACTGTAGATACCTGAAATGTCACCAGAAGTATGCGTATTTTTTAAAATAAAAGTAGTAATGAGAAAAAAAGTTCATAAGCTTTTACATATGCTGGAAATTCCCTGAAAAGGAAAAGGATCAGTGTTTTTAGGTAGCTACAAGGCCCACTGAAATAACATAGTGTTGCTCAGCCATAGTGAGCATGTGGTGTATCATATTTGATTTGCATAAAATAATGTCTTAGCATAGTAGAATTCAAAGAAAAAGAAAACCCTGAATAGGCGCCTGTAATCTTTCTTTCTAGCAATGAAATACGTAGTGCTTTTAGCACTACAGGTAATTCTCAAATTATTGTTTTCTTAACTAATACTTTTGTTCATTTCTCAAATTATCATTTTTGTTAACTAGTATTAACTTGAAAATTGTAAATATTTATAATAGTACATAATATTGAGTACATACTAAATTTATGCAGCAAAAGTAAATGGAGACAAGAAGGAACATGATGATGCAGATAGTGCCAGTCCACATTGTTTTTCTTTCTTTGCTTTGTTTATTTGCCCTGCACAAACTTAGTACTCAAGAAATATGTACTATCTACTAGCTCATGAGTGAATTCTTCTTGTATATGATATAACAATCCACTCACAGGCTAGTTGCTATGCCAAGTTGCATGGAATTGGAATACTTATTTATCCATAGCAATATCTTGTGAAATAGATTTAGGCTTATATGCGCCTGCTCGCGTAATTGCTGAACTGTTTATGTACCATGTGTCAATCGCATGAGTGAATACATCGTATTACGTTAATATGAAGAAATGACTTTGAACTTTGTTGGCATCTAGGCCTCTTGATTGTGCTATGAGGGACAAATTCATTGGGAATAGGACAATGCAAATACATAAACAGGGACTGAAAAACTTCCATTGATTGATTGCACATAAGCTTAGGTGCAGTGGACATTGCTATATATCTATTGCACATTATCAGGGAGACTGTGTCCTCTACCTCAAGCACTGTTTTCCACTTTTGCTATTCTGGTTTAAATATTTGAGTATGGGTTGTATAAGTGTAATAGAACATGTATGGACACTGGTTTCGCTGGTAAAGCTGTCCATCACAAGAAAGTGGAGTAATAGAGTATGCAAGCAAAAATAGCACATTAACTGTTACTGCAGAAATCTGAAAGGAGCCTTACTACACTTTTTTTTGACATGGTACTGCTGTCATGAAAGTCTTAGCCCAGGTCTATCGGGCTTGGGCCTTCAACAAAGACCCACTCACTGTGGTAGCTTAGTAGCTAAGGTGTTGCACTACTAAGCTCAAGGGCATGAGTTTGATTCCCGGCCACAGTGGTGATGTTTCAATGGGGGGGAAACGCAAAGACATCAGTGTACTTAGATTTTGGTGTACGTTAAAGAACCCCAGGTGGTCAAAATTAATCTGGATTATGGAATACCTCATAATCATGTTACGATTTTGAAGTGTAAAACCGATCACTTATTATCAGAGTCCCCTGTTACAGCATGCTTCATAATCTTGTTGTGGTGTCGGTGCATAAAACTCCAGAATTTAATTTCCTTGTCTTCAATTAAAGCACAATGGGAACCATGTGTCTTGCTCAAAAAGACTACTTTCCTCTTGAACTTCCTAAACATCCTTGCCTCAATTGTTTTATGCTTGTTGTGAGGCTTCAGTAACCAAATATTGACCAGTTAACCATGAAGCCAGGGAAAGCACATGAAAATTACCTGTTCTCTCTTACTGAGATATGGAAAAAGCGGAACTGCGTGTAGATGAAAAGAACACTTTCCACAAGTGCGAGCAGAATGCGCATCTTCCGCATTACTTGAGCAATGGTTTCACCATTGAGCTAGTGCAGCAGTGATCCTCCATTGAAGTTTCTTTGGTATTTTTCTTTCATCATACTTCAGAAATGTTAATAACCAGGGCCCCTCAATGCTGAGAGCGGTATTTTTTGCTTCTCATGATATGTAAAGAGGCCTGGGAACCAATGAGAAAAGCGACAGGGATTCTATAAAGTCAAAGGAGGGAGTAGGCCCTAGCTATTTTGAGTGAAATTGTAGGCTCATTGCTATGCATGTAGGGAAAATCTGACTCTGATGCTAATGGCATCATTGTCTGATGACCTTGCAGGTTTATTTACAATGTTCCAAAAGTGTAAGGCAGGGTGCCCCTCTAAGAAGCTGCAGTTACTTGGATATGTATGAAATGTCTATGTGGAAAAAAAAAAATTCTGGAATGTATTTAGTGGTGGCTACAGCAAACACTTCTTGATTTTGGAACTCGTGTTTTGAAAGCTAGCTTTAGCTTTGAAATTTGATCTTACATGTGTAATGTTAATTACACTTGTAGCACCTTTCTGGTAGGACTGAGCACCATTTCTGTCATCAGTGGGTCCCCTTTGTTATTAATGGGCCATTAAACTGACTACCCTATTGCATATTTCTATTTTCTGCAATAATTTAATTGCTTAACAATAAAACTCCTACTACAAGCTGAGAGTTCATAGAAATAGCATTGCTGTTCCTGACAATGTTTACTCTGAAAAAGTTTCGTCCTCCAACTTTAGTGTTAAAAGTGCAATTAATTTTTTATCAGTTAACCAAACTTTCGATGATACATGTACATATTGTAGGAAGTGTAAATGGTGTTTATCTGGTACACGTGCAAAACTCGTCGGCATGTTTTGCTTCATGCTGATTCTCTGTGCAAATTGCAGGTAATCGCTCGTGATGGACGGCCTATTATAATTTGTGAAAAAGGGGATGAAGAGACAAAGAAGATGGCCTTCAAGTACCTCGAAGTGCCTCACTCGGTGGACTGCCTGCAAGGCGTATTGACTGTTATCCCACTTCAGCTCATGTCTTACCACATCGCTGTGCTCAAAGGTTGCAATGTAAGTGTCTCCGCCATCCCTATGCCTTCATGTTGATACTTAAGGTGCAGGGCCCTCTTTCACAGTTTGTGGAGGTAGGCTTTGCACGAAGCTTACCCTATGAGGCTACCGGGAAGGGACGCGACGTTCTCCACTGCCGCAGCGAACAAAGACGCGACGGCCGGGTTCGTCGACTCTCCGACACGGCGCAGTAAAGGCACTCGAGGCAGGTTGTCAACAAACAGGGGTTTATTAACCCAAGATACAGCACAGTGCGACAATCACGGGTTTGCGGGCCGTCCGGGTAACTCCGCAAGACCAATCGAGTACGCTTGCCAGCGGCGCTATGACCATCGCACAAAGGGCAGCAGTCAAGTGCACAGCTGAGAAGCCGCCTGCCAGAGCAGTGCATCAACCTCTCGTGCAGGCCTGAGAGCATCTGATGCGGGCAAGCCAACGCCAGGCAGAAGTGAGCTCACGATAGAGGGGATTGTCACTGGCAGCCAGTGAGGACAGGCGTTGC
Organism: Rhipicephalus sanguineus; assembly: GCF_013339695.2. Classification (NCBI taxonomy): domain Eukaryota; kingdom Metazoa; phylum Arthropoda; class Arachnida; order Ixodida; family Ixodidae; genus Rhipicephalus; species Rhipicephalus sanguineus. The sequence continues at coordinate 119,054,605 of NC_051176.1, read as the reverse complement.
GCAGTGACGTAGGCTAGCGTGGTGGCGCGAGCATGCGTGGACACGCGCCGGGAAGCCGATGCATGGCTTGCACCAGACAAAGAGGACTGGTGCCGCCGCCACGGTCACCGTACTGCCGATTGACGGCAGTTCCCGGCGCTCGAGCCGTGCAGGGCCAACACACGCGCTAGCTGGGGAACGAGGCGCCAAAGGGGATGGCGCGCTCGATTCGCACAACTTTTCTGCATCTTTAGTATACCTTGTGCCCCAGTTTCTGTTTACTGGCAGATGGACTTAAGGTGAATACCGCCAGAAAGACTCTGTTTTTGGCACTTATTCTGGCTAGAAAAAAAATTAGTTTGTGCTGGTTTTGCACTTACATTGTTGTGAATTGGGAAATGGCAGTATGAATGTAGAAGACATGACTGAAAGATATATATATATAGGATACCTAGAAATAATAATAAAGTCTTTGTTTAAAAATGTGACAAATTTGTTACAAGAAGCGATATTGTTGAATAGGGTTGTGCATAACTTGGCCTTGGCTTCTTTTGTTATGGTCTTGCATGCTGGCTGTCCAAGCTTGCCGAGTGATATTTCCCATTGACGTCTGCTTGAAGGCATAACCATTAGCTTCTCAGCCTCTGAATTCCAGTTTCACATGCACAGAGAACCTCAATTAGTCTTTTTAAATATAAATTTTCAAGGTAAAGAAGAGCTCATTTGGAATATGGGCAACTCTCTTTGATTTTTAGGTTCCAATGAGCCATCTAAATCTAATTGATTATATTAGTAAAATTACAATTTTGTCACTTTAAGGATTTCTGATTTCTTGCTACTCTGACTATCAGATATGTCCTGTAGAAAATCTCATACGACACTCCTGATCCAGAACTGTGGAGTGTAATCCCAGAACTGTGGAGTGTAATCTATTGTTGCAGCAACAGAGAACAAATAGTTTAATATGGCCACCTCCGTTGTTCAATCAATGGTGTCGAATCAATATAACGGTGTTCACATGGCAATTTTGTCATTGCAAGAATTTCATGACGTATTCTCATGACAGAATTTATTTTTATTCAGTATTGTTGTACTGTGAAATTCGCATTTTTCTTCCTTTTTTCATTAACCCTTCTTATGGACAGGAGCATGTGTAATTCACTTAAAATCTTAGAAAAAAGGTTTTGCAGGTACGTTTCTTGCATGTATCTTCCAGAAAGATCGCATTTTAAGGCCCAGATCGTGTAATGTAGGACTTGACGCTATTACTTGCCTAGATTTTGAGGTGATAAACATGGAGAGTTGATTTCGTTTGTGAGGAAGTTAGCTGCTGCAAGATGACATTAGCGTAAACTTCTTTCACCATCTGCCACCAGCTGCACAAACCAGCTGTTTCAAAAGAGTAGTTTCATGTTGGTTGCTGCTTTAGAATACATGGCAACCTCCCAAAATGGCTGTTTTTTGCAGCTGCCAGAAGGGGGTGACACAAGTTTATTGTAATGCTGTTTTGGGAGCAGCTAGATTCCCCATGAACAAAAAAATTTTTTATTTAAAAACTAGGCGAGTAATAATGCCATGTGTTGTGATGCATAGACCATGGCCATAAAATGCTATCTTTTGGCAAAATTTGAGCAAGAACTGAGCAGTAGTAAGCACAGAATCTTATTTTTTGTTTTATAAGATTTTATGCATGCCCTTCTAATAAAAAATTAAATTGTCACGGTACTTGTGTAGATCCTGTTCCAATTCTCTACAATTGCTTCTTAGCCATTAAAGATGCCTTCCCATTTCTATGTTCTAGAAACTTGAAACCATTTATGCAACATATTTACTGTATGTTACCATACTGTTGTTTTGCCAACTGTTGCTGATATTCAGCTGGGGCAAGCACTTCATGAGACTATTGTGTAGCAACTTTTTTGTAGTTGCACGTATCTTTCATCAGGAAAAAGAAAAGCTAACACATTTCATTGAAGTGAATTAACTTCCACTCCTGTCACCAAAATAATTATCCAGAGAGCTAAAGGATATTTAATACGACCTCTGTCTTGTCTTGGCTGCAATAAATGTTTTGTAAATATAATAAATGTTGATGTAAATAGTTCTTGAATGACCTGTATTTCTAACAGTACTAAAGAAATTGCTGAGTGTTAGCAAGGGTATGTGTTTATGATATAGGGATGCAAGTAGATTTTTCTGTTTGGCGCGTCATGTTTGTTACTGGAGGCCCAGGTATGTACAGTATACTTTAGGGTTCTTTTTCAGCATTTGAGTAAAACTTTGTACATACAAATTGCGGTATCAACTTTGCAAATGCATAAGAATTCTGCGTTAAACTTTGAAGCTGTGTCCATCTTATTCTCAAGAATTCTGATGAAGCCAATGCACCTTCATTACTGGCAGCAGATGATAGCACACTGCTACGAGAATGGCTAAAGCCTGCCACAGTTAGCTACCATTGACTTAAGTCTGGCTGCCCAGTGGTTTGCATGCTGTGTAGATGCATATAGTCATTTGTTTCTCTTAATAGTAAAGGCAGGCTATTGAAGGGCTCTGGTAAAGGACTACTTGGATTGACCATAGATTTGTCACCTCTTTATTAATGTTACTGTTTCACATGTCCTACTGTTTTTCATGCAGGTGGACTGCCCTCGAAACCTGGCAAAGTCGGTCACTGTGGAGTAAAGCCTGCAAGAGCTGCTGCTTGCTGCCATGCTCATGTGTGATAGCCTTCGATAAAACGAAATGGAATTATGCATATAACTATATAGTTTGTGCACATCTGCTGTTAGTGAAGCTTGACATATAATTTTATATTCGATACCAGCAAGCATGTGTGCTTATCGTAAGAGTAAATTAATGTGAGCAACAGCTGCAATTATGTGTTTTAGAGTGAAATTTCGGTGAGAATATTGTGGACTTTCATAGACTGAACATTTTTTTGATGTGGAAGAAGGCTTTTTTTTTTCATATTTTATATTTTCAGCCTCTTCACCACTGTCTTAGACTTGCTTTTATTTGCTAGGCGTTCAGTATTCTTGCTTCTTACAGTTATGCCCACAAGAACAGAATGAAATCTATATTTTTTTATTTTTGCTTGTTCTTGTATATAAGCCAGTTTCATTGCAGTTGTGGATTTGTTTTAGCCAGTGATTTGGAGGATGCATGTTACATGTCATTTATATTAGAGAAACTGTACATGAATCTCTTTACACTTGTTTTAATAAAAGCTTTTCATCTATGCATGTGTTGTTGTTGCTGAGACCTAGTTCGTGTTAAAGGCCTGGCATAACTTGTCTTCACAGGATGCCTTTTAGAAGGGACATTGCTATTAATCTACGATAAATGTGCTCCTTCTCCCACTTAAAAAAAATTATTGAAATGTTTCCTGCAGTACGTCTTAATACAGAGTTGAATGACTGGAAAACAGATATACTCGGCTTTTTACTGTTATAATGGGGTGGCAGAGTGTAAAAATGTTCGTGTTCCAAGATTTTGGATTACATGTTCAGGGCATATAGCCAAATTATTCTGGAGCTTTCAGTCAATGCAGCATATTGTATCATTTGTGTAGTTGTAAAGCATAAAAAAAAATATATTGCTCAATAATGCCTCAAATTAATGCCAACGCTCCAAGCAACCTTCCAAAGGCTAGGCTGAAGTGAGGGTCTGGAGTCCAATTATATAAAGCAAAGGATTTCGGTGGACTTGCAAGAATACAAATTGGTATCCAAATGTTCTGAGGGTGGGTCTGTTTTCAGGAAATTTGTATATTTACGTGCATTCATATAGTATCTTTGAAATAGTCCTCTTGCGCTGCAGTACAGTGTTCCCTGCATCAATCAGTGCCACTCTGCGATTACGTCCTGGAACTTTCCTTTGTAAGAGGAGTTGACGACCTTTCTGCGATTCTGGCCTGAAGTGATCTTTTCGAAACGGCAACATTAGAGCTTGGTTTTGAATTTTTGGAAAAGTGAAATAGACAGCAGCAAATCCTTTTCAATGAATTTGTTTCTTGTCGAGGTTCATTACTAGAAATGGTACACTGGTGTACAGGTAAGACTAAGGCAACAGAAGTCATTGCAGCAGAAAAGCCAGACTTTCCACAAACAAAAAAAATAAAGGCTATACGTGCTTGGCTTGACAAAATGCATGCTTATAGGATTTTTTTTTTCTTTTCAATTAAACCACGCATCAAGAATTTGACCTGAGTGGTTAGACTATGAAAGGAGAGTTTTGCAGCCAAGCTGGTGGCTGTTGGGATGCAACTATGATCTGTGGCGCTTGAGGAGCTGGATGCTGGACGATAGCGAGTCACTCTGTCGCACATCACTTTACACGCACAATTTTCTTGATGGAAACACATTTTACATCTTGCTCATTAGATCTCCTCCCTGCTTATTTAACTCAGAACTCGACTCACAAGTTGCAATTTTGACACTACCGTCTTAAGATTGAATCGCTGAATGGTACTTGACTGCTGCTGTAAAGAAGACATCCGGGACATATTCGCAAAGTGGCAGTAACACAGGTAACGCTGTGCTGCTGTGCAAGGAGACCATTTCTGGGGTGACAGTGCATGAGTGTGCTTAAACAGCTTACTTTTCTTAATATGGAGCCAGTCTTGAAACATTTCGGTACCACTTTGTACACCACTGTAATCCGTATCTCGCATACAACATGCATCCCACCTACCATACATAGACTGGCAACTCGCACGGGTCTGGGCCCTTGCCAGTGCACACCACACAAGTCCAACACCCGAAACAAAGATGCCTGAAGGTATCTGTGAAGATGCACCCATTCCATCAGTAGACATTGCTGAAAAGGTCTGTGCAAGCTTCCCAACAACTGATATAAAGACTGCAGCAGAAGCCGCTAAGAACCCCAGTTGATCAAAATTATCCTAGAGTCCTCCACTAGCTGTGGCATGCTTCATAATCATATTGTGGTTTTGGCACATAAAACTGGAATACAGATGGACAGACGAAGAACTGTATTGAGGTCCTGAGGAGTACTGCTTGGTCAGAGCAGCACCGTGGGCCACCCCCGTAGTGGGGACACGAAAACCAAGCATCACCGCCACATCGTGAGCTTTCTAGACGGCCCTGAGCTGTGGTAGTAGTAAATCGGAATTCTTGATGGCAAGATTCCATTCATGTTTAGTGATTCGTTGAGGTCTCTGTAATGAGGGGCACTGCCAGAGCATGTAATCTAAGCTACTGCGCTCACTGCAGTCCAGACAAGTGGGGTTGAAGGCACCCATATAAGTGCCAAGAAAAGAAAGACTAGGATAGGTCCTGCCTGCAGCATGTGAAGTGTGGCTGCTTGAGGCCTAAAGAGCTTCCAGTGTGGAAGAGGGAAGGCTCATCTGCCCAATTGGTAGTGTTTGGCAACTTCATTAAAAGTAAATAAGATATCTTTGAAGATCTCGCGACCTTCTCCCAGAGCCTCGTCTGTCCCAGCGCGGTGGGTTAGTGCGTGCAGCTGGAAGTGAACAAGCCCATTGAGATTGGTCATAGAGGACGACTGGTAGTCGAGATGCGGCGGAAACCAAGTGATGACACGTGGGGAAATGTCAAATTTAATTTTTTTTTGTAAAGTCACTTGAAATTTGTCGCCTAACTTGGCATCTGTCCTGCCATATATTTGTTCGCTTCTCTTTGTCTGCATACAGTGAACAGTTAGCACAGGAAAGCAACCACAAAGCTCCACAGACATAGAAATAGATGCAGTACCTGCCTTTCTAGTAATAGAAGGTGCAACTTGTAAGGGGCCTACATCTGAAAAAAAAAAAAAGAACACTGTCAAATCACAAATGCTAGCATTATTATCTCTCGGCAAAGCAATGTGCAACAGTTGCGTTGTGCATTATCCTTTCCGAATGTAGGCCACTCTGCACTTGCCAATTTAGAGCACCATAGGTTATCCTCTCATAAATTTTTCAATGTGATTAGGGAATACGCTTCTGCAGGTATTAAGAATAAATGATTAAAATTGTAAATGTGAAAACAAGCAGCAGCAACCCATTAGGCCAAGACTGAAGGTCACACAGTTCATAGTCCAAAGTATTCAGGTCGCCTGATGATAAAAAAATTGAATTTATGTCCTAATGAGTAGGGACAGAAGATAATAAAATGTTTGAGAAAGCTGGAACTGATCCCTGTGGCATTTCTTATATATAGTCCGCTTGCATATAGTCTGCTTGCATAAAAAATATTGCAATCAAAATAATCCTCTGCCATAGAGTAATTCATTGCAATCGGGACACAATGAAGCTCAAGTTGGCAGAGCATACATATGGACCTCTGATTGTTCAATGTATTGCATGAAAATCCACATTTTTCAGGGCTCCTTTGACCGGCGCCTCCTAAGACGTTCCAGATCATTATGTGTTGACTATAGTGAACATTTAGGGTGAGGTGTCTCTGATATATGTGGCTGCAGCGAGCACTGTGGGCAAATTTTCTGACATGAAACTCGCACAAGCAAGCATCAATCACGTGTAAATTATTTTGACAAAGTTCAAACGTAAGTGAAACCAGCATTGCATGATGTTATTAAGTACCGTACAATACTGGGACTTTGATTTTTCAAGCAAAAGCATAATTTTTGTTATCCCAAAACGAGAAATAGAGTGTAAGTATCCCAAAAGTATGTAGCAACAATACTAAAATTAATTAACTATATTGAAAGCTTCTTAGTAACAGCAATATCTGGCAAATCAATGTGACATTATGACTATGTCAGTAATATTAGCTCATTAATTATAAGACAGATATCTTGCATAACTTATTTGCTACCACAAAAAAATGTTATTTTATCTCTAACCATGCGCGTTTATTATTCACTTGATGCATTCATTCAAAATCTTTGTGGAAGCTGACATATACAAGAAAACTAATTGTAGTCTACATGATCTTGTATACTATAGTCTACACGACCTTGGTCTACATATTAATGTAGTAGAAATTCATGATATAATTACAGCTTAAAACTTATAAGGTCGCATTAGCTTTCTTACATGTCGTTCATGCTTAATATCAGGGGCATAGCCAAACCCAGAGCCGTATATTCCCTTTTATACGGCTCTGGCCAAACCATTTTTTCGGAGGGGGGGGGGGGGGGGAATGAACATCCCCGAAAGTTTATATATAGTTTTGCAACACGACATGTGGTATCGTGTAACTGCCATAACACAGAAACTAGCCGTTGAAGACAACGGCGTTTGGTCATTATTTATTCTTTTTTCTTCCTTGTTAATAACTTGCAAACAATTCAACGCTTGACGCAAAACCGAAACTAAAACTGCGTATTTTTTTTAGATTTGCTTTAAAAAGTTAGAATAAAAATATTGCTAATATATACCATATTGTTAATTTCTAAGATTTTATAGTTATAAGATTCTGCATGCTGTGTTTTTTCTCTTTTGGCTCACAGTATTCTTCCATTTGCAGTCAATCCAATCCAATGTTCTATCACTGATCGGCTGCATAAGTTTAGTTCTTTAGCGTACCGTGATTTACGAAGATGAGTTTGGATCAACGCACTTAACGCAAAATAAGTAGTACGTTCCTAGAATCGCCTTTACGATGCTTCTACAGGGGCTAAACATTAGTCGTAAACCTAGTATGAGCACACACCGTTAGATACGTAGATCTGATCGGCATGGCTGTCAAGGAGGTCACGGAAACCCAATCGAGTAAGTTTATGTTGTGCTGTTTATTGCTCATGCTGTCGCTAACGTGGTGAATTATATCATTTTTAATTCTGTGAACCTAACGTTAGCCGTTTCCCTTTTTTTTCGCACAAAACAATGTATCGTGGTGTTATCACTAAAGCACGATAATTCTTATCCGACGGTAAGTGGGCGTTTCAGAGTTTGTTTTTGCTCGTGCCGTTTTCTTCACTGCTTACCGACTTTTTGAAAAACGGAACCAGAAAATCAACGCTTGGTTTTTTGTACTGTGGTTTCTAATGACATACCTGGTCGAACGTTTTATAAAAAATGTGATTAACTTGGCGTTCACTAAATGATCCATATAATGTGCGGTGCTCGCGCAGTTTCACTTCGCGGTGCAATATTTCACTGTTTGTTCTCTTGCGCTGTAAAACAGTCGAAGAAAAAAAGGACTGTTCTTAGATTGTGTATGCTGGCTAGCATTTGTGATTAAACGTTACTATGTAAAGACAGTTAATTAATGTGCCCCTCGATCGAGGGAGTCATGTCATGAAAATTTGAAAGTTCAGCTGTGGCGTCCCTCTTCAGCATTAATATCGTTGCGTGACCCATAGGTACTAAATAATTTTCGTTGGTTTGCCGACTCTGAGCGTTGCATCGTGAAGTCATGACGGTTGGTGCAGCCTTGCCAAGCAAATTTATTGTCGTTCTGTTTTTTCGTTTGTAATATTTTGAAAATATAGTCTCTACATTCGCTGGCTTTCTACAGGCGGAAAATTTTTATGTCCTTGCTTAAAAAGTCAGTTAACTTCATTCCTCGAACCTTAATGCAATGTTTGGTGGTTTGATGTAAACATATTAAAGTCTATACAGTGAGCTGCAAGGCACATGAAGGATAGAACTTGTTTTAAGATGTGTGTATTCGTTAGTTTATTAGTTTGAAATAAGTAAATTACACTGATTAGTTTCACAAGTCTCTGTTGCATTACATCCATGAAAAGGACCTCCATGCTTATTTATATTTTCATTTTCACATTGTCTTGTGGCAGCATATGCAAAAAAAAAAGGGATACAGCATTGTGTTTAACTTCATTGTGCTTTTTTTTTTCTTGCTTCCATGTGCGATAGTAGTACACACATAAAACCGAGTGTGGTATTTCCAAGTAAAGCAGTGCATGAATAATTTTTGAGGAGATTTGTGCATATTGGTTTCCTGTGATATTTTTACTTACCCATATTTTCTCTGCAAGTTTCATTGCCCAGGAGCACACTGAATTCTGTGAGTATGTGTGGGGAATCAAAATCCCATTGCTAAACCAAAAATTAATGAAATTTGGTTTTGTTGAATCCAAGTATTAGGACTCATTCACACTGGTGATTGGCAGAGAGAGCACAACCGATTGCGAATGGCGACCAAGAAGCTATTGATGGCGCCTGATGTTCACACAGCCTAGCACAACCTCCCTGCTGCCGCACCAGAATGCCACAAAATTGGTGCCACTTATGTCCGCTTGCACAATCATTGTCTGATGTCCTGTTCCTGTGCGCTTGATTCACTAACAAGCTCTGTGACCAGTCATGCGGTTGAAAAATCACGCTGCAAATGAATGACCCAACACAGTGACCTTTTGCGAATCTGGCCAAACGAGGGCCCTTGAATAGTGCAATATTTATGCTGCAAATCTTAAGGTAACCTTTGCGCACTCTTGAACTAATAGCTTCCTTTTATGAAGTAATCCTTGCGTTTCATTTTGTACACCCACACGTTCATACCTCAGGCTTTGTTACTTATGAGCTTTGTAAGTATTCTCATTGACACTCTGCATCAAGGGAGCATATCTTGTTGTTTACGTGAATAGAATGGGACGGCCCATTATTGAAAGGAGAGGGGAAGCGGCAGCCCATCATCTTGCAACAAAGCGTCACCATGCTGGCTTACATGGACAAGGAAAACCGATCTGTGGCGCAGCAAGGCACGCAGCAGCAGAGTGGTTCCTTCCTAGACACCTTCGTCACTGGCCACTCCAGGGACCTGCCAATCCTGATAGGAGCTGCTATGGGTGAGCCTTCTGTTGTTTTCTTTCTGTTCTTTTGAGAGGGGGAAACAAATTAATGCGAGAAAAGCAGGGTGGTCAGCTGGAGGAGCTTTGTCTTTGGCCTGCTACTCTTCACACATGCATACACTCAACACGTTGCTGACCTTTCTACAGCACATCTTTCTTTTGTCTAAGTGCCAAAAACAATGTATGTTATCAACAGTGCCGTTTATTGATACATATAGAGCCGCTGTTCATTAGAAACACAACTTCTTGCTAACTCTGACTTTATTTGGCTGTTAAAGGGTCCCTGCCACACATTTCCAAGTAATCATCGAATGGCTTCATTGAAGGAGCTTATTGCCTCACGAATCGACTGCCGCAAAAAGTTTTAAGATCCGTCGAGTATGAGCGGAGTTACAGGGATTTGTCGCACGCTTTAAGCGCTTTGTCTCTCCTTTCGTACCAGTGAGCGCACTGAAAGCTACGCGGGGGACACACACACACACGACAAGCGGGCAAGACCGGACGCCTGTTTATCAGCACGCGTTATGACCTTGAGCACTTTCATTCTTTTTTTCTTCGAATGCGCGGCTTATTTCACTGTGATCGTGAGCGCGTGCAAGGGCACATGGTGGCATCCCGCAGCAGCCACAGTAACTATGCAGCTCACGATGCTCAAATCAGCCAGTGGCCAAAGACTTTGTGTCTATGACGCTGTCATTTGGGTTTATGGCATCATTTGTCGAGAGAAGAGGGAGTGATTTCTACCTGACTTTGAGAATTAATTGTAAATTCCAGGCCGCATGCTGTGCTATAATGTTTGGCTCACTGGTTCTGAGGAGCCTAGACTGCCAATCAGCAGCATTTTCTGACCATGCTCAAAAACTGTTTCAGAGGTCCTTTAAGGCTACTGGCATGAATGGCGTATCTAAATAATGTGTTCATATCTGTAAAAACCAGGATTGGTTGGCTTTCTATGGATGGTACTGCTCAGTGGGAAATGACTGGCTCACTAGCTGTTTATAAGTAATTTTCATAATTTATTATAAACATTACGATGTAATCACTGGCTTTATGAAATAATTCTGTTATTATGTTATTACTGAGATACACGTTATTTCAGTAAAAGCTCATTAATTTGAACTCGTTTAATATAAACTTACAGTTAATTCGAACAGACGCCCTGGTCCCGGCACAGCTCTGTGTATTTCTATAAGGGAAAGCTCCCGATAATTCAAACACGTCGGTATCCAGAATGGTTAATTTGAACTGGGAGCCCTGGTTTTTATCGCTTCTTGCAGAAGTCAGCCCAGAGTAATCACAATGTGTTGCAAAACCAAACCAAACAAAATTAACTAGAGATGCAAAGCATCGAAACAGCAGCATTTCTCAGCAGATGGGAATTCGGACGCTGCTCTTGGGCAAACTGCAAACGATGCTCATGGAGTTGCTACAGTAGAAACACAAGCTAATGCAAAAAGCTGATTAGTTTTAATTTTGATTGCATTAACTCTGCCATGTAAATAAATGTGTTTTGGAGCATAAATAGCGTCATATATTTCGACATTAAGGCTCAGTGCTCACATGGATGCATATTGGTGCTTGTGTCTGGCGTATTACTGACTGGTAAATTAATTCTGTTCGCTGTTAGAGCTCCAGGAGCTTAATTTACGAAATCATATGCCACAAGCGCGTAGTAGTGCCTAATTTGCGATAATGAGTCCGAAGGTGGCTTCTTTGGGTTCTACCCACGCAGTGTGCCGCGATGTCAGTTTATTCTAGCGCCTTCCCGCTAATTCAAACTCTGCTTGATTCGAACAATTTTATAGTCCCCTTTGAGTTTGAATCAACAAGCTTTTACTGTACTGAGGTATTCAGATGAGAATTTTTTTTCTTCATAAATAGTGCTTGATGATACCTTTAATTTCATGTGGCATTTGTTTGTCAGTGCTCACACCAATAAAACCTGTTTCACATGCAAGCGTCTGTGAAGCGGCGGTCAAGCAGCACTGTGACGCACGGGCACAGCCTCACCTCACATGCACTGCTTTTATGAGACACCCGCTGATGCTAGAGGCCCGTGTACTGTGCAATGGCAGTGCACGTTACTGAACACCAGATGGTCCAAATTTCTGGAGCCCTCCACTACGACGTGCCTCATAATCATATCGTGGTTTTGGCGCATGAAACCCCACATGTTAATTATGAGATACCCACTGCTTCAATGTGCAGTGTTCCACCCATTACCCGCTCCTCCGGATTCATGCCTCACACCGTCCTTTGTGACGTGCTCCTCGGGTCACTGCTCGTAGAGGCTCCACTGTTGGCAGAGGCTCTGCTGCTGGCGCATCTTTCCAACTCCTGCAATCTCGATTGCACGGAAGCTGCACAGTTCTTGGAGCAAAATCGCTGTCATGTGAAATGGGCTAAACATTTCTTCTCGATTGCTTTTGGTTTGCACATTATGCACCACATCAATAAGGACCTACATTAATAAGCAAGATGCACAATAGTAAGTTGACCTGACGTGGTAGCTTAGCAGCTGAAGTGTTGTGCTGTTAAGCTTGAGGGTGCGGGTTCGATTCCCGGACATGGCAGATGCATTTCGATGTGGGTGAAATGCAAGAGCATGTAAAAGAACCTCCGGTGTTCAAAATTAATGTGAAGTCCCCAACAATAACATGCCCTGTAATCATGTCATGGTTTTGGCAAGTAAAACCTTTTCGCGATTTATTTTTCTTTTTTTTTTAATAGTAAGTGGCCAGTTTCACAGGAGCACAAAGCTACTTTTGCATTTTGCAGATGTTAGCATGAAAATTAGTTGTATGCCTACAGGAATACAGCCTCCTCAATGTTGAAGGTATATTAATCCACTCCCTGGTAGCAAGATATGACGATATTAATAAAGTGTTCGATACTTCCACTAAAAGAAAGTATGGAAACTGGTTTCAAGACATAGTTAGTGCACTGGGGGCTAATTGTTTGAAATGTAATATCTTGTAAGAATGTAAGCTGTGCTTCCAACAAGCTTTATTTTAAGGGTGTGCGAATATTCGAAATTTCGAATATTTTTCGAATAGTGTTTGCTATTCGATTCGATTCGCACTGGAATTTTACTATTCGAACTTCCCAAAGACAAATGCAGTCAACGTCCGGTTGAAAGTGACCGCTTCAGATTTTTAATATGCTTCACCTCATTACACTCTCGTATTGCGGCAAAGCTGCCTTTCAAGCTCCGTTACGGTCGAACTTTGCCAAGACGCAGTCGATGCCCGATTGAAAGTGACCCCTAGAGATTTTCAATATGCTTCACCTCATTAAACTGTCGTATTGCGGCAAAGCTGCCTTTCAAACTCCGTTACGGTCGAACTTGGGCAAGAGACAGTCAACGTCCGTTTGAAAGTGGTCCCTAGATTTTCAATATGCTTCACCTCATCACATACCCGTATTGCGGCAAAGCTGCCTTTCAAGCTCCGCTACGGTCGTAAATGTATGAACTCAAGAAAACGCTGGTTCCAACATGGAGATGAAAGATGTGGCAGAGTTGGGGGCTCAATTAATGCTGTTTTGGACCTGAAATTTGGGCAGGAAGTCCGAAAAATCGGATGCCGAGGCTTTTTAGCATCCAAAATTTCAGATGTTCTTATATATCGACGTCTATGAGGCAGATTTGGAACTCTGGACTTGAAGGGAGCACACCCTTGTCTGCCACATCAGTTGGGCTTCCACAGAAGTTGAAAGAGGAGGAGAGGCTGATTAAATGACATCTCTGCCGATCACGTGTAAAGTATTGTCGGCAACACTTTGGTTGCACCAAATCATGTACATAAATACAATTTGGCCTCTACATTGCCTCATTCTTGATAAGAAAGACAACTATGAAGTATGACTCCACCAGCGCTTCATCAACCTAGCGAAAAGAAACACTTTCATGTTGCTATTTCACAAGAAGATACCTAGGGATTCTCTGCAACTTCTGTAATTTCACTTCGAATTATTCGAAAAATGTTTGAGAAATATTTGAAAATTATTCGAAAATTATTTGATTCGATTCGCACTCAATCTTTATTATTCGAATTCACTTCGCACCCAAAATTTTGCTATTCGCACAGCTCTACTTTATTTACTTCGCAACAAGCGCGATAGCATGCTTTCTTTATGTCTGCTTTTGCTCTCATGAACAGGTGAAAACTACAAATATGGGTAAGGCCTCCATATCTACTAACCTCAGCTTATGTAGTTAGCCGCTTTGTGCTAAGTTTATTTTCTTTTTTTGTGCTGTCTATGTGATCTCAGGTGCTGTGGGACTCATTGTGATCATCCTGGCTGTAGTCGTGGTCTGGCACTGCTGTTCGAGGAAAACCAACAATGATAAAGCATATGGTAAGTGTGGGAAAGAGCCATGCATTTGGGGAAACCTCTGCCCTCTTTTGCGTTAATGTTGAGTTCCACATTTAAAACACATTCTTCCTTTTGTAAAAGTATACTCTAGATACATCACGAGATTTAAGAACTTCGTTGGCAAAAATTTTTGCTGTCTCGGCCGGGCATGATGTATTGTAATGTTTGTAGCCACAAATCCAGGCTGTGTTTATGTATTTATCGTCATCAAGACCTGTGAATGTTGACAAAAGGGCAGCCACTGCCGTAGCTCCATTGGTAGTTAATACACATGTCAAGAGTCGTGCTGGGGGCCACTTACATCTGGTTCGCCTGAATTCACAGTCCTATAAACTGAAAACTTTGGTCCGAATTATGCGGCTATTGAACAAATATTCTACAGAACAGAATTCGTTATATGTAGAAACATGCAGAGAAAACGTTTTTTTGCTTCTCTCTGTGAAACCTTAAGTGAAATGAGCACAAATTAAAATATTTCATGCAGTGGTGGGAGTGCTGCTACGATTGCTCCAATCTGCTCCAATCCGTTTAGGCTGCTACATCCATGCCACAAATGAGAGAAACTACTCCAACACTGCTCAGAGGTGTGGTTGGCTCTTGGTTGTAGCTTGGCTGTGGTTGCTGAAGAAAAAGATTTTCTTCAGCAAGTCAGGGGTACCTTCTTTTGACTAAATGGTATCTTAAAACAAGCAGCGACATCCTGTTTCTTGCCTATGGAGATCACTTGTAAGACAATAGTCTTGCTGGCAAGGTGATAATCTTTTTCTCTCAAGATAGCTTGAGAGATAAGCAAGAGGGCCTTACGTGTCTAGTACTATACCGTGATAGTCCTCTGACATGTTGGCTGACAATAACAGAGCCCATGCTCCTCTTTGTCTGCTGCTCTCTGATGCTTGGCACACCACTTAAAAGGTGTATTAACAAGAAATGCATGTAGTATAAATAGTTGACGACTGTGTTAAAAATATGTGATGTTTAAAAATACAAATGCTCTTCGCCTTCCAGACCACTATTGAGAACCTGTGAAAGAGAAGAGACAAGATGGAGTTCCTATCTGATGTGCACACGTCAGGGATATTTAATTGTAATTTAGGTCGCGGGATCAAATCCCGGCCACAGCGGCTGCATTTTTGATGGAGGCGAAAATGTTTGAGCCCGTGTACTTATATTTAGGTGCAACTTAAAGAACCCCAGGTGGTCGAAATTTCCGGAGCCTTCCACTACGGCATTCCTCATAATCACATCGTGGTTTTGGAACGTTAAACCCCAGATATTATTATTGGAATTTTAATTTATGGCTTAGTTATTGATGCCACCTGTATTTGTGCTCATTTGTGTGTATCAACTTGATGGTGATTTGTACTTAAATTTAGATGCACGTTAAAGAGCCCCAGGTGGTCGAAGTTTCTGGAGCCCTCCACTACGGCGTCGCTCATAATCATATCGTGGTTTTGGGTGTATAAAACCCCAATAATTATTAACTTGGTGGTTGTTTTTATTTTCTTTTTAAGACATTTTTTGCCATCAATTTTTTTTTATGACTGGATCCAGCATACTGAAATACCTAGTACAAAGGGTTGGACTGCATCATCACCACCATATTTGGACTATACCTGCCTTTATCACTAGTTTTGGGTAGTGTTTGACTGCCTGGGAATCCACAAAGTCAGAAATGATTGAAGTAATGATAAAAAAATCACAGTCTCACCGCAAGGGCAAAGCAGTGAATGCGATAGCAAAAAATTGTAATGTTATACGAAGTAAGGCTGGCAGCTAACTCTTTTAGATCCAGCCTTGCGTAAATCTACAAAATGCTGGTGTAAGAGAATACGGCTGCTCCAGGGAGAGAAGCGGATTTCGCACAGTCTCATTGTGTTGAGAGCGCAGCGCGTAAAAGGGTATGAGCCGTCCGCTGATGCCTGCCGTGATAGCGTACGCGCCAGCGATCGCGACCGCGCCCTTAGAATCAAAGTTCACAATTACTGCTCGAGCGACAACCCCCACCCCCCTCACCCCCCGCGTCCCTTCATGCTCATTCAAGACAGGCGGGGTCATTTCCTCTCTGTTTGAGCAGCATTCGATGGCAGGCCTTACACATGGGGGGACGTTACTGCACTCGCCCTCCGAGTGACGGAGGTGGGCCGGCTTGTTTGATGTCTGCTTCAGCTGCGTTCATTGCCCCCGCTTGCACTCTTTTACCTTTGGGTAGAACATACTATGCGTGGAGGATGTTATCGATTTGGACTTTATACAGAACATGACGGTGACAGCAAAAACATGTCTAGAGTGTCCATATAGTAATTGCTATCGCAATAAAAATTTGCTTGAATAAGGCAGCTTAAATATCCATCAAGAAACATGCCAGCCTTACTCAAATTATTTAATGTGCTTGAGCTAAGCAGTATGTTGAATTATACCTAAGTTTGAGTTATTGATTAAGAGAACCAAACATTGGGCATCTTGGTATTCTATATTTGCAAAAACAGCTTGAAGAACAAAGACAAGCTAAAAATGTTCGTCTGGTCCTCTCTTCATCTTTGTTGTTTGTGCTGTTCTTACAAAGTTGATTTATTGGGAGTCGACTGTAATGCACTTAAGCCATCACATTTGTGTTGTGCTTCCTTCATGTTCAGTGACCCTTTCACTTCGTTGCCTGTTTTCTGGTGCTCACCAAATATATTAGTAATGTATTTAGTGAGCACATGCATGCCGTTCTAGTGAGGTCTAACTGCTGTTCCATACAAAATGAGATGAAACACACGGGTCTCTCCTTCACTGCTGCGTTGCGTCAAAGGACCCCTGACACCAAGATTGCAAACTCGATATGTTTGTGTTATTTGATTGCCCTGCATACTTAAGCATTTCTTACCAATTATTAGAGGTGAACGTTGCCTTTGAGATATTTTAATTTGGTTTTGAAGTAAGTATGAATGCTCATCTGAGTTGGCAGCACCTCGCGACGTCGCCACTAGTACACCGTGGATAGGGGTCTCTCTGTGATGGTAAGCGAGCAAAGCAAGTATTGTCGATGTCGCAGACAAGTTTGGGGGGCACACACGATACCACGACTGTCGACCGACAGGGGCTGTTGTCCCTCACCTCGCTTGCTCTGTTGTCAGGCTGCTCTCAAAGGTGGTTCTGGCTGCCTACACCAGTGGTGTCATTAGTACCTTAGCAAGGAGCGTTTTTTTATTTTTCTTAAGTGGCGCACTCCTGACAGCCTAGTGGGTGCTTGGAAGGCAGGTGTGTCGCGTGTCGTTACATTAAAGACAGAAATTTCCGCAGGAATGTGTGCCCGGTGCATGTGTGCCCGGTGCGTCACACCCTAGCTGATACCACAACACCCACGTTGTCTCATTCTTTCCTGCATGCGAGACTCCAATTCTAAATGTGTGCTCTCAACGTCACCAAAGTTTTAGTGCATGTGATGTTAAGGGGCTCCACCACAGTGGGGCGTTAGTTTCTTATGATTTTAGGCAAGTGTTTTGAAGTGATGCCAATATGGTTCACAATTAACTACGCTAGCATTAATTGTATGATATGTTCGAGCATTTACGATTTAATTTTAGGATTATCAGACACAAAGTTACTAATTAAAGCACAGAAGTCTGAAACAAAAATTTGGCTGTCCAGGATCCTTTAACGCTCCTTTTTCTCTTGTTTCAGTAGTGGAGAACCTGAGCCGCAGCAGCAGTGTATCAAGACCACCACCCGCAAGTATGGTACAGAGGTGAGAACTGCTAGTAGATGTGTGAATAGAGAATACATGTTCCTGTAGTGGTAAACTGCACTGTCTGAATTGCTTTTAACATCCACAAGTCGCTGAATCTTTGTTGCCTCCTCAGCTGCAAGTATCGAGGGTAAATGAAATGTTCTATATCTTTTCAACTCACTGACATGAAGTTTGAGTTGATTTGGCGACTATAGTGAATATTTGGATGGTTGGTGTGTTTTGTCTTCAATTTCACCCCATGTAGTTTGCTGAGGTGCACATTTCATGTTGTTAAGTGATGTAAATGCACAGTGTGCTTTTTATCTATGAGTGTCTACTGATACACAGGAAAAGTTTGTGGGGAATGACGTCAACTGTAGTGATTAGATAAGGTCCATATAAATATTCATACAAGATTTCTAGATAAAAGATGTGCAAATGGTTGCCAGAGCATGGTCAGGTTTGCTTTATTGTGTCTTAGTGAAATGATGAAATATTTTCCTATGGTTGTGTGCACACATGTGCTGCATAATGCCAAACTGGTTTGTCGAAACAATGCACAGTGACATTATGGCTCTGTAAATGTTCTGAAATTAAGGCTTCGATATACATTTTGGGCACTGTCCAGTCACATCATGGGCTTGCTTGCACATTGACAATGTCATGTTGTCACTTGAAGCATGTTATTTTGTACTGCACTCTTGCTCTCAAGCTTCATCACCATGATTATCATCATCAACAACAGCAACAACAACTGATATTTTACACAGCGTGCAATGTCATGTCAGTGGCAAACACTACAGGAAGCATGTTAAAAGATTTCACTTCAGGAATTCCATTGCTGTGATTTTGCCGGTAACTTGTTTAATTTTGGTTTGCCACATTTTCTGCTGTATTAGCTGCAGCCCTCCTTTAAGCAAGTTTACAAAGAAAAAGTCGATATTCAAGTCACACCTGTTTAAAATGTATCTATTTTCGCAATATGTATGTTTAAAAAGGGCCTCCATCGCATTCTTTCATAAAATAACATTATAGCGTCTTAGTGAGGCTGAGGTGCAATTTTCTATCGCAAGGCAGTCTCATAGAAGCTTAAAGATTTACACTCTTTGTAAAAAATACACAAACTACATTTCTGATTACTCGAAAGCAATGTAAGCCTGTCAAAAGAAAATTTCTGGGGTACGAAACAATTTTAGTGTCCTCAAGAATACAAACAAATCCTCATACTCCTTATCCAGAGGTCTGGAATGCCAGGAGTGCCACACAGTGTAATGACCCATGCAGGGGAGCAAAAGAGTAGCCCATATACTTTTTGCAAGGCTGTACATCATACTACTCCGAACCACTTTTTCACATTGCGTTTAAGAAGTCTGACATTTGTGTTTTGTAATGATGTTGTTGTTTTTTAGTTTACTATCTTAGAAATCATGCTCAACCTCTTATTTCATTATTATTATTATTATTATTATTATTATTATTATTATTATTATTATTATTATTATTATTATTATTATTATTATTATTATTATTTTGCTACCACACAAGCCTAGTCAGTTTCTTCATGTTTATACTCCACTTGTTCAACAGTGACTCTGTGATCTTCCTGAGTGCAAAGCCTCAACACACGACTGGCACCCGGCTGAGAGGAACTACACCAGATGGAAACGGCTCGGTTGAGAGCATGTCACAGTTGCATTTCGGGCATCACGGCTATATAGGAGATGTAAGGCTTTATCATCTATTATTAATGTCAGTTTTGCTTGTCAATATAGTACAGTTTGCACTGCGAGAGTAAAAGGTGTGCAGACTGCTGCCATTGAGCCTTGCCCTGAATGATGTGTCGTAGCTGGACAAAATTTTCTGCTCTGTTGATGCTTAGCCTTCCGTTATGAGCTGTGCTTGAACTTTCTGTAGAAAATAAATTATGTACAAGATGTTTCTGATGGTTTACATAATTTAAAACTGGATTTGCGATACGTATTCTGCATACTAGCTGGCTTTTATACACACTGCGGCTGTGCTGCTGTTTAATGTTTCTTTCTCCGTTTTGTTTTGAAGCTCCCTTGTTTGCAAGAAAGTTAACTGCTTGTGCTCAAGTTATGCTGGGACTGTCCTCATTATGGGAAAATGACGGATCTTATGTCAGACAACTGTAATAAGTTTTCCCTTATGTTCCATTGCAACCCACTGTGGGGAGTAGAAGGACTCGGGTATTGTACCGTTCAGTACAAGGCTATGGTTGATTCATGACCACAACTGCCATTGTCTGATAGGGATAAAGTGTGAAAATGCTTGTGCACTGTGAATTGGTTGGTGTATTAATGAACCCTGGCTGATCATACTAGGACTTTGCGTCCGTGTCAGAAGTATTGCTTGCAGGAATATGGAACTGTCTGTATGCAGTGGAAAATCGATTATATGTCCCCCGTTAATGCAATGACCCGCACTTTATGCTGAACCGGTTTGGTCCCAACGAAACCCCCATAGAAGTAGTGTATTAAAAACCTCGATTATGCGATGCAATTTTATGCTGACCTTCCGAGAAAAATGATACCATACTCACTCGAATGTAATGGGCATCCAATTTTCGTGACTACAAAATAAAATAAGACACCCAAGTGTAGTGATACCAGCTTTTCAATACAGATCTAATGTGCCCCTATGTTGAGAATAAGAAAAAGAGAGTGAGCGAGACAAGTACATTTTGCTTCCATGGAATGGGAAATGTATTCTCCTGGCAGTTCCTTTTCTTTTCTGATCTGGGTTTTCTGGCTTTTAGGTCACTTCTGTATACACTAGGGATAGCGAATATTCGGGCGTTTCGAATATTCGAACGAATATTACAGTATACAAATTCACTTCGATACAAATTTAGATTATACAAAATTTCCCCCTGTAAAGGTGGTTTCACTGCAGCATCTGGTTGCTGTGCCTTAAAACAACCCATCCAGGGGAAATCTGCACTGCCGCGAAGCCACACTTCAAGGTTAAATGTACATATTTTTTAAAGTTTAAAAGCGTGTTATTATGGGCTTATATGCGCTAAGTATAGTAATTTTTAAATTGTAACGTATTGCACCACTTATAACTTGCGCCCTACTGCTATTCAAATCTTGATACCATTCAAGGCTGCTTCAATCAATCAATCAATCAATCAATCAATCAATCAATCAATCAATCAATCAATCAATCAATCAATCAATCAATCAATCAATCAATCAAATTTTATTTTTCTTTCCTTTGAAAGAGAAGGAGGCGGGACTAAAAGCCGCGATTACGGCTTGACAGTGGTCCCTGCCACCACTTCATTTCACCACTTCCACTTCATTTCAAACCAAAAAAAGTGACATTCACTCATACCTAGTTCCAATCCTTAAAAATATTGTGCAAGGGTCATGACAAAAATGCTCATTTTTTTAATAATATGTGGTAAATACTATTCGAACTATTCAATTCGAAATTATTTGACCAAATCACTATTCGCTTCAGATTCGCTTCGAACCTCAAGTTCACTATTCGCCCATCGCTAGTATACACCTCTATCGCGTGCATATTCAAGGGCTGTTACCTAGACAAGCTCGATCTACTTGGAGTTGCTAAAGTAGTAGGCACGCTGGTCTTCAAGGTCCAGATATTTTTCTGTTTTTGGCCTGTAGAAACCTTTCCTGGTCAACATGCAGCTCTCCCTTTGTTTGCGCTTCTCACGGTCACAGGCCTTTAGCATGCACAAACGACGCAATTCGGCTATCTTCAGCATGCAAAATAACTTTCCTTTGATGTGGGCTGTCATAATGAAATCGGCACATTGCCATTCATGCTTTGTTGAGAAGAGATACGATGTACACAGGTTGCAGTCGCACACACAACAAACCTAACCTGTGCAAACTCGCAACAAAGTGCGCTCCATCCTTATCTTGTGACGGCGATGACACAGCATCTCTGACGCGAGGCTGTTGCCATCATGGTTTCAGTTTATACTGTATTCTAACACACCTGCAATTTTTTTACTTGTTTTATCAGAAAGAAGGTGTGTGTTAGATTTTTTTTTTTTTAATGGTGAGAATAAAGATTCGCTCACACTGCTGTCAATTAAATGCTTGCTGTCATTTATTAAAATAATTTATTCTACCTTCCTTGGAGCAGCATAGGTTTGGTTCAGGCTGCGGGCTTATTCAGGCGGTCTGCACTCATTTTTGGGGGCAAGACTGAGCATCAGTGCATATATTCTTAGTTTTTTTTATTAGACTGTTTTGTGCAGTTCCCTTATAGTCATATAATTGGGGTTCCACTGTATTCTGTCCCACCATTGTGTTCATGGGCTCTTAATACTTTCAAAATAAGCACTTATGTTAATTACGCTGTTGAAAATTGATGCCTGGGATTAATACTTGTAGTCTGAGTGACCTGGGGCCTAGCATTACTGAACTCCCATGCCTTCTTGGTATTGGTTGCTTGCTCTCTGGTTCAAAGGCTGTGCGTATATAGATTTGTAGTATTCTTTAATGACTTGCTGCTTCATAGAAATCACGTTTCACGTTCATTTTATGGCAGGTTACTTTGAAGTGGAGGTTTATACGAATTCCTATTAAGGTCACCATTTTCCAAATGTAATTAACTTCAAGTGTTAAAACAGTGTACTTCAGTTAATTCAGCTTTGATGGAACTGGTAAAAATGGTAGAATTATCTGGTGTTTTTATTAACACGAGAGGCAGAAAAAAAAATGCCAAGACACGCTGCTGCTTTATTTGCCAGTTTTTGCCTCATTGTTGACATATTCTTGAATCAAACACATGCTCATTTTGTAGCAGGAACAACAGCATTCCTCTGATTCTGTCAGTAAGAAAAAGATGAAAACAGTGAAGATTGCTTTTTACAGCACTTTTTGACGGGAGATGGCTTGCATTTGACGTATTGACTGTGTCCTAGCTGCTGCCAATATAGACACTGCGATCACAGTTGCGTCTTGGTGCATGCGAGATGACCAGTAAAGTTTGAATTAGCCTGCAAAGGTGAATTTCAGGATTGAAATTAATGGAAATCTGGTCCAATACAAATATGTGTACACCAGCCGTGACCGTCGAATTCAATAGAGGCCAAGTTTGCCAAAAAATATAATTAAGAGGAATTGAATTAACGAAAGCTTACTATAGTAGATATGTGCCCAGTTATGCATATAGTAATCTGGATCACTTTGGTGAGGCTGATTGGATGCACACAGATGTGATTAAGACCGGGGCACATATGTATGCTATGATGATATGCATGAAAACGGTAACAAAAAAATTTAACAAGATACTGAACTAAGTAAATTGGTTTGTATTCATAATTACGAGAGTGCGAACAGACGGCAACTAAAGAGCGCGAGACGAGCACTCGATGCCAACTTCGGGGATTTTGTGAGGTACATGAATAGTTTATTTACACCATTTTGTACAAATGAACAGAAAGATTGGGATGGAACAAGGGGCTCGTTTTTTTGTTAGATGCAATCACATGAAGCCAACAGATAATGACACCAAAGAAAGCATAAATATTATGGCAGAACAGCACAAACTACAGGACAGTGAAACACACAGGATACAATGCTGTCCTGTGTGTTTTACACTGGAAGCATAAAGGTATTATGTGTAGTAGTATGTAATTTAAGTGTAGTATTGATGAGGTATAAGGAAACTGAATTAAAGTAGACGAAAAAAGTACTCGTAAGGTGGGCATCGAACACACAACATTCGCATTAGCATGCAGTGCTTTACCAACTAAGCTACAGCAACAGTTGTTCCCCCGTCTACCATATTTTTATTTTTATTTTTGTATATGTAACCCCAGAAGTGTTAGCCAGTGCCACTCGTGGCCACAGTGGTGAATGTTGAATATGCAGGGAAATGACTCACTGTAGCTCAGTTGTGGCTTCGTCCCCCACCGGCAGCAAGTGTTCTTTTTTTTTACTTTAACTCATTTTATCTTTACCTTATAATATCTATACTTCAATTAAAAACTACAAATAGCAACCCCTATGCTTTTCTTTGCTTGATTATATTTGTTGGCTTCATATGATCACTTCATAAAAAGTAAAGTTGTTAGGCACAGTGACATGAGAGAAAAGTGTCTTGTGACCATTTCTTCTTCAAGGCATGTCAGATGCTCATTTTTAAGTTGAGCATTGCAAAACAAGAAAGAAGGGTCTTTCCCAAATGCAATGTAGGTCCTGACTTAATCCCATCAGTTTGATGGTATGCCAAATATGTTGTTTGAAGATCATAGTAACTAAAGACAGAGGGCCATCTAGGTTAAATTTTTTCAAAAAGGTCATTTCAGGTCTGTTTTTAAAGGACTTAAACTTTAAGCATTTTTTCATTGTTCTGGTAACCTACCTAATCAGTGATTATGGCATTCTGCTGCTGAGCATGAGGTTGCAGGTTTGGTCCTAGCCGTGGCAGCCACATTCAAGTAGGATTAAAATGCAAATACACTTGTATGCCAAGGTTTTGAGTCACGTTCAACAATACTCAAGTGGTTTTAAATCATCTGAAGCCTTTCACTACAGTATCCTGAATAACTGGCTGTCCAATTTAGGCACATTGAACCCCGTAATTTGAAATTTTCTTATTCTTTTGGTAATGTTTCGCAGTTTCTGCAGTGTTTTAGAGGTACTAGAGTCTTTATTTCAAGCTGGCATTGCTGTCGATTGAGTCTTTGGTTTTGGGCAGCAGTTGTGAGTACTGTCATCACCATTGTTGTAATAAAAATAATGACCTATATTTTTTGCAGGTCGGAGGGACACGTCCCTTGAGTGAGTGTGGAGTTCATACGGTGGATGTGCCCTACACCCAGCCATCATCTGCAGCCAGTCTTGATGGTGAGGTTACCCTGCAGGTGCCTTCACTGAGCCAGTGCAGCTCTTACTGCCACAGAGGTTGGTACAGCTCAGACGATTAAAGATAGCTTAAATACAAATTTTTATTGATGTGTTATTTCTCCACTCTCTTGCTTGCAACTGCGTGAGGTGCTCCCCTTCTCGTGACCCTACACAAGACAACACTGTACTCCGTACATCTGTTGAATGCTATTTTCTTGCTTCAGTACTGTCTTTACTGTGGTATCCTAGATAATTGAAAACAAATCCCCGTTCTTTACAAGCTCTTATGTTATTTAAAAAGTTAGTTGATCTAAATAGGTTAATTAGTGAATGAGTTGCTTTAAATGATGCCCACTTGGGTAGATAGATTATTTTTTATTTGTAGTGGTGTGATTCAAGGAAACCTTGCATTTTTTAAGAGGCATTCTAAGTAAACAATCTTTCATGGTGTGTGTGTGCGTGCATGCGTGTGTGCGTGTGTGCGTTTAGATAGAGGGAGATGGGGGGTAGGAATGGTTGTTTGGCAGGCACGATAATAAAAAATGCATATGAGTTTTACAAATTTGTGGTAACCTTTGCTTTAATGCCCAAGAGTTTCAGTTGGTGGACCAAACTTCATTGGGAGTTACTCGTTGCTTGCCTGTAAACCATGTCAATAGATGGGCATTAAAGCAAAGATTTTCAGTGTTGTGAAACTGTCATATTATACATAAAGAGACGGTGCCGGTAAGAGAGCTTGTGACTTGTCGCCCCACTCATGACCTAAAAGATATGCCATGGGTGCTAAAGAAGGCTAACTGAGAATTGCGCTTACCTGAGCTCGTTGGTTGCACATAGCAAGGAGGGCTCCAGCCAACTATTTGGATGAGGACAGAAAGATGTGCGACACACAATTTTGAAAGGTTTTGTTGAAAAGTGCTGTATTTCAGGCTTGCTGTAGCACATATCACGAGAGTTTAGAGCTCGGTGGTCTTTTTCTATAGGTTTGGAGGACTCGTACTATAATGTCTATGGCAGCAATGACCTAACACTGAAAACCAGAAGCCTTCCATCATGGGGCCGTGCCAAGCAGCGTCCCCTGTCTACGGAAGATGACTTGAGTGAGCTCTATGCCAAGGTATGAATACTGAAAATTATTGGTTATTACTTTTTATAAAGCAGCACTAAAGAGGCCAGCAGTCATCTAGCTGAGGAAAGCATTAGTTTTAGCATTCTCTACGGTTAACTTGTGAACCATCAGCTGTTCTGTTAAGCTTAGGCCACTTGGTTCTTGTTCTCACTTTGAAGCTTAATTGGTCTAACAGCTTTGCTTCCCTCATGCATCATGCAAACTTAGCAATACTGATACAGTAGAACCCCGCTGATACGTTTTTGAAGGGACCGTACGAAATAAACGTAAGAGACGGGAAACGTAAGAGCCGAAAAACAGGAAAAACGGCAAAATATTTAGTGGTACAGAATTTTATTTCAATTCTTACGAGCAGCACGAAAATTGGCGCGCTCAGCCGCGATCTAGTCGATGGATAGAAACGCGGAGCTTAGGACGGCCTTATCCACAGAAATGTAATCAACGTATGTGATTTTTTTAACACCAACAGCTGTAGGCATGAAAGAACTAAGCACACGCAATCACGACCGGCGCGGCGAGTCCGACCGCGAACCGCACGCACGACCCTGCAAGCTCCAACCAGCTCGAACTCCTCCCGTTCTCCGACAAATAACGATGATGATGAGTCTACGCGAACGCGATGGCAGAAGTGAATGCCAATCTCGAAGGCCTTGCTTTCGCAAGCAATTACGTCATACACGCCATGTTTGTGCAATGCAAATCTCAGAGGCTATGCTTTTGTCAATAGTAAATGCCAATCTCGAAGGCCTTGCTTTCGCGAGCAGTTACGTCATAGACGCCATCTTTGCAATTTGAATCTCGAAGGCCATGCTTTTGTTTGCATCAATTGAAAGATTCTGTTGCTTGTGCTAAAGTCCCTAGATTTTTCGCTTTTACTTAAGTACCGACAACTGCCTCCTTTCACGGCCCTCTCTCACGCGCAGCTGGCGTCCGACGCCATTTTCTTCCTAACTTGGAAGATTTACAAAGCCATGTGCGTCTAAGTACATTCGCCACGCACCTTTCAGCGGACAATATGCTACCGCGACGCGCCTTTCTCCTCCCGTCAACCCCCTGTCATTAGTGAATGGGGGACGCGTTTCACCAGGTGCTGGAAAAGAGTTAGGAAGAACATGGCTGCCGAAAACGAGCATTAGCCAATGAGATTCGTCGCCGGCGCTTCAGTGGTTGTCGGTACTTAAGAAAGAACAGGGAAAAATCTAGGGACTTTAGCTTGTGCCTCTCATGCGGCTAATATTACGGTCAAACAAGGCCAAGCTGCGTGAAAATGCACCATGGCCGCTCTCTTTGGTAGTCACTCGGTCGGCTCCGGGCGCACTTCGCGACGTATCATACGGGAACGGTCCGACAGTTACGACGTAACAGCGGGGTTCCCAATACATTGTATCCTATGGGAGCTATGCCGGGACCGGCGGAAAACGACGTAACAGCCGGGAAAACGCAGCAGTGAGGAACGTAACAGCGGGGTTCTACTGTATAAGTGGGGCATTCCTTAGATAGTGAGTGACGCGGCAGCCATATTGTGTATTGCATACTGATGCGATATTGTACAGAAAAGAAGCTAATGGTGTCTGATAGGTGATTAAATGAGAATACTTGGTGCTTAAATGCTGACCTAAAGAACACACAACATATAAATACTCTTATTTTCACAGATGTGATGTAATAGGGCAATTTTGTCAGTGTTAAAAATAAGGAAAGTTGTGGTGGTCTTGTACAGTATTGCTCTCTCGAGTAGTTAGTAAACGTGTATTTTTCTTCGAAGACATCCCAGTACTGTACGATTCCCGATCCCAGGACAGTGGGGGAAGAAAAGAGGCTCCCAAGCTTAGGGTGAAGCACAGAAGGGGCAACACTGGTATACGTGGCGGGCACCGGGTCCCCACGACATGCCCCCGAGGGAAAGGTCCCTGTGGCTATGCTTTGTACTCTAGCGATGGCCTGCTCGTGAGAGTTGGAGGAGATGACATAGGCATTCAATAAGTGCTGCTCGGCATAGTACAACCACACATGCGCACTGGGCACCACTCTTCGGCTTAGCGTTTGGAACATGAATTAGAGCAGGGTATGTACTTGCAGTCCGAGTGATGCCCAAACAAAGCGGCTGATGGACGAGAAAGAAAATGTCTATGCACTCTATGCTGTCCGGAGAGAAAGAGAGAGAGAGGTTTCCACGCACGTGCTCCCAGTCACGCCAATTTCCACCATTGCCGAGATTACGTGTCGCGCTGCTGCTGAAATTGGTTCATGGCGAAAGGTGGTAGATATTCGCTTCTTCACCACGTCCTGTCGTGGGTGATAGCTAGAGGGGCAGGTAAGACGAACGTCCATGCAAAGAGAACGTATGCATCTCGAACCCCACAAAGTATATTAGTTATAAAGTGGTCTAACAATGCTGATGGAGCCATAACTGCGAGCTTTATTGGGCCTTGGCATAGCATGATGGGCAACCCATTGCCATGGTACGAGCATTGTGCTGGTGGCATTTGTGTGATGAGACTGCGTCAGCATACATTTTTGTAGTACATCAGGCCACCCAAAGCCCGGAGATTAGTCTTCTTGCTATAGTTACGCTTCTTTCAAGCGTCACCCACGTCTCCTTTGATACGCTTACTTATCTGTACTACTAGTGCCTACTTGCATGCCCATGGCACTAGCATTTCGGAGGTTGGCTTTCCCATGATGATTAGTCTACTGGTGGCAGAATTCACTGCATTTTCTGTGCTATATCTAAGGAAACGCATAATGAGGTTTGACTATTCAGAGCTTGTTACGAATGCAGTGCTTTCTAAGGTTTCTTGTTTTGGAGGGGATGACCTTGTAATATTTGTGGAAGTGCAGTCAAACTGCAAATGATGATATTGTTGTTGAAGAAGGCACAGTCTTCTATAGTGAACATTAAGGTGTGAGGAAGATTTATTAATCTCTCATTTTCTGGAGTAGAGGCAGAGGAGGGAGAGTACACAAATTGAAACTGTGATAGGCACGGCCAAGCTTAGCTGGTAGTATTGCTGGCTCCATCCCATAACTTTGGCAGGGTGTCTTTGTGGCTGAAGGTAAGGCTGATGAACTCGTGAATATGCACTTTGAAGCATGGGTCATATGGGAAAAATAGCACAAGAATTCATCGGCCACTGTGCCGAACAGGCACACAGTTTTAAGTTCTTGTACAGGGAAAAGTTATGTATAGTTGATCATGCAGGCTTACTAAAGTCAGTCTACAATATGCATAACAATTTGGCAGTAGCTGTCACTGTCACCTGCTAGTTAGTTACCTGGTAATATGAGGACAGTCTTAGAAAAAAAAAGGATGGGGTGGAAGGGAGTGATCTGGACTACTGCTAAATTACATAACATGAGTTTAAAGTTAATAAAAAGCACGTTTACAGATGTCAAATAACTTTAATTGCCCTGAGGTGTAAAAGTCACTTAGTTATACTGTAACAAAATTCTGTATATTAAGCTATTCTTTTAGAAGGACAACTTTGACAGCTTTGCTTTGTAATGGTTGGCTGCTTGGTTTATGGGTATTAATGTCCCAAAGCAACTCAGGCTATGAGAAATGTCGTAGTGGAGGGCTCCAAGTGATTTCAACCACCTGGGGTTCTTTAACATGCACAGACATTGCACACTACATGGGCCTCTAGCATTTCGCCTCCATTGAAATGTGACTGCCATGGCCTGGATCGAACCCATGTCTTTTGGGTCAGCAGCCAAGCAAATTAACTGCATATCTGTCGTGGTGGCTAAATTATGATGATTTTGATGCAACTTGCTTAGGAAAGAACCATACTGTAAACTGCACAGATTTCTTTCACTGCTGTCATATGCCAGTGTCAGTGTTGCCTGCTGCTGGACAGGATGTTTTTGCGACTTTCATGGAAAGTCTTTCCTAAAATCGTCTCCAGGTGTGCAGGTGCTACTGTTCCATCACAATTGTCACAAAGTGCACCATTGAAAGTTTTGTAAAGACAAACTTTGTTTATGCAGTGGGAATCTTGCACTGTGGTAGTTATGGAGACATAGTACCACAGGAGACTACTAATGAATGAATTATACCATAAAGGCTTTGTAGCATTTTATAGGGAAGGGGCAACACTTTTTTATTTCATTAAATGTGCTTTCAACGTAAAGGATCTCAAAAGAATATAAAAACAAAAGAGCTGACGTCAAAAGGTACATTTAATGCCAGATGTTGTGGAAAACAATCATTGCATTACAGCAAATATGTAACCATTAAGACAGACAAAAAGGCAATAAAGGTAAGATAACCGAAGGAACTACTGTGCTTCATGGAATTTGACAGGATTAGTAATACAGCAGTTGAAGTGGGCAAGTGATCTCACTCATGGTACCTTTAAAAGGGTCATGAAGCACCCCTTGGGCTTGTTGAAAAAACTCATCCTGAGGAAAGCTGACACTGCTATGAACTGCTCAGCCAAATATTGTAGTCGTGCGCGCCGCGTAAAGGCTGCAAGCGGAGCGTGAAGTTGCTGTTTCCTCAGGCACCCTCTTTTCAAACAGAGGCCGGTTCTCACTCTCGTCGGTGGGCGGAGCGTCTGCCGGCTGAGATCGTGTATCTGCTTCTCCGCGTCGCAAAAGACATAGCGTCCTCGTTGGCCAATAGCCGACAAAATCGAGAGCGCCGTTCGGATCAGATGCGCTTCTTGCCACGGTTTGCTGCCACTTGCCAGTGCCGCACTCCTCAGTCTGCTAACTTTACACGGTAGCCACACTTGTGCACGCGAATCACAGTGGGAGAGCGATCGCGTTTCACGACGCGCGCTGATGTAACTTCTTTCCCCCGTGCCATCCCTCCCTGTGTAGCTTCCAGTGCACTCGTTGGGACGAGAAAAGAGAGAAAGCGCTGAGAGCGTGCGCCAAACCCCCGTAACTCCTCTCGTTCTTGACGAATTCAAGAAATATTTGCGGCAACCGATTTGGGAGGCAGTAAACTCAGATACTGAGGTCATTAGATCATTACTTGAAAAAGTGGTTCATGACCCCATTAAATAGAAAAACTGGCTGGTGATGTGTTAGCATTTCCTTAAGAAATGTGATCTTTGTAATGTTGATTAAAATGAGAGGACATGAAAGCTGCAAGCTGTACTTCTGGCAACACAAGAGTGTGATTTTCGATGGTAGGAAATTTGAAGATACGAATGACGAACTACTTCAACGGGGATTTTCATCTTTTTCAGGTGAATTTCAGCAAACGACGCAAGAATCGCATGCGCAATGACAGCGCAGCTGCCATTGCTGCCACGCGCAGCTTCCAGAACCAGCAGTGCTACCTGTCGCCCTTCCATACACTGCCATCCGCACATACCGACACCGATTCACTTGTCGACAATGAGGCTGTTGTAGTTTATGATGAACGCACTGCCGTCTGAAACCTGTACTCATTTCCATCAGCCGCATTAGTTGCGACGGGAGGGAACCACTGCTGGCCTTGTGACGCAAGCAGGGACCAACATTCCTGGACTTGGCATGACACTTGTCTCTGTTTTCAAGCCTTCAACAAAAGGATTTTAGGCTCCTGTAGCTCTGTCACAAATGTTTAGGCAATTACCTTATGAATGCCCATAGATGTACGACTATACCGTGTAATTAATCTACGCATATTAATGGCAAAAATTTTTTTAGCTTTCTTCCGTTCCCCTGTTTATAACGAATAATGTTGCAACATTGCACTGCATTCAAATGACATTCAATTATATTATTGCTATTCTTCACGCAATCCTAAGTTTTGTTGTTTTTCTTGTTTGTGACTTACCAATTTAGGTACGATGGCGATTGACTCGGCCTTCAGTGCAGTTGACTGTACAACTGCGATAGGGGTTGCCATTATAATCACCAATCAAAGATCAACTGTCATCGTATATTGAGCCTGTATTTCCACAGGTCACAGTTAGAAGTACTGTAACTGACTGATTGCTTGGACCTGAAGGAAACTGCAAGGAATATCTGGAAAGCCTGTCAGTCAGAAAAATGAATTTAAATGAAAAAAGTCGATTCTTTTGTGCATTTCAATCTGTAGCAGTCAGAAATTTCGTTAATGCACTTTCTGTTTTATTTTGCACTAAAGAATGATATGCTTTAGTGCAGAGGTCTCAAACACGTGGCACGCGGCTCACTAGCGGCCCGACCCGCACATGACAATCTTCAACCCGTATATATTTATTTTTGTAACAAGCATGGTGATGAACTACACAGACCTGACTGGTCTCAAGCATTTTTTGGTGGTCCATCCCATGCGTCAAGGGCATAGTCAGAAATTATTTTGGAGGGGGGGGGGGGGGGGGGAGGAAGGAAGGAAGGCGGCGGTAAGGGAAAGTTCAACCATACTTTATGTATGTTCGCGCGTGCATTTCTATGTGTGCATGTATATATAGACATGCAAAATTGAAAAATTTCGAGAAATTTTGAGCCCCCTCTCTCCCGTGGAACGAAAACCGTGGAACGAAAACTCCATATTTCAGAATAGTAGTCCAGATTTGAGTCATTCTGCAGATCAGTATCGATATGTTTCATCAGTATCGAATATGTCAAATCCCCTTCAGAAACGACCCATATACGATAAATGGGCATTCTTTCAAATGGCAACGTTAACTGAAATATTGTTTCAAGTTATGCATGAGCTTGGTGCAAGTGGAGGGTGCAAGGCCCCCCTCCCCACTACTTCTCCATAATTGAAACCTCTGATATCATATTTCTTCGTTACTGTGACACACTATTTGATGCATACCACCATGATGTGGCAAAGTGCAAAAATTATGACCTACCCGTCCACTGTGAGTGACAGTCCACAAATTCATTCGTGAGCTTATCATGATGCACAGTGTTTCTCCATTGTGCCCTTTGAGCATGCACATGAATTTTTCTGCTAGTGACTGGCTGCAGGCAAGCATAGCATTTTTTGTAAGCCAACACACTGCAAGCTGACTGTGCAAGCGCATTACATAGGCGGCTTGATTTCCTGAGGGTGTGGTTGATTTCCTGAGTGCAGTGTGGTAGCAGATGGTTCACTCTCTGTAATAAAGATTCCAGCTCGCATAGCTTGAGCGCAACCTCTACAAATGTAGTCAAGATCTTGATGTAGCAGACAATGAATAGTTTCTGCATTGAATGTTGATTTCGTCGTAATAACTTTGCCATTAGGCTTAGCAGCCAAACAGTGTTTTGAAATGTGGCAGACAAATTGCCCTACTGTAGAAAATGCAGCTGGACTAAATATTAGCAACAGTTACATTCATATTTTAAAATTTCAAATGTCATATGCTGGACCTATGGAACCTACAGCAGTGCTTCTACAAACTGAAAAAAAAGAAGTAAGAAAATTGATGAGGTTGGAACATTTGAAGTCCAAGCAGTTAGTCAGCTACTCTAGTAATGGAAACTGCATTGATGTAAAATGTTGTAATGATATTTATTTCTCGCTGTTACAGGGGATGATGGAAGGTGCGAGACAAAAAGTGTGTAACGCTTGACGAGGGTCTCACACCTTTTATAGCACGCAGCAGCAGGGAACATCATAAGTTTCCACTCACATTAATAAACAACTTAACTACTTCAGCACTGGTATACATGTATCAGTGCAGAAGCATTTTCAGGTCTTTTGGCAAATTTTGACGTAGCTAGAGGAGCCTGGAGGATTGGAATCTGATGAAACAGAGCTACAGCCTATGCTGTCTATTCAGAATATATTTTTAGCCACCATGTAGGCAAAGCCTCGTAAGACACAAGAGTCGTATTTTCATGTTGGTGTGCTATGCATGTCTTTTTTGCCACCCGTCCTAAAAAGCCTGTAAGCAGGGCAACTCCATGTGGCAGGGAGGTGAGCGCCATGGGAAGGTGTAGCCGTTTCTGACCTGAACAGCTCATGCTTGAGTAATGGGCCTGGCTTGTACACACTAATGGTGTCCCGACTTCACTGCCACATTCTGTTATCTGCACTTGCTTTAGAAGAGAGAGATGTTTTGCAACCTTCACATGTGCTTCCTCAGCATTGTAGTGGTTTACTCTATGCCTAAGAACTAGGCAGTGCCTATGCAGCTGCGTTAGCACAGCATTTAAGCGCACACGTAAGGGAGGAGTGCCGAAATACTTCAAACAAGTGTGCATGGCGAGCTGCAAGACCAAAGTGTAGTTCAGTGTCTGGCTTCTGTGCCTCGTGGAGCTGGTTGGTACCATGCTGTGCCGTATCCGGCCTGGGGATTGATTACCAGCATGCACTATGGAGGTGCTGAGGCACTACTGCTTTGAACTGTCAGGGTCATCATGCCTTTAACTCTCAAATTAACTTATGCATACTACAGTGTACGAGGAAAGCCTTCTGGGGTGTGCATTTCAGCCAACACGATGAGACAGATGAGGTCACCATAGCAAAGGTGACCTTCCACAAAAATGCTTGCGATCATTTTTGCACTGCGCGAAAACAATCTTGCACGCTTTTTTTTTAAAGCATTTGTAGCGTATGAGATTTGTGTACTGTGTGATGTTGGCTGCTAAATATGCAATGTCACAATAACTTTTATATCCTTGTGCAGTGCTTGTTGTTTGCTGTTGGTTAAGGCAGTGCAATTGGTGAATGCACTAGCCTTTGATTGTGCAATGTTGTGGAGTAGGGTCCTAGACGTGAAATCACTTTGGTGTTTTCGAGCTTACACTATATCCTGCTGAAGTGAAGTGGAACATATATGTGGCATATGCATATCGTGAGATTTAGGTGGCGGAAACATGGACAGTAGTAGTAGTACTCAATCAGAAGCTGAGGAACAGACTTTGCATGATATTTTTATTGTGTAAATTCGGGCAGACAAATGCGGCTGTTTAATATTATTGCTCACTTTTGGTACGCGTATTTGTGAAAACTACTGGCATTTTATAGATGTGTCCCTTTATTTATTCATGACCTTTGCTACCACAGATGTCATGGACACATGAATGTTCAGTTTAACGATCTTGGCTTAAGTGAGGACTGACAAACTCAACAAGTTTTAGTCTCTTGTACTTCAAGTAGATTCGTTAATTGTATGTACACGTACATACAATTAGCATGTGTGTTTCTAAGTGCACACTCACTAACTGGGACAGAATGACTGCACAATAGTTTTCAACTTGGCTGGCTTCATGTTGACTTTGTTTTTGTTAAGCTTGAGATTTTGTTGGAAGTGTATATGTACATATATCTTTTATCACAGTGCACTTTACTACATGGTAAAGCAGTTTATTATGCCACTATTAGTTGGCAGTTTAAGAACAACTTACATTTTTTGTTATTTGTTTTTGTTAACATTTCCTAACCATTGACACGTTAGTGAAATATGTTTTTTTCAGTGTATGGTAAAAAAAAAAGTTTATCAACAATCTTTTTCCATTTACAATATACAGTCAGCCATATTCAATATTTCAGAATGGACTGTTTTGTCTTTTTTTATTTGCTTTTTAACTTTGCATAAACATAGTGAATATTTTTATTGCTGTTCCTGGCTGTGACTCCAGCTAGTCAAGAAATTTGTAGAGTAGATGTGACCTAATTTCCCTGCAGCCTGTCAGCTGCCTGCTCTTTTTTTTCCCCTACAACACCTAGTCAGGCCTAGAAGACTGAAAGACACTTGATCTTAGTATCATGCTTTTATCAATTCATTGTTGAACCATTTCTTTCATAGCTCTGTCTTCTATATTTCAATTTCGCGATCATTTCCTTATCTGCTGTACAGACTGCCACATGTTTGCATGGAGCATGGAAGCAGTGGGCTGTGCTTTACACCGGTGTCTGCAGGTTACCCTCTGATTTGAGATAGCTCACTTTAAGTATGAGGGACCAGAGTGATAGCACTGTGCTAGCTTTTTTGTATCTTGCTGATACCGAGTTGAAGTATGCTTGCAGCAGTGGCTAGTACTTGGAAGCACGCCATAACACTTATTGCCACTTCTTCCATTTCTCACTGAGTGGTAGGCGAATCCAAAATGTAAGAAAGACTTGCACAGTGCTATGGCTGTAAAGCAAAGCCACTCTAAAGCAATTTTTTTTACTGTATTACAGGTATAAGACAGCAGTCAGGAGGCATGTGCAAACATGCTGTTAATCCAGGCTTCAGTGTCCTTATGAGTTGGACATATCTGCTAGGAATGAACCAGCAAGATAGTACTGTATCCGCGTTATCTCAGAACGAACCTATCTCAAATCTAAGTGTGGAAGCTGGAAAGCATTTCCTGCATAAGGCATCATCCAGTGCTTGTGCCTGTAAACATGCAACGGTCTGTATTTTTATTGTAATACAGAGCTCTTAAACAGGAGCTAGATTCGCACTGAAATGATTTAGTACCATTTACTACAGCTTGTCTGTAGTTCCTGCTCAAGTAGTATTGATTAGAACTTTGGTTGAGCATTTACAGCACATTGGTATAAGGCTACACTACCATGCTGATGCATCGTTAGCATGGCATTAGCATCTCTCGTGCTGTGCACGTTTATTATGCTCTAAAATTAGCGTTCAAGATCATTTGCAATGTTCATGTCTGTTTTTGGGTTTTGTGACCAATCGCTGTGAAGAGCTTTACTACCTAGTGAACCACCACATGTACTTCTTTACCAAAAACTCCACTAGATGATTTACTTAATCTGATTGCAGATGTGTTTCTTGTGATTAATACTGTGATTATGTGATAATTGCTGCATTGCAGCTGTTTTTGTTCATTTGCAGTTTTTTTTATTATGGCGAGCAACTTCAAAAGTGCTTTTGTGTATGCAATCGTACCGATGTGTATGTACTCTGCTTTTGTTAAAAATATACATATGTACTTAATTTACATTGTGTTTACTATTTACTTCTTGTTCTGCAAAACTTCTGAATACCTAGACATAGTCATTGCCTGACTACAGTACAGTGCTGAGTAACTTTTTTTTGTGCATTCTACTCTAAAGAAACCATACAGTTTAGTCTACTTAAGTTTCATATTGGTTGAGAGTAGGGCTGCCAACTTTTGTATGGATGAAGTCAGGATTGAGGAGGAGGGTGCTAGCTGTGATTCTATCAATATCAGGTGCCACCAGTGTGTGTGTGTAAGAAATTTGGACGAAAGGTTTTCAGTCCTACCGTGTCGCAATTTACATCAAGAAAAGTGCAGCAGGGCTGTCTGATGCAACTCTCAGTGCAGATTGAGGTACTGTGAACTGTTCAGGCCTATAACAAAACTAAAATGTCAAGAGCGAAACCTTTTTGTGTTAATGACAATACAACAGCTGAGAAGAATTGCCGTTGTAAAAGGTACGGGTTATTTATAGTTTTTCAGGCGAAAAAAAGCAAAAGGCAGGACATTGGACCGTTCTGAATGGATCAAATGTAGACTTGGACTTTTAGTGAAAATTCGGGAATGTCGCCTAAATTTGGGATGGTTGGCAACACTAGTCAGCAGTGCACCACATGCCATATAATTATTTAAAATTTAGGGTTCAGCTTGATGCCAGACTTTTTTTACATAGTTATGTGATTAACGTAAATAGGCTCACATCTGTGTGGTTTTAAATTCAAGGTCGTATATTATGGGGGCATGAGTTGTATCCAGCCCATAACAGAACTACTGTACTTGTCGGAAAATTATTTAGGGCCAAAATTATGTTTGACACTATAGCTTTGTAAACGGTATAACTACGGTACCTACCTTCTGTACCACATTTTGGGACAAATGCAAGTTTTTTAAAATATTTTAACATTGTGTGTTATGTTTGCGAGGCTGCTTTACGTCCTGAAATCTCGTACAATTTCTTTTCGCTTGGTATAAAAATATGTTCTGCACAATTACATAAATGATAATAACACAACATAGTTTGAAATGCTCTTTTTTTATATTGAACTGATTGAAGTTAAATGTAGTGTTATCAAGAATTATGAGTGATATTGCAGTGAGATGGTCTCAAAAGTATTTTTCTTACTGTTTTTCCTGCCTGCTTTCTAAGCTCTTGAAAGTTGTGTCGTGAAAAAAATTTTTATAATTACCAGGCTCACTATCCATGTACGGGTCGTGTTGTGTCCTGTGTGAAAGCATGGGGTAGCTAACACAGCCTGATGATGAAACTGATGTAGTGGTGCAAAGAACATGTACAGAAAGGAAGATGATAGACATACACATGCCTGTGCCCCTTATCACTTCATCTCTCTCCATGCATTTTACTTTTTGCGTATTTGCCAGTCCATTTTTTTTATTGTCCCGGGCTAAAATTCTCGAATAGTTCAACAAATGGAGAGTGTATGGGGGAGTAATATTTAATTACATGTAAAGTACTGTATCTCGAGGTGCTTTCCTATTGAAGCACAAGTTATCAGGATAACTTGCCTTGTTTTTGCTTCCCATAAATTGTGAGCGACAGCAGTTAGCCAATTATCACTGATGATGTAGCTCTTGCGCGTGCGAGCGAAGCGCGTTTCTGCACTCAGCTGGAGTAAGAAGTTATGCTATTTGTGTTAAGCAGACCCTGAGTCAAAGGTATGAAAAACTTGCTGCTCTTTCCTTCAAAATGAATGGAAAGGCCATTAATTTTCTCTGTTTTAATGCTTTCATTACATATGCTTGATGACAGCTGCACTTAGTAATAACTTAGTTGTTTCGACTCATTCCATGTGAGCCATTAGAGTGCACTTGTGGCCTCCTTCACCATTGCATTTTGAAAAGCACGGCTACTTTTTTAGAATGGAGGCTGTCTGTAGCTCAACTAAACATGAAGCACTAGAAGATACATAATGGAATCTAAAACAGTGAATATTGTTGAGCTTCCCGAGGTTGTTCCTACTCCTGTATTCAGGTCATGGTAGAAGTGTCCACACAGCCTGTGGTTTTATTAGTGTGTGGCCTGTAGCAGCAGCACCGAGGTATGTAGAAGATTGCACCTGTGTGTGTGTGTGTGAATCCTTTTATACGTATTTTTACACTGAAAAACACCTTCATTCAGTGGTGGACTTGTGTGTTTGTGGTGTACTTGTAGCCCAGGACTGAGAGTGCATTCGCTTTGCATGTTTAAAGTGCCCATCTTCTTACAATAACTGTCTAGGTATGGGTGTCATATTTGTGATGAAACCAGAGCTTCTGGAAATAGAATACCTAATTTTTATTCGAAGAATCCGTGTTAGTTATGACAATACCGTAACCTTTCCTTTTTTTTTCATGCTGGAGGGCAGCTAACTACAATTGTGCATACTAAGACTTACTGTATTGTACTGTGTCAGTGATTCAGGTGATTAATTGCTATGAAACCTAATGTCATAGGTTCAGTGCCCATCTGAGCAGCTGCTTTTGAAAAGTGGTTTCTTTAAGCCATTTGTCAAGGCCCCTTATGCACATAGCTTTAGACAGTTCACTGTGTCTTGGGCACTCAAGATGAGGAACCTCAAGCATGCAACTAATTTGCAAACTTCCCGCTAGCCGCTTGTTTGCCTTCCGAAAGTTGTGCTTGCAGCTGTGTCAAACCTGGACAATACCTGCCGGCACTTTATGATCATCGCCATAACAATGAGAAACTACACACCTGTAGTAAAAAGTAAGGAAAAACAGGCACAAATGGTTTGTAGTAAGGCCTCATAAGCACTGTAACTAAAAACATTTCTTGCAAAGAGATGTGCAGGCCAGAGTAAAGTGCAATTAATTGCCAGTTTCACTCCTTTTTGCTTTTCTTCTTTGGCTTCATTGGTGCCCACCATTGTTATCACCCATGTTATCATGTGGAGGAGTGAATGGGAATGCATTGGAACTGAGCAAATTAAATATTCACATTATACTGGCACATGCATTGCTGCCACCATGCCTGCTTTCATATCAGCACCATTTGACATTACAGAAACTGATTTTTCTAGGACACTTTCACTTGAGAAAGGCTAATTAGGTACATTAGCTAAGCTAGTAAAGTAGCAGTACAGATAATTCAAGTGACCACCTTCTTGTTTGAGTTCCTTTTCTTGTTTTCCTGTAGCTCTAGATCCAATCTTCTTTACAAATTTAATAATCTAGATCATTCATAGACTCTATATTACCTCTGAGTTTGCAAATGTAAAAGCATTTGCTCAGAATGGTTGATTGCCCCTTAATGAGGTTCGTTATAAATATGACAGGAACACCTTTAAACGATTGTCACTCTTAGGCCCCTTAACTGGTAATTGTCTAAACCTGGGCAGAAAAAGAGAAGCAAAATAATTTCTCATAAAAGCGTTTTCGAAGAATTGACTGTTGAAATTAGTATACATTTCTTGTGTATTTTTTTGTGCACATAATCTGATTTTATTGTAGGTGGTACAGGGGTCCATACTTCTATCTAAAAAAATCGATCTGTGCATAGGAAATTAAAGGAAGCAATATTTTTGCTTGGGCTTGAGAAAGAGTGCTCGTAAGCAGTGTTAGCTACATGGATGCGAGAGCTATGTAATAAACTTTGCTAAAACGGCTGCTTGGGCAAGAAATTCAGACTTGAATTTTGGCAGTGCATTGGTATTGCTCTTTTTCTACTCGGCAAGGAATTAAATGGCTTTGTCATAGCACTGAGCTTATCTTGAGTTCCTTTCTTGTGGAATGACGGTGTTTGGTGTAGTGGAATGCACCTTTGCAAGCGGCCGTCAACATGTGACAATTGTCAGGCCCATCCATACCAAGAGAGGCTTGCACTTCGGTGCATAAGGTATCCTTGATGCATGCTTGATGGGGCACACCCCTGCGTACAAATGTTCAGAATTGCAGCTAATGAAAGAAGCCTGTGTGTAGCAAAACTAATCAAGAGTGCCTGCTTGCTTTTGTCTACTAAAGCTGTTACAAATGTGAACAAGTTGAAGGGTAGATGGTTAGGTGCAAGACTTGGAATTCATCAACAAGGGCCGAACAAGGAAAAGCTTGCGCAACAGCCAACAGTTTGACAAAAGGACTCATCTTTGCGAGGCTTTTCCCCTTTGCCATAACTGCTAACAGCAGCTTTGTGGATATCAATATTCGGGGCTTCTGTTTGTTGAGAACAAAAGTCTTGTTGCATGGTAGGTTTTAAAGTGTGGTTACCATGTATACTGAAGGGCCTTTTGAAGTGCTATTGCTGCAGTTTGGACTGTTGCGATTGATTAAACCGGAGCATAACATAGGAACTATTAATTATAGGCTCAGCCAAGAAAATGTGTAATGTAGTCTTGTCGCTGCCCCCTGGTGTTTTCATTGTAGACTCAAAGCAGTTGAATGGTCATGTTTATTCATGAGAACATTTGCATCATGCAGTGTACCAGTGCTGTATCCAGTTTCCTAAACACTGTGCACTGGAAAA
The DNA here is from genome assembly GCF_013339695.2 of Rhipicephalus sanguineus. Taxonomy (NCBI): domain Eukaryota; kingdom Metazoa; phylum Arthropoda; class Arachnida; order Ixodida; family Ixodidae; genus Rhipicephalus; species Rhipicephalus sanguineus. The sequence goes on along the minus strand of NC_051176.1, from coordinate 119,013,518 downwards.
CTCTGAGCAGCTTCAGAATCATTGCATGGTACTGTTTGAACTGTTTAACTTTTTTTATCTTTAAAAGAAAAAAAGAAAGATCTCGTCGATCAGTGCTTATACAGGCCAAGCAATGTGAATGCATGTGGCCAAGATTTGTGACTAAATTATGGCTGAACCCTGATCGAACTGGCATGTCATGTAAATGATAATGCTTCTGTGTTATGGCACTGTAAAAAAAAAAAAGGTGGGTGTGCAATAAAATGCTTGATTTGGTATCTTTCTGTGTGTTTCTGTCGGGTTGTATTGGCTCAAGGCACACAACACTAAAAGCACCACGTAAACGTAACCCAGCTTTCATTGTCTGAATTTCAGCAGATTACTTTTTTACACGTTAGGGTTTTTTCACACAATCGCCTTTGTTGTTGGCATGCCTTTAATTGTGCGATCAGTGCTGTGGTGTCTTTAATGGTGTGGAATGCCAATATGAATGGACTGGAAATACCGTATTAAAGGGATACTGAACAAAAATTTTAAGAAGCTACGAAAACACTTGCATTTGACTCGGACGACACGACTGTTCCTATAAACAGCGTTCATTTCACGTAATTTCGAGCAGCTGGCCGCATTTTTAGTGGATTGTGAGAGCGCGGCGGCTGCACGCCAGTGCGCTTGTCGACGGCCATGACGTCGAACGCTCCAGCAAGAGGGCGGCAACCGGCACGCTCTCTCCTGCCCTGGCACTTCCCTTTCTCCACCTCTCCTTTCAAGAACACTTTCCCGACCGTGACAACACGTTTTGAGAGAGACGCGCGGAAGCGATTTTGCAGCGAGCGCGGTTGGCGAGTCAGTATCCGCCGAATTTCGTGTCACTTCCTCTCTAGTTCGCGGCGCGGCCGCTAGATGCACCAATTTGCAAAAAATGCATTAAATTCATTATTTTCTGCTAGTTTCTGGCTGAAATGAAGGTTGTTTCAACAAATTTCAGCACCCAATCTTTCAATTGGGCCATTTATCTCGGTGGCGAAAATTTTGTTCAGTATCCCTTTAAAGATGAAATTGAAATGTCAATGAAAGCGATGGCATTTACTTTTATGAATAAAACCCAAAAGGTGCAAAGGTCAAACTGTAATGTAGCACTAATATGAAATTCTGTCACCACTGCCTGAAAACTGCTCTGAACAAAACATTAATTGCTCATATAGGGGCACTTTTTTCTATTTTTAAATATAATAGAACATTTTGAACTTGGAACGACTAAATCTTTTCACTTTCATATCGTGCTTTTCTGCATCACTGATCCAGAAATGAAGTCTGAGCAGCCATATGTGCCAATTCCTTTCACTTTCAGGCATGCATACGGTGTTCTTATGAAAGCATCGCCTAGTTACACAAATGCTGAACTTGAGGAAAACGACAACTAACAAATTTAAGATGCTGCTCCCTGAATTGAGTGAAAGTCATGAAATCTTGTCATTAAACACAAATGATAGTGCTGCAAGTGGTAATGTCTAACAAGGCTGGAAGTCAGTGCAGTTCGGAATAACAATACGGCGAAGAGGCAAGACCTGGACGTCCCCACGTGAGAAGCCTAGGCCAAGGCACATAAATTGCTGGTTCTTAATAAAGTTTATTCCTCCTCCTCTTTGCTCTAATTTAAGAAGGCAAGCCTCAAAGACTGGCTTGCTTCAAATAATGCTAGGATTACCAGTATTTTATGTGCCCTTCCAGACTACTGGCTTTATTCAGTGCCAACATTTCTACATTTCTGATGTGGCCAGCTTAGGAAACAAGCTAACATATATTAGAGAAGCACGGCACTGAGAAAACATTTGTTTTTCAGGTGTTGGTCAAACATTATTTTTGTGACAGCTGTCAAGAAAGGTAAGAACACAAAACGTTGGTGAAGGCAACATAAAAGCTGGGCTTTGCAGACCCTGATGCCAGCTCTAAACAACAATGTGCATGAACGCAAGCAAGGATCACAGTGAAGGGCAGAGCACCTGTCTGAAACATTCGCGTGGCATACGAACATCGTTTTCGTAGCAGTACAAATTTTCTGCACCAAAGGTACCTGACTAACCACTTGGCACCAGTCATGGCAGCAAACACATCGAGTCGAGAATTTCGGAACGGCCTCTGTCGTTTTACACATCAAAGTTGTCGAAAGTGTCTTCACTCGGCGATTCCTCATCGCCGTGGTCACTGTCCATGGCTCGTCTACTAGCGACACATGCAGCAGCAACACGCCTGGCACGTTCGGCGTTCGCGGCAAGCATGTCGTAGTGTTTCTGTCGAGAAATTGGCATTTTAGAGTCGCTGTCGCCGGTAGGCTGCTTTTCGAGTTCGAGGTCCACTTCCATCGCTGCCAACTCTCTCCATCGCTTGCACTCCGCCATCAAGGATTGCAGTTGCTTGTGGTACTTCGCGACAATGGCATCGGGAACTTCGCAAGCAGGTTCGTCCGTAGAAGTCGTAAGTTTCAGAAGTTCGGACAAAGCGGCGCCATCGCTGCCTTCTTCGTCGAACATCGACCGTGATCGATGCAGCAGTTCGTGATGGATGTCTCCAAAAGAGTCTATCTCCTCGTTCAGCATAAACAGTGTGCGCTTAAAGCACAATCGAAGCAGGATGCGCAGTCGCTCTTCATCTGGAATGCCTGTCGGCACATAGTTGATGAGGCCTTCGCCTGGAAGCTGGGAGACTGCGCGTGTGTTCCTCCGAAGATGCTGGGATGACGACCCTACTGTCGCCATGGTTTGTTCCCTAAAAGCTTTAAAAAAGCTTATCGAACGAGTAGAACTAAACCACCAACACTCCAGGGGTGTGCAAGTTTCGATTTACAGAGATTACGTGAAGTAAGACCACAGAATGAGCTGACTTCGCCGGTGACACAGTATTCTGTGGTGACACGGTGAGATAAACGATTGAAACGAAAAAAAGAAAAGACTTTCGCGCGCTTTTTTCTCGTTTGCGTTGATGTTGATGTTCATGTGATTTTGCGCAGTCGGTGCCATCTCACGACGAACGGCGTGAGTAGAACGCAAATGTGCTAGTCCCAAGTTTCAATGCCTCAAAAAAAAAATCGAACTTAAAAACGCGATTTATGAAATTATCAATCTGATCGTTCTTGAAACTTTAGAATATTTTCATAGGTCTCTGACTTTTTCGTCTGCGTTCATTATTTGCAGCAATGGCCGCACGCATGTTTCGTGTGTTGACATAGCGGTGCATAACAGCGATCTTCCTTACATTTGTATGACGTCGACTGCCGACTGCGTTTTGCTCGCTTGAAGGAACGTTGCAGTGTTCATTACAAGGTTGCAGCGACGTAGCTGCGTTCTTTCATGGAGGGTTCTCGGTCTCGGAGCACAGTAAGTAGCATGCGTGTTTGTTTCGCTGCCCGCTTATGCGCAACCTTCTAATAACGCACGAAGGTGCCTCGCTCGCGAAATGTTGACGAAAATCGTAAAGGTGATTTCGTGCCGTTGTTTTCTCCGTGACGCTTTGGCTAATCTTTGATGATCCGTCAAAAGCAGATTTATTACAAGCTTGTTGAGCAGCACCGTAAACGCGAAATGATCGATCAACACAGAAAAGTTTCTTGTCTACATTTAACAACTCGTGTCTCAATTATTAGCATTAGGAACAAGACGATCCCTTGCTCACACTTACCTTGCAAGCAATATTTCCGTTGACTCAGCCGTTTTTGTGCCTCTTACTGTTATGTACGCCAGTACGTGACAGTAAACGTCACTTTTTATTCAGTAGCGAAACCGGTATAATCTCAGATTTCGTTGTAGAAGAAGCGAAACTATTGAAGGTCGGTCATTCCTCAACGAGATATACGCGTCTAAATTTCAGCCGAACGAGCATAGATCACCAAAAAAGCAGCTTGTTTTGCGTATGCCATGTAAATCGTGTGATGTTGGCTTTCTATGCCTATAGTGCTTACGATAATAATCCACGATCTTACTCTCTGGCTCCGTATAAAAGGTCCTCGTCTTTCGCTGTTATTAATTCTGGCGTGCCATATGTGTGAGCACCATGACCCGTGTCGACCCTCATCTCAGTTGCCAAGCAGGCCCACTCTTCCTTGTGCGGTTGCTTGGTGTCCTTGGAATGAATTTTTTTTTTTTTTTTTTTTTTTGCAAATTGCTGCGCATTCGCGGTGGCTTTTGCTCTCGACACGAAGAATGGGAACCTAAAAAAATTCTTCGCAAACGCTTTGTCGATAACCTCACTTCCTTGTTGGTCTCAATAAAATGTCTTTCGTGGTGCGTTTTATATCTCATTATTCACACCCACTTCAACCTGGGAGTGAAGGAGGCTGGCATATATGCGCGGCTTTCTGACGCTGTTAAGTCATTTGATGGGCTATTTCCCATGAAACCCGCGGGTAACGAGATGTGAAGCAGACCATGCGTTCACAGTTTTTTAAAGGTGAAGTTCAGCCTGCATTTTTTTTTTGAGCATGCTGTACTTGCCTAATGATTTGGTTAAATGTACTTTCGATTCAAATACAAGTTGCTTAACTCATGCTAGTGTACCGTTTGTAATTGTGACAATTGTGAGTAATATTTTATGCGCGAAAGAGAGGGAATAGATCGAGGGCCCCGGTTCCTTCTTGTAAAAGTTATACGCAACCTAATGAAGCCGACAGATAATGCATAGGGGGCATTATTTGTAGTTTTATTTAAAGTGCAGTAATTATGACATGAAGGTTGGTTTACAAAAAAAAAGGGGGGGGGGGGCAGGACTTAGGGGAAGATGAAAGCTTGCGATGAAAAATTCGTAAACAGGGTTTGTGTGCATGAAGCCGACGTTTCGACAAGCGTACTTTTCTTCAAGGCTGCACCTTAATTGTTGCAGCCTTGAAGAAGACAAGACCGCTTGTCGAAACGTCGGCTTCATGCACACAAACCCTGTTTACGAATTTTTCATCAAGGTTGGTTGGTTTGTGGTCGGCAAACTCACTCATGAGTCAACTCACGCAGACTCAGATTGAGCCGCGAGTGTGAGTCTGAGTGAGTCAGACTGAGTAATATTTTCGTGAATCTGAGTCCGAGTAAGTCCAGATAAGGAAAATTTCTGTGAGTCTGAGTCCGAGTGGGCCCTGAGGGCGAAATATATTTCTGAGTGAGCTCCGCATTTTTTTTTTTTTCCGACCTATGGTCCTATCTACTCAACTTAAGCATTGCTGTCAGCCTTCTGACGACTCCCGTTTATACTCGCGTCTACTCACACATAATTCAAAGCACTAGCGTTCATACGGCATCTCAATATTTATTGATCAGAGGCGTGAGTTACGGAGGGGGGCGGGGTGAGGTTTGACTTCCCTCCGGCAAAATCTTACGCGGGAAGTTCGTGATAAAAATATCTCGTGTGAGTCATCTCTTTCAATAAAAAAATGTCCTTACTGGGTTTATCCATTGATAACTCGTAATTGAAGGTACGAAATGAAAACGCGCCAAGTAGAGCAATATACGATATATTGATGTTAAAGAGCCTTGACACTGTGGTCGAAAAAGTTAATTATACGCTAATGAACGCATGACTCGACTCACTCAGGCTCACTCACACTCAGATTGAGCCTTGAGTCTGAGTCTGAGTGAGTCCGAGTGAACAATGTTTCGGTGAGTTTGAGTCCGAGTGAGCCGACTGAGAAAAATTTCTGTGAGTCTGAGTCCAAGTGAGCTCGTATGAGGAAAATTTTCGTGAGTCTGAATCCGAGTGAGCCCTAAAGGCAAAATATATTTCATGAGTGAGTCTGAGTGAGCTGCACACTTTTTGCCGACCTATGGGGGTAAGCGTCTAGGGCTGTGAGAAAGGTTGTAGCGGAGTGCTTCAGATAGTTTCGACCACCTTGGGTTCTTTAACCTGCACGGAAATCGCACAGTGCACGGGCCTCTAGCATTTCGTTGGAATCAAGCCCGCGTCCTTCAGGTCAGCAGCCAAGCTCCGTAACCACTAAACCACCGCGGCGGCGAAATTATTGTACAAAAGTAAATCAGGTAAAATGAATGAAAAAAAAACTACTTGCGCCGGTGAGGTCCGAACCCACAACCTTTGAATAATTTTTGTCCAATTTCACATGTGTAATGTGGGGCATGTCATTTTCGAAACCTCTTCAGGAGATGCAGGGCAGGCTGCGTGCACAACCAAATGTGCTTATGTCTTCTTTTTATTTTATTTTTTAAAGACAGATTGAGGCAGGGGCGTATCCAGGATTTAATTCCGTTTAAGTGTGTAGAGCGGGGGAGGGGGAGGGGGGAGGACGCATTTTATCCCAGCATTTTTCCACCCATGGTTCTGGCTACGCTACCTGGCAGTAGCGTAGCCAGAAATTTTTTTTTCGGGGAGGTTCAACGATACTTTACGTATGTTCGTGTGTGCGTGTATATATACACATGCAAAATTGAAACACTTCGGGAGGGGGGGGGGGTGAACCCCCTCAACCCTTCTCCCCCGCCCTTCCCCCTGGCTACGCCTGTGTTACATGGTTATCCACATGGTTATTTGGGATCAAGGAATCTGTAGGGGCCCCAAAACGTCAAGTTTCCATTCACTACATTTTACCTCTTGGCGTGTTTGTTTTATTTCACTATGGTTATCTACCCGTTCGTTCGTGATAGTAATATACCATTAAATCACGAACATCGCTCAGTGATGTCTGGCTCGCTGGTACAGTGGTTACGAAGCTCGGCTGCTGACTCTACGGTCGCGGGTTCGATCCCGGCCGCGGCGGTCGCAGTTTTGGAACGTGAAACCCCATATACATTATTATCCCACTTTGCGACCCTTGCTGGAGTCGAGAGCTTTCTCTTCCTTCACAGTTCCATCCGCATGACTCGATCAAAAGCGCATATATGCTTTTTTTTTTTTAAAGAGAAGATGCCATCCAATCGTGATGTGGGACATATTGTTATCGAATGTGGTCGGCCAATAACGAACACTCTTCTCTCTCTTGTAATCTCTTAAACCTCTTCTTCTCCCTATGCAGAACGCAGGAGGTCAACTGTCACATGCACGCCGCAAAAATTTCTGCCTCCCAATAAAGAGCTTTTCTCGCTTTCTCTCTCTCTCCCTTGTTATTTTGTCTCACGTCTTTTGAGGAAAGGGAAGACGCTTACTTCAGCAACCCATAAGGAGCACGGCGCACCGTCCAAGGGGGAGGGGGACATTATGAATGGATGCAACTTTGATTGTCCAGGAAGGTTTAACACGACCCGGGCTTAGGTCTCGAGACCCACGAGGGAACGTCAAGGCCTTGCCTCAACGCCGCCTCATCGGCTTGTTGGACTGCCCATGTCTGAGTGCCGAGGTCTGAGCTGCGCAGGGCGGCGGCCCGCCTCGACGACAGGGTCTCTGTTGTAACTGCCATTTTCTCTGTCGTTACGCTGCATGTGTTTAAATGTGGCTGGTTCTTCCTGGCATAATTTACACGTGTCGACTTGATGCACTGCTTCTCGGCATTTTGGCTAAGATCAAAGTGCTCCCTTGTGGGTTTGCAGAAATAAGCGTCTTTCCTTTCCCCAAACCACTACTACTATTCCCGTCATTTCTTGTTGCATGGTGCACATGCATAAACGGGACACGGAAAAGCGCCCGTGTAGTGTGGTACTTTTCTTTGTCCCGTTTATGCGCTGTTTTAAATAACCATCCACAAGAGACCATATTACTTTTTTGAGTCTTCAATTGTGCTCGTAGTGTTTCAAATAACCATGCACAAGGGACACAGCTATTACACATCAGTGCAATAGCTGGCGGACACGACTGTCACCGCGATTGTTCGTATGCAATGCCCTAACCTAATAAGGAAACCTTTAAGGCCATACGTTTTCATTTACCTCTGGATATTGATATATTGCGACATGGCTAACAAACCATGCTCGGGGGTATCTGGGCGATTTCCTTTCAAACGCATGGATAGTCATCAACGGCAAATTAAAATCGCTGTATGAATGATCGTGTATGAATCGTGTATGAATCGCTGTAAGGAATATTTTGTTTTATTGCTACTACTGCTACTTATTGCAGGTGCACATATATAGTTCTACAATTGGCTTGGGAACTCATCAGTGACTGTATTGAAGATAAACATCTAAGCAATTCAGTTTGATAACTAAATTTTCATTAATTTACCGATAATATGGGTCTTTTATTGGAATGGAAATCAAAGTTATTCTTTTCTTTTTAATACTGCGTCGACACCCCCGCTGGTACGCCAATGCGACGTCACGAATTTTAAAGGTATACTTTCGAGTGTGGGCCTCGTTGGCTCAGTAAATGTTCACAAAACTTGCCAAGCTCAATCTTTACCTCTTTTAGAGCACAATGGTCCATTTTCACAGACGGCCGCGGCGGCCGCGTTTTCGATGGAGGCGAAAAGCTAGAAGCCCGTGTACTTAGATTCAGGGGCACGTTAAAGAACCCCAGTTGGTCGAAATTTCCTGAGGGTTCCACTACGGCGTCCCTCATAATCATATCGTGGTTTTGGGACATAAGACACCGACAAGTATTCTTATCCATTTTCACAGATACACAATTATGTCTTGATAATAATAATATCTGGGGTTGAACGTCCCAAAACCACGATATGATTATGAGAGACGCCGTAGTAGAGGGCTCCGGAAATTCTACCACCTGGGGTCCTTTAACGTGCACCTGAATCTATAGGTACACGGGCCTCAAACATTTTCGCCTCCGTCGAAAATGCAGCCGCCGCGGCCGGGATTCGATCCCGCGACCTTCGGGTCAGCAGTCGAGCGCCGTAACCACTTAGACCACCGTGGCGGGGCTATTGTCTATGGTAGACACCGGGTTAGTCTCAATGTCACTGGAAGGCATAAACAAGAAGTACGTCCACACTGCATTTGAAAGGTCACAGCAGTAATTCGGCAGTGACAGAGCAACAAGAAAAACATTGCTTGAACGGTATTGTGGTGCAGAACGGTATAGTAACTAACCTGCAATGCAAATCATGCGTGTCAGAGCAACATTGTTGAAGAAATGCTGCCTCGTGCGTGCAAAGCTGCATAATCCACTTGCGCCAGACGCGTATATAGTGTCGCCTGTGTATTTTCGGAAATGGGAAATGTGGCTGGGGCCCGTGAAATCGGCTCTCACGCCGTCCTTTTTGCCCGATCCTTACACATCTCTTATGTCTTGCACGCCTGCCGTGTACGCATGCCGTGCTAACGGGTACAGATAAAACTGGAGTCACGCCCGTATGTACTGCATGCTACCTAAAGAAAGAGAAGTCTGAAAAAGTCTGTTATTTAGTTGCTGCGGCAGGCGACTCGAGGTTTTATCCTTCCGGCCCGTATATGCGCATCACGCGGCTCTCATTGTGTCCGGCTGTAATGTCCGGCGGCCGAGATGAGATAACCGCCCGCGTTGTGTGCCCACGTCTCGCCTCTTCCCGGGCGCTTTGAATGGCTTGTGCGCCAGGGGTGTCTGCCGTCCGCCGATCTGCGCGGATCGGCCTGTCTGCACGTGGTCAGCGTGTCCCGGATAGATTCCGTCGCTCACGTTCTGCGCGTTGGTCGCCTGATGGCCGGCCTCCCTTCTCTGGCCGCCTCGGTCACGTGGGCGGCGACGTGGGTGCACCGCGACCAGGCCGCACTGTCGGCGCACCAGGTCAGCGTGCTGGTAAATGTTGCGAAGCAGCGTGAATTAGGCCACGAAATAGCCTCCTCCTTCATTAATCTCTTCGATGAATACGGGAGGAAGCGGTAGCGATAATGAGCACTTTAGTAAAAGCTGCGATCTCTGGCGCAATTGTGAAAGGCTGCGGTGGTGGTACAATCATTGCACATACTTGCGGCGCACTATATATATTTAGGTAAAAGAAGTTGTTCTGTGGAAATGAAACCTTGTAATCGGTTCCGATGCTTCGCGCCTCGCGTGAAACTGGCGAACACTTTCGTTTTTCTTTTTTCAACTTCCACTGCTCCGCGCTCAGTCGCCTAAGCATATGCTGGAGCGCTTTGGACATGCATACACGCGATAATCCACAAGTTGTTGGGTTGATCCCCAGCTTGACAACATAATGCAGATTTTTCTTCCATTTGCTTTCCTTTGCCTCGACCTGTTGCATAATGATGGATGACTAATGGGGCTTGTCGGCCCCTTGCGAGATCGGCGGGTCCGAACCAAATTTCTGGAAAGACCGTTTTATACATAAAACAGCTCTGAATCCCTTGAGCCGTACGGGAAAATGTATTCTAAACGTCGTGATGTTAGGCGAATCGCTGCTCTTTTCCGAGGCCTTAAGATGCACGGTAAGTACGTCAGGCGTGCAGTTTTATAAAGAAAAGCTAAGTATACCTATTAACGTCAAGCTACAGTGACTCATTGGTGTAAGTTGTTCCAGGTTTCGTTAACGTAAGTCTAGATTGATAAGGTGGTCGCATATACGCAAGGACGCACTTCGAAAAAAGCTAGTAGCATGCATGCATATGACCACGAAATCGGACGTCAGCACACGAAACACGAATATGACTGCGCAGTACGTCATCGAAGTATGTCGTCGTATATGCCGTCGTTGTAACCACCAGCACTATAGTGGAAAACCTTTCTAGCCACTATACCAGCACTATACAAGGTTGCGGCATTGAACCCCCCCCCCCTTTTTTTTTAATAGGCGCAGTGAAGTCCCTATAGATAGATAGATAGATAGACGGACGGACGGACGGACGGACGGATCTTGAAGATTGGTTATGTAACATGAACAATTATTCAGGTGTATATGACTCGGGTTGTTATATAGTCCATGTGATAGAATACATCGCAGTGGCGCTGCTTAGCACAGGGATTGACTCAGATAAAACTGCTGCTTGGGCGAGTTGGTTCATGATTAAGATAGATTTACCAGCGCAAAAAGACGAACACACATACGGCACTGTGTGCGTGTGTTCCTTCTTAAGTGTTTCGTCTTTTTGCGCTGGTAAATCTATCTTAATGATTGAATCAGAGCTGCTAAGTCTGTCGGTTCTCCCACCACCCTTGTTTTGCCATATGTTTTAAGGATTTGAAAGGCGCAGTACTCGTTTTATTTTTGCACGTATGGATACACACATCGATGGTGGGAGGACTACGGATTTCTTCTGCTTACGTTGTTTAGTTGCGTTGACCTCCTTGCATACAGAAAATGAATGGAAAAACAATTTTCGAATTATAATCTTGCTTTTAGCGCTTTCTCTGTTTGAAATAATATTCAACATTGTTGGTGGCCGACAAGCGTGTTAGCATTTCCCGCTAGCGCAGATTTATTTCGTTCATTCGCAGTCACTCTGTCTGCTTAAACAGATGTCTATAAAACGTTGAGGAGGTTCGGTAAACTTCGCCATTTTTTACAAATTGCCCGTTGTTCATGATGGCCGTGCAAAGAAGACACATGGCTAGAAGAATGTACACGACACGAGCGCTGTAAAGACCTGGTTAACATACGCAAAAAAAAAAGTGCCCGTTGAACTAGTGGTGAACTATAATAAGGTAGCAAATTGGGCGAGTTGGAATATACTCATCCTGGCCTGCGCAATCAAGACACAGTACTAGAAGACTTTGCGTGCGTTAACCTGGTCTGACAGCTCTTGTGTCGTTTACATTCTTCTAGTCCTGTGTCTCGTTTGCGCTGGCCATGCATGGTGAGTATATTCCAACTCGCCCACTTTGCTACCTTATCATATGCCCGTTGTTTATGTTGGTGATATTGCCGCAACTTCGGTGTAATTCTGAATTCCTGTCGACTTTTGCGCGTAGTGTTTAGCTTTAAAAGTGTGGGCTACTTGACGAAACATTGTTAGGAATAACACAGCGCTATCCACATGCACAGTACTGATAGCGCAGCTGTGCCTTTGCGGGGTCGGCTGTCACCCGGAAGACTTCGACGCCAGCCGCGGTCGGGTCGGGAGGCTCCAGTGGGGCGTAGCTTGCAGACCCGTGGTTCTAAGCTGAGTGACGAATGAAAGCGGGTCCAATATCGCCGGTACTGCTCATAAAAGACGTGGGCTTGAATTCACGAAGTTCTTGTTTTCGCCACTCACCGGGCCCGATATGCCCGGCATCTGGATTTACTGAAACATTCTCTTACGAATAAGCGTGAGGGGCTCTTCTCAATACGGGACCCGGTGCGATCGACGCGAGAAAGACGTCTCTTGCCCTGCTTGCCGCTGACGGCAGTTTCGGAATGTCTAACGAGGGACACGAGTGTGAGCAGCCGTTGCTTGGAGGCTGAGAAAAGCGCCTGACGAAGGTTAGCGTCTGACATTCGATGGAGGTGCGACTTCCCGATGTCCGTGAAAGGGGAAAGCTCGAACTCCCGTGAAGCATTTCTGCAGACGCCGTGGGACGTGGTTGCACATAATTTCGAGGCAGGTGAGGAAACGCATTGACCAAGGTTGGGGCAAGGAAGCTCCGCGTTGACGATCGAGGTCTGTGATGCTGCAGTGAAAAAGACGTTGCAGTTGTTGTGTGTTTTTATATATATGGTAGATTGGTCAGCGCTCGGAGAGAATACGTTGCCGGGAACTCGGAACGAGTTCCGCAGGTTCGCTCTGCATGGACTTTACTTTACTTCAGCATTTAGTGTAGGCAAAGCCTTACGAACGACGAATTCCGGGTTCCACCGTTACTGACTCCATCACTGAGTGATCAAACAACGTGTCCGCTCAGAAAAAAAAATGATGCGCCAGAAGAACCCGCCCACGGGCAAGTTGGTACATTTCTTGACCAACGTAAGTGAAAATAGGGACGCAGAAACTACATGTACAGAGCCAGTCGTTTCTTGTGTTCGTTTCTGTGTTCATTTCTTGTCTCCGTTTTGGTTTGTGCGTTTAAGAATGACCCCGCCTTTATTCCTCTCAAGGGCGAAGAAGTGCGAGACGCACTTGTCCGTAAATGCTTGGTATACGAAGATATATATACCGTATAAGTATATGGCGCTTAGGGATGCTACAGCACCGTAGCGAGAACATGCTCTGTCAAACTGGATCGCGGAAACCAACTGGGACGTGTTATACGTCACATTCAGAGAGGTCTTTGGGTATGGAGGTGGACGTGTTCCGGGGAGATATACTTGGCCAGTCGTCTTCGGCGTTTTTCAACACGAGGTAGGTGACAACTTTTTTCGAAAGTAACGAGCGTTACTGAAACACAGTTACGAAGTTCTTGCGTTGTAAGCCCGTCGCCGAACGCCAACAAGGTGTATGATGTCAGAAAATGTGCCATGCATGTCCTGTAAAGCGGCATGCAGAACCGCCATGCCTGACCCTCATGACTCGAAGTGTCATAACTCTTGTGGGACATGTTCATGCGTCGAGACGAAATTGTCCGGAACCTGCAGCAAATTATCCATCCAGACTATACCGAACGGAAAGAACCAAAGAACATAAAGTCGATACCAACGCGTTCAGCACCTATACGTAGACATGATCTTCCCCGGAGTCACTCTTGGGGCTCCCGAATAAAATTGTTAGTTGAGGCTCTGTCTTACAGCGTTCGGACGCCGGTAGGGTCGGATAGCGCACGTAATTGTCACAGTGCATAAGCGGTTGGTCACGTTTTAAGGTCAGCCCGATTGTTGCCTTTGGTAATATTGACTTCACGCAGTGGGCGAGCGTTGCCTCAGTTGCTGCGTGCACTGTAAATAGCTTGTCTTCGAATCAGGACATATTGTCAGTCAGTAAGCCTGACATCGCTTCTTCCTTGTAAGCTCAACGTTCAGTCGTGCACTGAGCGTTCGGAATTTTGCGAGCATGCGTATCGCGCACCATCTCCGTGCTGTGTGATCGGCGCGCGTTTGTAAGGGCACTGCTTTCCCGTCATCCTAAACGGCTGCCACACCAAGGAACCTGCAAAGCTGCGGCCAAGGCCTCAGTAAAGGAAGAGCTCACTGTACTTACCGAGTGGTTTCTCGCGTGGCCATACCTGCCCCTTTGTCTCTGATTGCTCGCGTCAATTTCGCTTTTGTTTTTTTCTCATTCGCGCCCTCTGCGTGTGATAAGCGAGCGTGTCATGGCCAGCCGCCGCGCGCCAACAGCCTTCGGAAACCGGGAACTGGCACGGGGCAGCTGACACCCCCCCCCCCCCCCTCTTTTATGCGCGTTTCTCCATGAGTGGACTTTTTTGCATGCGTTACGCATGCGGTGCGTGGTTTGTTGGACGCCGTGGGTTCGCCGTGAGCGACGATGTCGGTGCGCAGGTTCGTGATGATCGGCCGGGGTCAGGCTGCTCGGTCTTCCCGCCGCACGAGCGAAATCAGCGTAGAAAAAAAAAAAAGAAAAAATCGCGCCCCGCGCGTCTCGGGACGACCCGGAGTGGGCTCCTCCCGCCCTGTGCGGGCTGGGCTTTCCTTGTTTCATGCATACGCGGCGAGGCTTGCGCGCGACGTTTTGCCTCCATTCGTGGCTAAATCGGGTGCCGCCGCTGTCGACCCCTTTGGCCGTGGGGCCCATCACGAGCTCAACGAGCTCGTGATTCGGCGGGACAAAAGGAAGGGGCGCCGATCGGTGTCTTCGCGACCTTCGATGCTCATCGCGTCTTCGTGGCGTCAATGCGGGCTTGTGTTCCATAGCTTACGCGGTTTTCGGATGAATGAACTGGTCGGCCGTGACCGTGACGATGTTTGACGCACGAAGACACCATGGCGAGAACATCCTCAAGCCGCGGTGCGAAACGAGACGGTAAACGAAAAAAAAAAAAAAAAAACGTTCATCCGTATTTTATTCGTATGCTGTTATCTATTAAGAAAAACCTTAATATTTGCGCATTTAAACATTTTTACGTGTTAGAAATTTTAGGAAGCAGAAGGCACTGATGTTTTTTTTAAGGATAAAAAATCCGCGAAATTTTTCAATTGGTTTCGCAACGTGTTTGCCAGGTGTAGACAAATCGTTATGTGGATGAGAAATGTAAACACTGATCCTCAGAAAGCGCCAATTTTTCCTTGTACATAATTTATTTTTACTTTTACATAGTTTATTATATCTGAAAGGTCAGTTTCATGATATGCAATTAGGGGGGGGGGGGCATACGCATAAAATATACAAAAGTCACAAAGAAGAAAAAAACAAAACTTTTAACACAATGGCAATACATAGTTTCCGATGAAGACAATAACGCGATCAACCACGCACGCGAGAGGGGTTATTAATATGCACTCAAGTTTTTAATAGCTGATTATATTTTGTTGCGTGTTAAAGAACCCCAGGTGTTCGAAATTTCCGGAGCCCTCCGCTACGGCGTCTCTCATAATCATATTATGGTTTTGGGACGTTAAACCCAATGTATTATTATTATTATTATTATTATTATTATTATTATTATTATTATTATTATTATTATTATTATTATTATTATTATTATTATTATTATTATTCAATGTGGCCGTGCGGTTGCATTTTCAAACCATTCCGTGGGGTCCTCCACGAAGACATGCTCCATCCCTCAGAGTGCGCACCCGCAAGCAACAGTGCCCGGTGTAATTTGAATATATTTTATCAGAACGCTCGTAGTCTTCGCACTAAGACGCGCGAATTCTTTGCTAATGTTGTTTCGTCTTCTTTTGACCTTATTGCGATTTCTGAAACGTGGCTGTGCAGTGAAATTCCTTCCTGTGACTATCTTCCGTCGAACTACACCACCTTCCGCAGTGATCGGGACTTCTGTGCAACTAAACAAAAAGGTGGTGGTGTATTGATGGCTATAGACAGTTCTCTAATATCTGTTAGACGCAAGGACATAGAAACAATTTCTGAATCAATTTGGGTCGAAATTAGTCTTGAGCACTGTGAAAAATTGTTGACTGGATGTTTCTATGTATCGCCTAGCGTTTCACCAATTGCTTTTAATCAGATCGTCTCTTCTATTGAAAATGTGATAATTTCACATAAGAAGCACAAAATTCTTGTACTCGGCGATTTTAACACACCTGGAATTGACTGGACCACACTTAATTTTTCTCATTATCATCATTTCTTAAAGAACAAATGCAGCGTATTGTTAGATTTTCTGGCTTTTAATTCCCTACAGCAGCACAATAGTATTGCCAATTCCTGTTGTAACGTCTTAGATCTGTGTATTTCTAATAATCAACCTATCGAAGTATCACTCTCTCACATCTCTCTTGTTCGTCCTGACAAATTTCACCCACCACTCAAACTAACACTCTGTATTTCACCAGAAAAACCAAGCTTTCCCAGAAAAATCGACAAAACGCCCAGATTTGCCTTCTAGCGAGGTGACTACGTTGGCTTGTACCATGACTTGTCCACCACAGATTGGTCACTGGTAACTGACAAACCCAATGTTGATGATCAAGTCGATCAGTTTACGGAACTTATCTTGACCAGCATGCGCAAGTTCATTCCCCAGTATACACCTCATCATTGTAAATATCCCTCCTGGTTCTCATCAGAACTTATAAGTGCACTGAAATATAAAGATCGTGCACACAGGAAGTATAAATGTTCTCCATTAACTCATTTGAAGGAAGAATTCTGTTGTTTTCGTACTCTTTGTAAACGCCTTTATAAACGGGATCACAGTCTATATATTTCGTTTTTAGAAAAAAGCGCGTCTGACAGGCAGGGTGTCGGAACGGAACGAAAACCGAAAACGAAAAACGAAAAAAACGATATTTTAGACCGGAACGAAAACGTAACCGAAACTTTATCTATTATTTCGTTCCGGAGTGAAAACGAAATTTTTTCAATCGTTTTTCGGTTCACGAGAAAACTTCGCAATCCGGAGCAACTGAGCTCGTACAATGTGAGCATATCTCAGGGTACGGTATTAGCGCGTACCTCAGGCAAAAATTTCAAAGCAAAGATATGTTGAAATTGTGCCAAAAACGAAAACAGTGGCAAACCAGCGATGTTTATATTAACGCAAGTGGATTTTTGCGCGCCTGTCACGCAGGCCAGCATAGAGAGGGCATTGTCGGCGCTGAAGTTTGTTACAGCGAAAGCTGTTATGAGATCACAACAGCTGATTTTGGCGCCATAGTTTTCCACCACCGCCGGTGTCTGTGACCGCCATCGCGTGATATAAAAAAAATAAATGAGAAACAAATTTCTAGGATCGGATGGCATTTCAACCCGCGCCCTCTGCGTGGCAGTCGGGTCTTCCACCACAGTGCCACGATAATGCTTGTAACTCCTTCGCAAAAATACTCTATACAGGCGTCATGTCGGGCAAGGAATCATGTTAATATACGTAATACAGCGTGGCAGAAGAGTAAAATAACAACCAGTCATCACACAATGCCAATATCGCAAAGAGTGTATTGTTCAGTGCTTCCCACCAGTGTTGCGGAGTTGCCCCACCAGAAATGGAATGACTCCGGAATCATTCCACATTGTCGTGACCGGAATGGAGTGGGGACAACGCTTGGAAGAATGAAATGAGAATGCATTTAAGCGCCTTTTGCATGGAATGAAATGGGAATGGAATTACGTCTTTTTCCTAATATAGAGCACGTTGTCGTCTACGCGCTGTGTTTCAAACTTCTAACATTAGTAAGTCGGAGCCTCGAAATTGACAATAAAGCAGTATCTTTAGAATGGCTTGGCTGATTACAAGCACGGTATATTTATAAACAACGCGCCTACTAGAAACCGAGGCATAAGTTAGTGCACAAACAAATGCATTATCCCAGCAGATACCGAAGGGAGAAACAAGTTACCCCAGCGCGTTGGTTCCCATTGATACCCCCACACAAAAGTAGCGAATACTCTATGCACATCCTGATCTTTATCTCACGAGCAGTTTGTACCTGGCACACGTAAATACCCTTTGCGACAAGGAAGACATTGCATACCTGCGCACAGGCGAACACAGAAAGTTCTGCTCACCCCATATATGCTTGCGAGGAGCGCTTGACAAGCGTGAGTACTGACGAGCAGTGCGACCCAGTGTTCCGTATTTGATACAAAGGCACAAGGTGCCCCAGCGGTGCACTGTTCCAACTAATACCAGCAGGTCCAGATGGTCTTATTCCCCATTAACCAAATCTTATTTTTCTCCATATTCACAACTGCTCCAGACGCGTGGCAAAACTGCTTAGTCTTCTTGAATACTGCTTTTCTCAGCATAAAAATACGCTACGTCGTCATTTTAGCATTAACACATTTAAGCATAAACAATATTAAAACACCACCATTCGTTCAAACTTGCTGACCATGCAAATACTATAGGTAGCGGGAGAACTGCCCCTATGGGAATTAGTAGGGTGGTTGTAGTGCACAAGATATGTAACCAAGCTACTATCCCAAGACCTTGGTAACCTGTTTTGCGTACTATTGCAGTTCTTAATGCATCTGATGACATCAGCTTTATGGGGCGTTCATTCTTAACTCAATAAAACTATCAAGATGCCTTTCTTACGTGGAGGAATTACACTGATGCAATTGAACTGCCCGGCCATTCCCGGAGAGCGAATGGGATAAGTTTTTTCATTCCGAGGAATTGAAAGGAATGGAAATGCGGCAAGTTCTAATTCTCCGCAGTGGAAATGAAATGCAATGGAGGCGCCCATTCCGCCACACTGCTTCCCACCCACTGCAAAGTGCTCAGCCATAATTTTTTATCGTCATCACTCACAGCGCAAAGTGCACATAATGCCTTACAGATGTGTAGCGTGTACCACGAGGCTCCGAAGAATGACGAAAAATGGCATAGTGGGAACTTCTCTACTTCAGAAGAATTGGGATGATTTATGGCGTAGTGGGTACCTTGCATGCGTACTTGTATTATTGCCCCAAGAGACCCAATGCCCCAATGTCAATGTGTCAAAGTCCGCTCTTCCAGCTTTCGTTGTGACTGTGCTGCGTGCGTCGCGCAGGCCTGTCGATCTCTTTATCAGAACAGCGGTCTCGCACATCAGAGAGTACACTCAATGACGTGCTGCTTCTGAGATCGTGCTCACTCCCTTGACACAAAGCATTGAGCCCACTAAAAAATTCGTATTTGTCTTTTGAGACAATAAATACTATGACTTTGAAATTAATACTGATTTGTGCTAGTTGGTAAAAATTCGTGGTACAGTTACTTCCGCTCCTCTGAAGAACGTATTTTACCTTTGTCCCACTTTCCTAAGAGGAGGGCAAGTATCTACATCACAAATCGAATGTTCGTTATGATTACCTAACTTCAAATTTTTTCATAAAAAAAAACGTTACGAACCGTTACGGAACATTTTTTTTTCGTTCCGGAACAGAAACGGAACGGAACTTTTTGCGGTGGAACGAAACTAAAACCGAAACGAAAAACATTTCGTTCCGACACCCTGCTGACAGGCCGGCTGAGTTTTGGAAGTATGTGCGCAAACGGTCGAGCAAAAGTGGCGAGTCCTTCAGGATACTGGACCCAAATGGAGTAGAAGTTCAAGCCGTTGCTGACTGTTTTGCCATGCATTTTCTCATCTGTTTATAAGTCTCCAGCCTCTGTAGCTAGTAACGGTCGACAGGTTAAGGCAGTTGGCACAGCTGATGCTGTGTCGCTAGATGAAGATTCCATTTCAGAATGCATTAAGCGCCTGAAACCATCCTTTTCAGCTGGCCCAGATGGCATCCCCTCTGCCATACTAAAAGCCTATGGCAGTATACTTGTACCAGTGTTGACTACCATATTTAATAAGTGTCTGCATAACTTCAACTTCTCCTAGCATGTGGAAAACTGCTCGTGTTTTCCCAGTATTTAAGTCTGGCTGTAAAAGTGACGTCTCGAACTACCGCCCTATTTCTCTTCTTTGTGCCGCATCCAAAATCTTTGAGCTTGCTCTTCACAAAATATTGTCTTTTGATGTAAAAAATCCATTGATTGTGAATCAGCCTGGGTTTCTCGCTGGCCGCTTAATTGTCACTAATCTTGCCAGTTTCATGATGCAAGTCTCCACGCCTATTTCGCAGAGAGGACAGGTTGACGCTATTTACTGTGACCTCAGCAAAGCTTTTGACGTTGTCAGCCATTCGCTGCTTGTGGATAAACTTGCACACTTTGATGTTGATTCTTCAATTGTGAATCTCCTTCATAGCTATCTTCTTGATAGATCATGTTATGTTGCCGTTAATGGCCAAACGTCCTCTTTGTACAAAGCTACTAGTGGGGTCCCTCAAGGGTCGGTACTGGGCCCACTCCTCTTTTTAATTTATGTTAATGATGTTTCTTCTGTCATTCGGAATTCTTCTTTCCTTTTGTATGCCGATGACATAAAGATATTTAAGGAAATTCATTCAGTTATCGATTGTCGCTTGCTGCAATCTGATTTGTGTTCTTTTTCTGAATGGTGCAGGAGCAATAACCTCTCCCTAAATATTTCAAAAACCAAGGTAATGAGTTTCACTCGAAAAACATCTAGTGTGCCATTTTTATATTCTGTCAATTCTGTGTCGTTGTGTAAGGTATGTGAGATCAATGATCTAGGTGTTCTTTTTGATAGCACCTTACACTTCTCTGCTCACGCTAAGCGTGTTGCTTTGCGGGTCTTCGCACCCTAGGCTGTGTTTGCAGAATGTCAAGAGAATTTCGTTCTCCTATGCCCTTCCGAAAATTGTACACCGCGCTATGTCTTCCTCAACTTGAGTATGCATATGTGATCTTGAATGGCATTCCTAATTCCAGCAGCAACGCCATTGAGCGAGTCCAGAAAAAATTCCTAAGCATTTACAACCATCGTTTCGCTAGAAATGACTCTGGATCTCGTTCTAACGCTGCTGGAGTATTATCATTGCCATCACTTTGCTGCCGACGAAATCGCTCTGATCTGTTATTTCTTTACAAGCTTGTGCATGGTATCATATCCTGCCCTGTACTGCTCAACTGTCTTAATTTCCGAATTCCACGTAAGCTGACCAGAGAGAATAGACCTTTTCATGTAACCGCCTGCCACTGTGAACATTCGACCATTGGCAGGATACAACGTCTTTACAATGCTTACTTTTTGGAGCTAGATGTTTTTCACAGCTCGCAGTCGTTGTTCTGCTCCGAGCTTTGCACTGTACTTACATAGCCTCGTACACTGTTGACCTTTTTTTTTTTCCTGCGCATAGCTGTATATGTACAATTTTATAACGTTTTTTATCCCTGATATTTTATTAGTAATGTTGGCCTTTGTTTGTTTGTTTTGTTTTTTTTGTTTTTTCGTGCGCCAGTACAAAGACCTTATGGTTGTTCCTGGGCACGTTAAATAAACGTTTGATTGATTATTATTATTATTATTATTATTATTATTATTATTATTATTATTATTATTATTATTATTATTATTATTATTATTATTATTTCGCTTACTTGGATATATTTTATCAGAACGCTCGTGGTCTTCGCACTAAGACGCGCGAATTCTTTGCTGATGTTGTTCGTCTGCTTTTGACCTTATTGCGATTTCTGAAACGTGGCTGTGCAGTGAAATTCCTTCCTGTGACTATCTTCCGTCGAACTACACCACCTTCCGCAGTGATCGGGACTTCTGTGCAACTAAACAAAAAGGTGGTGGTGTATTGATGGCTATAGACAGTTCTCTAAGATCTGTTAGACGCAAGGACATAGAGACAATTTCTGAATCAATTTGGATCGAAATTAGTCTTGAGCACTGTGAAAAATTGTTGATTGGATGTTTCTATGTATCGCCTAGCGTTTCACCAATTGCTTTTAATCAGATCGTCTCTTCTATTGAAAATGTGGTAATTTCACATAAGAAGCACAAAATTCTTGTACTTGGCGATTTTAACACACCAGGAATTGACTGGACCACACTTAAATTTTCTCATTATCATCATTTCTTAAAGAACAAATGCAGCGTATTGTTAGATTTTCTCGCTTTTAATTCCCTACAGCAGCACAATAGTATTGCCAATTCCTGTGGTAACATCTTAGATCTGTGTATTTCTAATAATCAACCTATCGAAGTATCACTCTCTCACATCTCTCTTGTTCGTCCTGACAAATTTCACCCACCACTCAAACTAACACTCTGTATTTCACCAGAAAACCAAGCTTTCCCAGAAAAATCGACAAAACGCCCAGATTTGCCTTCAAGCGAGGTGACTACGTTGGCTTGTACCATGACTTGTCCACCACAGATTGGTCACTGGTAACTGACAAACCCAAGGTTGATGATCAAGTCGATCAGTTTACGGAGCTTATCTTGACCAGCATGCGCAAGTTCATTCCCCAGTATACACCTCATCATTGTAAATATCCCTCCTGGTTCTCATCAGAACTTATAAGTGCACTGAAACATAAAGATCGTGCACACAGGAAGTATAAACGTTCTGCATCAACTCATTTGAAGGAAGAATTCTGTCGTTTTCGTACTCTTTGTAAACGCCTTTATAAACGGGATCACAGTCTATATATTTCATTTTTAGAAAAAAGCGCGTCTGACAGGCCGGCTGAGTTTTGGAAGTATGTGCGCAAACGGTCGAGCAAAAGTGGCGAGTCCTTCAGGATACTGGACCCACATGGAGTAGAAGTTCAAGCCGTTGCTGATTGTTTTGCCATGCATTTTTCATCTGTCTATAAGTCTCCAGCCTCTGTAGCTAGTAACGGTCGACAGGTTAAGGCAGTTGGCACAGCTGATGCTGTGTCGCTAGATGAAGATTCCATTTCAGAATGCATTAAGCGCCTGAAACCATCCTTTTCAGCTGGCCCAGATGGCATCCCTTCTGCCATACTAAAAGCCTATGGCAGTATACTTGTCCCAGTATTGACTGCCATATTTAATAAGTGTCTGCACGCTTCAACGTTTCCTAGCATGTGGAAAACTGCTCGTGTTTTCCCAGTGTTTAAGTCTGGCTGTAAAAGTGACGTCTCGAACTACCGCCCTATTTCCCTTCTTTGTGCCGCATCCAAAATCTTTGAGCTTGCTCTTCACAAAATATTGTCTTTTGATGTAAAAAATTCATTGATTGTGAATCAGCATGGGTTTCTTGCTGGCCGCTCAACTGTCACTAATCTTGCCAGTTTCATGATGCAAGTCTCCACGCCTATTTCGCAGAGAGGACAGGTTGACGCTATTTACTGTGACCTTAGCAAAGCTTTTGATGTCAGCCATTCGCTGCTTGTGGATAAACTTGCACACTTTGATGTTGATTCTTCAATTGTGGATCTCCTCCATAGCTATCTTCTGGATAGATTATGTTACGTTGCCGTTAATGGCCAAACGTCCTCTTTGTATAAAGATACTAGTGGGGTCCCTCAAGGGTCGGTACTGGGCCCACTCCTCTTTTTAATTTATGTTAATGATGTTTCTTCTGTCATTCGGAATTCTTCTTTCCTTTTGTATGCCGATGACATAAAGATATTTAAGGAAATCCATTCAGTTATCGATTGTCGCTTGCTGCAATCTGATTTGTGTTCTTTTTCTGAATGGTGCAGGAGCAATAACCTCTCCCTAAATATTTCAAAAACCAAGGTAATGAGTTTCACTCGAAAAACATCTAGTGTGCCATTTTTATATTCTGTCAATTCTGTGTCGTTGTGTAAGGTATGTGAGATCAATGATCTAGGTGTTCTTTTTGATAGCACCTTACACTTTTCTGCTCACGTTAAGTGTGTTGCTTTGCGGGGTCTTCGCACCCTAGGCTGTGTTTGCAGAATGTCTAGAGAATTCCGTTCTCCTGTGCCCTTCCGAAAATTGTACACCGCGCTATGTCTTCCTCAACTAGAGTATGCATCTGTGATCTGGAATGGCATTCCTAATTCCAGCAGCAACGCCATTGAGCGAGTCCAGAAAAAATTCCTAAGCATTTACAACCATCGTTTCGCTAGAAATGACTCTGGATCTCGTTCTAACGCTGCTGGATTATTATCATTGCCATCACTTTGCTGCCGACGAAATCGCGCTGATCTGTTATTTCTTTACAAGCTTGTGCATGGTATCATATCCTGCCCTGTACTGCTCAACTGTCTTAATTTCCGAATTCCACGTAAGCTGACCAGAGAGAATAGACCTTTTCATGTAACCGCCTGCTTCTGTGAACATTCGACCATTGGCAGGATACAACGTCTTTACAATGCTTACTTTTTGGAGCTCGATGTTTTTCACAGCTCCCAGTCGTTGTTCTGCTCCGAGCTTTGCACTGTACTTACATAGCCTTGTACACTGTTGATATTTTTTTTTCTGCCTGCGCATAGTTGTATATGTGCAATTTTGTAACGTTTTTTATCCCTGATATTTTATTATGAATGTTTCCTTTGTTTTTTTTGTTTTTTTTTGTTTTTTTCGTGCGCCAGTACAAAAACCTTACGGTTGTTCCTGGGCACATTAAATAAACGTTTGATTTGATTTGATTTGATTATTATTATTATTATTTGTTGCGTCACGCTTACGAACTGTCGCTTCTGGAAACTGAATAGCGACGGGTAGGAATGATCTGAGAAATGGGATAATAGTGTCATAAAGGCACTGCACCTTTACGCTGTAAAATCTCTAAGGGAAGCGCGTGAGGTTGGAGTGGAAGGTTGTTATACAGGCATGGAAAACTATAATAGAGATTGTGCAACAGACACAATTGAGAATGCATGCGGCGAGCTAACATGTGCGGGATGTCGAGAGATATGGCTTAGAGCCTTGTGCGCCAGTCGTACCGTGAAGTTGTAAATCCCTCAGCCCGATCCTGACGCTCCAATTTAGAAAGATTGATGAGGGCTCCATATTGCTGACGCATATTGGAGTTTAGTGCGTATGGGCCTTTCATGCAGGAAAGTTTTCGAACAAAAGCAGGCGACGTTCGAATCACACGACATGAAGCCAAGGGTTTTTTTTTTTTTTCAGCAGTACTGTTATGGTCAAGGTTCGCCGTGTGTCGTAGATAGAAAATTATCATCATCATGAATCGGCACGCGCTCTCTTCGTCCTCTTCGTCATCGCCTTCCTCTTATGCTTCGATCTCAGAACACGTGCGCCGATTTCCCGGCGAGGGAAGCGAAAGAACGAGTACAGACAGACAGACAGACAGAAAGAAAGAAAGAAAGAAAGAAAGAAAGAAAGAAAGAAAGAAAGAAAGAAAGAAAGAAAGAAAGAAAAAGATAAATTCTTGGCGAGGCGGGACTCGAACCCGCGTCCCCACGATCTGGAGGTGAGCGTCGTAACCACTCGGCTATCCAGGCACTTTTTTTTCTTTCATGGTATTTATCACACTTAGTATTACAGTGCACAATAATAGCATAAATAAAGCAAGCAAAAGTACAATCACATAGCGACAATAGGCGCTCAAGCGTTACTAAGTGCACACTCGATGGCTAACACAACGTGCAGTAGAACGGTGAGAGTTCTTCACATCGTGTTATACTGGAAAGGTGGTGAGGCCGAGCACCTCACCAAGAGGGGGGTTTGGCTCGTGGGGTACCACGCCGAATCAGTTCGCAGGGATTAATTGGACACGAATCCCGCCAAAATACCTCGGCTATCCAGGCACGCTGTCAGAGCATAGCATAGCATTGTATAGTATAATATAGCAAGGGGGTTGGAAAGGGAAGTGAGGGTGAGAAGGACGGAAAGGAGGTGGGGAAATGGAAAACGAGTACAGAGAGAGATAGAGAGAAAGAAGGAGCTAGAAGGAAAGAAAGAGAAATAGAGAAATAGATAGAAAGAAAGGGAAGAAAGAGTGAAAAAGATAGGACAGATAAACAGATAGACATAGAGAGAAAGAGATAGAAAGACAGACTGAAAAAAAAGAGAAGATAATGAAAACAGAGCAACTACAGCCATGTATATTACAGTATAGCAAGGGGTGGGAAAGAGGCAAGCGAGAGGCTAAAAGCTTAGCCAAGCCAGGACCAGCTAGGTGTGCCTGCCAGCTGTGCTGTGACCCAGCCTTGCGCGACTTAGCGCAAGCTGCGCTAATTTTTGAACATTCAACGGCTGTAGTTGTAAAATGTGCTCAGACCAGGTCAGTTTCCTCGAAATCGTAACACCAAGGTAGCGGTCAGTATCGGCAGATGGTAGAACCGAAGAATCGAGGGACTATAGTGATACACGTTATTATTTCGATTTTGAGAGGTACGCTTGAACTTCCATTTAAAAGTGCTAAGCCAGCCTGAACGCATGCGAGCTGTCTTGTTGAAATCGTTTTGTAGCTTATGAGTGATCACTCTGTGATGTTATGCGCCGATACAGGACGCAGCTATGCGCGAATATTCTTGCGTTCTTCGCTGTTATCCGTCAACACGTGTTAGACTTGTTTGACGAGTCGCGGCCATGTTCTTTCGCCTTTTGTTCGCGTGACCTGTAACTGTTACCAGCTCCCACGCTTTCGTAGTCCCAAAACTGACAACCAGAAAATAATACGTATGCGGCACAGCCGTTGTCGGTAGAGGCCCACACAGTCTTTACGGCGTATACCTGCACTATATACATTTAACAGTCAACGTTCACGGAACACTGTTGCAGTAACTGTGCACATCTCCGAACACGTATGCGCTGTCGAAATGCCAGGGCGCGCAAGAATTTAATAAAGCAAACATTGTATTCACTGTTAGCGTCAGTTAGTCGTCACGCTGGCGTTATCTTTCAGGCGGAACCTGCCCATTCTTCGCTTTCTTTTTTAATCTCTGAGCATGAGGCCCTCAGTTGCAACAGTTCTGCGTGTTCTATATAACACGCTTTTTCGCGAGAATTCATATTCAAGAGGTTACATCGCTTCTTACACAGCATTACCAACCGCAACTCTTCTCTACGCTATTAAGAACGGCAGCTACAGTATGTGATCAAGGTTTTCACAATGCACAATGTATCGAAAGAGATACACGGTGGCTGACAACGCATTTGATTGATAGGTTGTTCCTCGGCGTATTTGCCCAACCCACCCCCGGAAATCGATCAACAATCTATAGGAGCTTCCTTCGGACAGGTGTTGCTCAGAATCATGTGAAACTAGATGTTGGGTGGCAAATGAAGAGAAAAAAAGTATCATTAAACGACTGCCGCCATAAATGTTTGCTAAAGGCTAGGACGAAAGATGCCTCGCTTAAATACTTCTTGACAATCTCCTTTGTAGCAGAAAGTCTATGCGATTTCACTTGAACAGTTTTGTCAGGCAGTGGTTAAAAGGCATCTGTATCATTGCTATATCGCAATAAAAACGATAAACCCAGTGTCAAAAGGCAAGACGACGCTGTTTTGCAGTATAGAGCAACGTGTTTGCAACGTACAAGATTGAGGTTGTGAAGGCGTGAGCATTTGACCGGTGTTCTATTAAATTATAACAGATGACGCCTATGGAAGCCAAACGGAGTCTATGAAGGCGGAGGATTAAATGATGTGACGAGAATGTAGAAGTTGCAGGCACATATGGAGGAGGCTGTCTCAAAGCAGGGTTAATTGGGCGCAGCTGGAGGGAGCTTCCTTCAGTGGAAATAGGGAACAGGCTGTTGATAAATAGTAGTACGTACTAAATATTCGACGTTACAGCGTTACGAGTCAATTTGCAGGTTTCGGCCGCTATACAGTGAGTGCACTGTTTCAATCGTCATCATGCAGTACAGTGCATTCTCCGATGTTAACAAGCAGTGTATACAGATATGCTGTAATTGAGTTTTAGCTGGTTGCGCCAGTTATCGCATGCAGTTCAACCAGTTCGCGGACCGAATCCGCGAAGTGCCTATATAATTCCCCCACGGGGCACGCGATCATGGACCATGGCACCGTGAAAGCCGCATGGCGGCTCTCGTAACAGGTTATTTTGCTCTGCTCCCGTTTTCTCCGCGACGCATTCACGCGTGACGTCTCATGCGACTTCCACTTTCTACCGGTATTTTCGAACGGCCCCCAAGTATTGGCGAAGCTTCAGCCGAAGGAGGTCGTGAGAGTCCGTAACGCGTATTGGGGCTCACGCATGCGGTGAGTCGCGATGGATCCGCCACCGCCTCGGCCCGATGCGCGCGCGCGCGTGTGTGTATATGCGTATATATAACGGGCCTTGGCGTGTTTTGCGTATAGTAGAAGAAGAACGGGACGGAGCTTCCGGTATACGCGCGGAGGTAATTGCTTCCGTGTGCTCGGTTGTCTTCCTCGAATGTCCCCTCTCCTCCGATCACGCGTCGTGTGCCGCGAGATTGGCCAGGTTCCTTGACCCCCTTGCGGGCGAGCGAGGGCGAAAGCGTTCGACGTCTGGCTGACAGCGTTGTCTTCCGACGTGATGGCCGCGTGAGACGTGGTCGTCGTGCGGAAGGAGAAGCCTAATAAAAAAAAACATAATGGAAAAAGGAAGAAAGTAACGAGGCCGCGACGATGGGCGTGTGCTGGCAACGGAGGCCAGCAGCTCCTTGCGCCTTTGGGCCGCGAGAAGCGCGATAATGATTGAGCTGCGGTTAATCGACGCCGGCGGTGGCGAAGCGCGCGCGTCGATGCCTGTGACCCCTCTCTCCCCCTTTGTTGCGCTACTGTTTGGTCAGGTTACTCTGAACTAGAATTTGGGCTGCTGCTACGGTCGAGTCGCGGGTCCGCCCGCTCGGTTTTCTTCCGGCATTGAGCTGCCTCGCGCCCTCCTCTGTATATCGTTCGGCGGGGTGCTCAGGTGGGGATTGAGATTTCGCGGCGAGACGAGCTCTCGATAATGACCTGGGCGTGTATATGACGCGAGCTGTCTGGTTCGTATGCGCCGTGGGATAAAACGATCGCCTGGACAGTCAACCGAAACCACGGGTTAATAGTTCTGTTGTTCCTTCGTTTAAGTATACGCCTTCTTAATTGTTCCTGTTCATTGCGCCACACGAATGAATGCTCGAAAGGAGTGCGAGTTCAAATACTTAATTCTATTCAGACCTCCAACCGTCTCGTTAAGTGCGATATTTACGATCCTGATATCATTTTCCTTCTTTCTGTTTGTAAGTATAGACCTCGTTTAACTAATTGGCCTTCCAACATGGTAATGGTAGCGTCAAAGATGTTTGCTTGGTAAGTGAGTCTAAATTAGAAATATGAGTATTGAATCGTTCGTCTATATAAAATATGAAATAAGCAGTGTTCAGTGGATGCATGCAAGGATGCCGCTGATCATTTCGTAATCCTCTCTCATGTGATCACGGTGCTTCCGAGGAAAGTTTATCCGAGATTATCTGTGCTCCTTGCGCTTTCAGCAGGAATCGGTGCCATTCTGTACGCGTTGAACAGCTGAAGAAGGCATCGCCATCATTACGGCTTCTGTATGCGACAGAAACCTTTTTACTGTACGGTTCGCTCTGGCGCGCACCGGCTTCAGTTTTTTGGGGCAGATTCGTTCTGCATTGCGCGCATCCTGGTAGAGTGTATGCTGAGTGCACTGTATAACTGTACTATAGGTACATGCAAGAATTATGGAAGTAGAAGTTTGGCGAGACGATCTCAGGTACGTTTCTAGATTGCGCAAGTGGACACGGCCGTGCAGGCATAGCTCTTTTTTTGTGCCTGTGTCCGTGAAGCTAAATGTTATTGTCTTGGGTTTGCGCAACCATCGTAATTCGGATAGTTCGTAGTTCTTATGTGCTCCCTTTCCTTCATCCATCCTAACTGCATTTTTTTTTTTCATGCGCTTACACGTAACTTGTGTGACTTTGGGTACGAGGTGGGAACAATGATATGGTGTTCAATGAGAAAACGTTTTGGCTTTGTAAGGTGGCTCTGCGACATAAATGAGATTTCCGATAGGTCTTTATTGCGTTATCTGGGTCAATATTTATAAAGAATATCTTTAAAGAAAGCTATTCGCGTAAGAGCAGATGCCTGTGAATCGAGATATCCAGCGTATTATCAGCGAATGTGGTGGGCCGTTGGAAAGCAGCACCTTCGAGCGAAAAGCTATTGCAAAATCAGCATCAGAAACTTAATTATACGTGTATATATACGGTTCAGCTCGGATCCTACGGTATGTCACTGCTTATTCACGGGACCAGTTTTTTAACATCCGACTTATATCTCCTGTAGCATTTGTTGGAATGGTGCATATAACTGCTTTAATCGTTGTTGTAGGTACTTTAGTCTCTAGCAGGGGACTCGAACATGCGGCCCGCGAACCTTTCGCTAGTTGCCTGACTGTCTTCTTCCATGACACACGACTGTCTTCGTCCCATATTTCTCTTTTTTTATTTTCTTAATAAGTATGTCCACGAGCTACACAGACATGACTGGTCTCAAGTGTCTTTTTTTTTTTTTTTTCGTGTGGCAATCGATCGATGTGGTCATCATGTGTTGAAACGTAACCGTGGAACAAAATCTTTAACTTTCAGAACCGGCGTCTAGATTTCAGTCGTTCTGCAGATCGGTATAGGTGTTTCTCGAATCCTGACTTTAAATCCCCTCCAAAAATGACCCATATATGAGATATGAGGAAGGCTTCGTCTCAAATGGCAACGATAGCTGACATCTTGTTCAACCCCCCCCCCCCCCCCCGCCCCCTTTCACTGCCTCCTCCACTGCCCCGGCCCTTGTGGGACTGCATTCAGTGACTGCGGCCCGCTAGCTGAGGTGAGATTGAGGCCGTGGTTTCTATGAACACCGGTTGCTTTTGCAACAGCCTTGCTTCCTTCTCATCAATGTTTTCCCACACTCACTGTCCTGGCATTTTTTCTCGACAACATTGTGTTGTATTAGCAAAAACGCGAGGACACATATCTGTAGAGTCTAAATAAAAAAATCTAAAGCAGCATACTTTAGCTTCTGGGAATACAATATCTTGCAATGAGTTGCTATCGGAATGAACGCACAACTCGCTTATCGGCCTGTTTTTCATAGTTACGCTAGTGAATCGGCATTATTAGCCGCCATCATGCGTGTGAGCCTATTCAATTGCAATTTATCGAACTGTGGTAGAAGGAAATGAAAGTCATGGTAGTCTATTGCAAGAGTCCGGTTCAATTTGTAGTGGTATTTACCGGGTTCACATAGTTTCTGACTAAAGCCGTCGCATTCAACTGGGATCGTGGAGGGCATATGCTAATGGCCGAAGGGAGATATGAGATACAGTTATCGTTGTGGTGCATATAGACTACACCACATACTGTATTCGAACTTCGGCCGAAGGGAGGGCGAATTGGTTACAATAACTTCGAAGCAATCGTCGCTAACGTCGTATACTGGACGAGACATGAACTTAGTAGGAGGAAAGAGTTGGACATATTCAGTATTTCTCTTCTATCTTTCGCAACTACCAAACTCATGGCTACCGAACGAGGCGGCGATGAGGTACTGCGCTGTATATAATATGGAAAATCACTTCTCAATAGCGATGCTTGTTGGAAAACGACGTGTCGATCTTGCGTCCGTCGTCGCTATATTGTCTGCTGACAACGTTGCTGACCGTTACTGATAGCGATTCTGACAACGTTGCTGACAGTGCGGCCGTATTCCCGAATGTAAAATTACATGTCGCACAGTGGTATTTAACCTGGCGATTCTATAGGACAACAGTCGCACGCATATTCTCCTCGTGCTAACGCCAAGCAACTCTTCGAGACGATTTACATGTGTTCGCGAGAGCACGTGTGCGCAAAAGCACATGGACGCTCAAGTTTCCATTCGATGCATGTGCTCTCACGCGAGGGCAGTGTGGTGTCTGAAGATTTTTTACTTCGATGCTGTGGTTGGCAGTGTCTGCTGCCTTGACTAACAGTTGCGGTGCGCGTATACGTCGCCGTTGCCTGGGGCGGTTCTCTTGCTGAGTTCTGCCGTTTGGTCTTGTTGATCTGCGAAAATCTCGCTTGCGCCGATTTCCACATTACGTGGAATGTGCGTAATTTACTACATTGTATCAGAAGGAGGCGCCGACCATATATGTATATCTATTAGCCGTTACAGGCGCGAAGACTTGTCTCATTGCATGACAGGAGTTCTTGAAAAGTCTTTTCCATGCGCGTGAAGTTAGCCTCCCAGAAGTCGAGAATAAGGAGTCGCATCCGCAAAGCTTTTAGTGAGGGGTATATGCCATCGGCGTAGGTATAACGTGGCAACAAAAAGCACAGGACCGGGCTGATTGGCGGAACATGGGAGAAGCCTTTGCCCTGCAGTGGGCGTAGACAGGAGGATGATGATGATGATGATATGCCATCGGCCGCAATCACCTTCGGTAACATTATGTGCTGCTTCAGGGTTTGTTCGAATTCGCCCTCACGCTAGAATGTAAGAAAATTTGTCCAATCCTCATGCTGGAAATTTCACCATCGAAGGCGGCTTGCCAGGTGTAAAGCGCATTTGCGCGCGCTAAAAGTTCATGAATTCGGCCTCGGTACCTTATCTTGCCGTTTCTAAGGCGTTTTTAGACGCACGACATAGAATTCTTTCCTTATTGGAATCGCAACGCTGTGGTATGGTGGTGTATACACAACGGTACATACAGGATAATCCATTCAAAGTCCTAATAGAGCGTGAAGTTTGCGTGTTCCTCCGATATGGCGGCGATGCGCCGTCGCAGCGTGCGTGAAAGTCCAGAGAGCTCCGCGCGGCGTATACACAAGCCCAACTCGTGTAAACCTAATTGCTCTCGTGTTCCCACTGGCGGAGAGTGGAGAAAAAAAAAAGAAAGATAAAGAAGAGGATGGAGCAGAGGGGTGCGACGACGATCGAGGCTGTTCCGCTAAATGGAGCGTGACTGACCGCTGAGGGGCCCCCTTCGACACAAGGGGAAGCACCGGCCAAAAACAAGGGGCGGTCGGGAACGTCGTTTCCCCCCATCCTCCGCTGCTTCTTCTTCTTCTGCGTTCCTCGCGCCTCGTCTTGTTACTGCTGCCGCGCTCTGTTTTGTTTCTGCCGGCCGCCTCGCTCGCTGCGTCGAGTGTTTCTCCATGCTGGACGACAGCGGCTTCCTTCCTCGTGCGGCCGTCGCGCGGCGAACAGCGCTCTTGTTTTCCTCTTGCCTTTTGCTCGTTTTTCTTTTTTCCCTCAGTGCGTATTCCTCTGGCTGCATTCCCTCGGTGGCCAGCTTTTCTTGCTCTGGGCGGCTTCTTTGGAATGTGGCGCTACTACGCTGTGTACGCAGAAATACGGATTCCAGCGTGGTTACTTCGTTAATGCGCAACGAGAGCGACGAATACATTGAGGCGGGGGTAGTAATCCATGTAATAGAGCGTAAGGGAGACGTGTGGGGGTGTTAGAATTGCTTTGTCCGCTGCAAACAAGGCAAAAGTTTAGGAGAAGACGGAGGCTTGAAGAGATTCTTGAACGGGGGAGCCGCGCTGGAGCCAATGTTTCGACAAGTGGCCTTGTCTTACTTGTCGCTGGCTTGAAGAAAGAACCACTTTTTGAAACGTTGGCACCAGCGAAACCCCCTGTTCAAAAATTTTCATCTTGCCCGTTACAAGTGAGTTTTGCTCCCTTGTGTAGGTTTTGACGTGTTTTTATAGAACCCCGTTAATAAGGTTTTGCCCGGAACTGTGGATGATATGAGTATGAGCAGGGAAAACGTGACAGGCAGGAAGACAGAAACGAACGATCTGGAAATGCTTTGTAAGATCACTCTATAGGTACATAAGAATTTCATTCCCTGAAGTAAACTGCACGAAAAGGTGCTGATTATTTGCAAATAAATCGAAATGCATTATCATCGGTTATTTAACAGACATCACTAGTTGACATTATAGCTAACAATTTTACGGCACATATCGTAACTAGCGATCTCTAGCTGTTGAGTTTGCCAAGGCATATTTTGTTTGGGCGAACTAGAAGGATGGCGCCAGTTCCGAGACATGAGCCATCGAAATTACGGGGACAATGCTCTGCTGGTCCACTTATATTTTTAACAGCGCAGCTGTTTAAGCTCGCAGTAAGGGCGGTGTCGTAGGCAGAAAACTCGGCGGCGGGTATGCGCCACAGAAAGCGCTTATGTGCCAAGCAGCTCCAAGCATAACATAGCCATACATGGTATACTATAGCAAGGGGGTGGGAAAGGGAGTGAGGGCGAAGAGCAGCGATGTGAGAGTGAGTAGGAAGGCAAGAAGGAAGGGAGAGGGTAAAGCACGGCATAGCCTTGTATAGGATAGTTTATGTGCCACAGACATTGAGTATGTGCCAAGCAGCTTCTCGCATAGCATACCCATGCATAGTATAGCAAAGGGGTGGGAAAGGTAAATAAGGTGGAGGGATGTGAAGGTGAGGAGGAAGGAAAGGAGGAGGGGAGAAGGTACAGCATGGCATATGCTTGTATAGTATAGTTTAGCAAGGGGTTGGGAAAGGGATGTGGGAGTGAGGAGGATTGACGTTAGGCTGAGGAGGGAATAGAACAGGGAAATGAGGAGGTGAGAGGGCAAACGGTAGCATAACCATGTATAGTATAGCTTAGCAAGGGGTGGGAAAGAGAAGTGAGGGCGAGGAGGAGTGATGTGAGGGTTAAGAGGAGGGAAAGGAGAGAGAGCAATATAAAAAGAGAAAAGATGGAAATGAAAGAAAGAAGCAGGTGAAGAAAGATGAAGAAAGAACTCAATCGGCGTTCGCCATGTGGTGGCGCTTGCTTTCCAGCTCTTCTGTTTACTCAGATTTAACACTTTCGTGACCGCGGAAAAATCGGTTGTTTTTGGCTAGTCTAGGAAATATTTCTTTCCTGCCAAAGAATTATAATTGATGCTAAAGTGAAGGGTATGAAATGATGGAGGAAGAGTTGGTCTTTCCAACAATATTAATTTCAAACAACGGTTTTATTTCTAATAAAATAAAAAAATTATCAAACAAAGAAAAATGCATCAAAAAGAAAGAAAGATTCATAAAAACATCGATGCTACTCTGCAAAGGTTAAACATTAAAAAAAATCGAAATATACGTTTTGAACGCAAAGCCCTCGTAGAATAATAGTGGAAATATAAGTTCTGTAAGTACAAAGATTATTTACATAAATACAATAATATAGGCACTAGTGCCTATCATGCCACCGCTCGATGCAGGTTCTCGACGCGGTAAAACAAAGGCTGGCTGCGCATGTTTCGGGAAAAAAAAATTTTTTTCTGTTCAGCTTTCCTAGCATAGTTTGCAGTTCTGGTACTTTTCAATTTTCCTGTGTATTTGTTAAAATGAACAGTGTAGCCTGTTCCAAATCTGCAAAAATCCATAATTGTACTCTCATTTGACCTCTTTCTCGCTCATATACTGCCGAATACCATACCGAACTTCACATTTCACCATTTTCTCATTCACTGAAAGGTTTCGACGAGGTTAAAAGATAGCGTAGACAAATCGTTCATGTGTTGCAATAGAGAGGACACGTGGTGAAGATTCTCGTGGGATGTGACGGTCGTCTTCTTCAGATCAGACACACTCAAGAAGCCTTGAACCTTTTCCGTGGCATCACTTACGGTAGACGAAGGCCTGGAAATACATGTCGTCGACCCCAACACCAATGCAAGCGCGGGACTTCAACGATTACCACGTACACATGGAGTGAGACGAACTTGCTCATCTTCTCTTCAGTAACCTCCCTCCGTGGATCCGTCCCTCTCACTGTATGTTGGCTTTTCGAAAGTATGCATCCACGCATACTTATCTGTGTGGTTGCATGTCTCTCTGACGACTTCTGCGGTAAAAAACAACGCGAAGACGCTGCCGCGCAGCACACCGGAGCGTTGGGTCAAAGTCCGCTCCGCGCCGTCTTCGCGAAGAGAACTGCGCTCTTTCTGCAGCCGGCGCCAAATGCTCCCGCCCGAATGAAGTTAACACCTTGCAGATAAGAGCTGTTAAGGTTATAACACACCGGATACGTTTACATCGACGCGCGGCAGCGATAAAACGA
Organism: Rhipicephalus sanguineus; assembly: GCF_013339695.2. Taxonomy (NCBI): domain Eukaryota; kingdom Metazoa; phylum Arthropoda; class Arachnida; order Ixodida; family Ixodidae; genus Rhipicephalus; species Rhipicephalus sanguineus. The sequence goes on along the minus strand of NC_051176.1, from coordinate 118,977,849 downwards.
CCCGAGGAGAAGACGAAACTTACCGGCGGATAGCTGCTGATGTTCCGGGGAGGTTTGACGCACTTTCGCCGTCCGTACGACTTCGCCTGGCGAATCGAAGTCGTCTTTCGTGTCTCTGCTGCTACCACCATCCAGAGATTCCCGCTCATATTAATCGGAATCCGTCGAAATTCGCCGTTTCCGTGGAGCACCCGCGAGCGGCGTCGACGCGAAGTCTGAAACAACGAGCGCTCACCTACCCGACTGCGAACGAGCTTTAAAAATCTCCCCGCGGTGGAAAAAACAAACTCGCAAACAAAACTGATAAAAAACATGTTATTTTATGCTTTGTATTGCATTAGCTGTCCAGAACCGCTCAGAGAGTGCCAAAACTTGATCTTGAAGTCATCGATAACATACTATCGATGGGAATAGGCGCGGTCACGAAAGTGTTAACAGGCGCGGAACAGGCTTTTTTCTTTCTTTTTTGGTGTCAAATGCCGTTCATATACATTGAAGCACAGTAGCTAGGTCGCCTGTGTATTTCGTCGGATACATGTCGGCAACTAATAACTCAAAACTACTGTCATCCTCGGAACTCGTTTCAGGTTGGCGCCTCGCGAGCTCACCGGTTGTAATGCGCAAATTCTATTGTCTTGTCAAGTAATTAATCGATTATTCACTTGGATTTCTTGTACTATCTGCCTCATCGTGCAATTGAGCTCAAGGACGGGATTTGTACCGGTGCTGTTAGAATTTTATTTGCGTATATGAATCACAGTGCATGTAAGTCAAACTTACATCCACGAGGTCCGTCAAATCACCCATGTGTGAAAGCCACGAGACGCAAAGCAACGCCATTCTTACATTCTTCAGACTTCGTAACGAAGCACAACGCAAGAGCAACTTCGATAACGACACTACAGCGGCATCAGAATTTGCGCGATAGACGCCGCATGCATTGGAGCACGCGGAGAGCAAGTGTCTTGGCACTGACACAACTAAAAGAAAAAAACAACAACGAGAAAACAAAAGGTCGACTGGGCGTAGACGTTCGCGCGCTTGTCTGTTGAGACGACGCGAGCGCCACCACGTGACTCTTCTCGTCGACTGCCCTCGCTGGAAAACTCCGGCGGAAAGATCAAATAATGTCACTGCCTTTAGTTTTATTGTGGTTGCTTAGTGGCAGCAGTATCAGGTTGAGAAGCGGAGTTTAGCCAACGTTTATTGTTTCACACGGTGCTGTTGCGATCGCAGTATCTTGTATCTTAAGATAGACGATACATTCTTCAATGTACCACGAATACAGATACTGATACACGTCTTGTTAGACGTATCGCGATACAGATACAAGATACCCAAAGAGTATCTAAGATACATGTATCTTCGATACTGCCCAGCACTGCCTTCACCCACGTGCTTAGCAGCACGACACTTCTGTAGCTACAGGCAACAACGACGGTAATGCCTGAAACAATGAAATGCAACTGTGAGAAGCAGCAGTGAAATGTGGCTTCGTGAAATTAATAGTGGCTTTGATAAAAAATCAGATTTCCATATCAGGAACAGCTGGTCGACGACAAGCCCACGATCGAGAGAGAATCAGTTATTAGAAACGGCGCATACAAATACACGTGGCCGGCGCGCGTCTTCGAGGGCCTATTTGTGTTAACCCGCGCGTTTGTTCGCCCGCCAGCACCGGGTATTTCGCGAATTATGCCGCCGAAATCTGTAACTCATGGAAGCTTCGCTTAATATGCAGCATGTGTTGAGCATGTACAGACTTGAAAAAATTAGGACGGGACTTCCTTGAGTCATGGTCCGAAGGCAGCGCCCCAACGTAGAGCCTTTGGGACTCCACCGCAGTTTCTCGGTGTAGTGCAGCGAAAGCTGTAGGTTGCGTCGGCAAACCAGATAATTTGGTTAAGGGAGGGGAGGGGGGTTAATTGGCTGCCTTTGATCGTCCTCCGCCGATTGTACGGAAGCTTCACGGAAGGATTTGCAGCGCGCATTGTGCCGGCCCTTCTCTCTTGTCTTTGAACCCGCTGCTCCAGACTAATTGGGTGTAAGAAGTTATTGCCTTCTCTGCAGTGCACAGAGGTTATGGGGCGGAGTAAAGGCTATTATTATTATTATTATTATTATTATTATTATTATTATTATTATTATTATTATTATTATTATTATTATTTCAGAACGCTCTATTACAGTTGTGCGCACTTCGGTATCGAGGCCCCCATTACATGGGCAGAAAGAAATCTCCATGTTCCATATGTCGTTGTATCCCGTACAACGGCGCATGCCCATTCTGACGTCCGGTCGCCGTGTTTTTCGGGGATATCCTGTTTGTGAACTCCATTGTGTACGCCGTGTTTTTTGCGCGGTTGGGTCTGTGTAGTGTGGCTCGATAACAGTGGTCCCCATTGTGCACGAAGGCTCCCGTGGTGTGGCGGTGTGGTTACATCGACGCCCAACAGCGCCGAAGCTCGACGCGCTAGCACGTGCAGTGGGCGAGCGTAGTGCCTTTTGACGCGGTGGCACACATACGTGGCCCGTGGAGCGCGTTCTTCTCCAGAGGCGCGACCTTCGCCGTTGTCGTCCGGGTGGCACGCATTCTTTCTGCAGAGGCCCACAGGGCGCCTCTGCAGAGCTCGCGCCGCAGTCGCTTCCGGCCCCCACCGACGGGCCCCGCACTTGTTGGTGAGGGTGCTGGCTGGTTCTGTCGCCGCCTCCGCGACGCGGGCTGTGCCGCTGTCATCGTCGTGTCACCTGACGCACGTTTCTCGCGCACAGTCGAAAAAATCTGGGCTGGCAGCTGGCGCGCTTGACGCTTCCGCCTGCTCCGACTCGTCACCGCGCGTCGCAACGTTTGACGTGTGCGAGTGGGCGTTGACGGTTTCTGGTCGATTGAAGTCCCCGAGGTCGAAGGGCGCCCGTAGTCAAGCGCAGGCGCTCAGAGCGTCGCTCTGATGGATGAAAATGCGCCGGTGTTATTCAACGATCGAATTAGGTAATGCCTTAAGTCTTTCCTTTACCGACGGGAACGTCTTCATTGTCGACGTTTTCTAAGGCGAAGTCTGTCACTTCTACCCACTTTTTGGGGTGTTGATTACTGTCTTGAACGATTGGTCGTTCGCTCTGGGCAGCTGGGGATGCCTACGTGAGCACAACGTCCTTGTTGAGCACATACATGGGCACCAACACAAACGCGCACTTGTCGTCACGGCGGGGGTGGATGAAATAACGCCGTTTTTTTTTCTTGGGTGGTGGTCGGGTGGGGGGGGGGGGGGGGGGGGGGAGAGGACGTCGGTGAGCGAGCGTCTTCTGTAGTTGGTGCGGCTGTGGCGGCTGCGCTAGCTGTCTGCATACGGCTGAGCGTGCGGACAGCCTGTGTGAACCAAGAGGGCTGGTAGCTTCGGTTGCGCGCTATCTTCTCGCGTTATCTCAAAGCTTTGGAGATGCGTTGAAGCGAGATGCACCTTAAGCGCTTGCTCACCTGTGCCTGTTTTGTTCATAGCGACGGTCTTGCAGCAGCGAGTGTTCGCGGTTGTCGAGATCTGTTCATGTTTGTTTCCCGATGCGCACGTGCGACTGTGCTCGTTAAGTTATTCAGTAAGCGATTTATGCTTACTGCAGTATATGCGGTGGACAGAAGTACGAATCTTACTTGGTGTGGCTACCTAATAAATTGCTATTTGTCAGTGCTTCGCTGTTTGGGTGAATTGGCTACCTTTTTTCTTTTCTTTTTTATTTCAGGTAACATGGAAGATGCATGCATCAAATAGTACCGTTTAACGGTTCTTAGAATTGATGCAGAGCAAGATGTTTATCACCAGACATTTTAGAGCGCTGGTGTTGCTTAGGTAGAAGGGCAAGTGCTGGTGTGGCTTTAGGGAGAGAAGGGAAGGGCAAGTGCCCCTTTTGCACCCCCCTCTCCCCCTTCCGCTGCCGACGCTCATGCGATGAGGTGCAGTCATTTGCTCTCAGCAGTCATTTGGATTTCTGAATCGATGAGTATTCAGGAATAGAACCACTCCCCTCCTAGTAGTTGAGTGGACTTCTCACTAAAAGAACACTGGCCTATAACCGCGCGCATACACATTGAAATTTTACTCTAAATGCATTCGGTCATGACATTCACATTACACTCTGACCTTATTTTCGTGCATGACCTAGCACTTCTCTGTGAGCAACGCACTGCTGAAGGACTCAGAGATAATTGCTTTAGTTCGTTTCATTCTCATTTTCAGCAAGACGACGCCCACACGCGACCTGACCGTAACATCATCGCAGCGTGCGCCTTTCTTCGGCATTGCTCTCCGTGTTTGGAAAGAGTCATGTCCTACTGGTTCACGCTACTTCAGTAGTACAGAAAAAAGAGTTTGTCTCAAGACTACATCCTGCTTCGCAAAGTGGCCTGCCTGCTTTTGCTTCGCATCAGTTGAAAGCGCATACGCCTACCCAGTGTTTCGGCGGCTTTGTGACAGACGGTGCACTGGTTTCTCGCAGGCTCAGATGTACGATGGGATATGCCAAAACGTTGCGGGTCATCGAAATCGTCTCTAAAATGTACCTATGCCATCTTTTCCCCATTTATAAGAGTGTTAACGTCTCCATATTTCAAACGCTTGGGGGGTTCCTGTGGACTAGGCCAGTTTCTTATACCAAATTTTACACCGAAGCTGTATATGGATATAGGCAAAACCAAATGATTCGTCCATCATATGTGCATAAAAAAACTCCTAGCGCGTATGTGCCACACAAATTGAGCCCGCTGCTCACCACTGGTCCACTGAAAATGAAGAAGTCCGCGAGCAAAAACATGTGGGCCACAGAAATTGAGCAAATCCCACTACTCACCGCTGGTCCATTCAAAATGAAAAGGGAACACACGGACTGCAAATGCCAATTAAGGTTTCTAGACAGACGCAACCAATAATTGAGAAAGACTTTAATTAACAGTCGCGATTACCCCGATGATAAACACCCGTGCCGCACGTTTAAGTTTTTCTGTTTAACCATCTGTACGGAGTGTTTGGGCGGTGATTTTTCAAGCGAAGCTTGTATTGACTGACCTGTTTAGCTGGTGATGGTGTTCCAAAAAGCCCTCCTCACCTACAGCTGGCGCGTGCCAAAGAAGTAATAAATATTTTTTTTCCGGGGCTGGTGTTTGAACCCGGGACTTCCGATCCCAAAGCGAGTGACTTGAGCATTAGGCCACGCGCCCATGCTTCCCCAGTGTGAACTGAACTGAAGCATACGAATGCGTTTTACCGACGATGCAGAAAACAATTTGGAAGCAGTGCACTTGCTATGGGCGCTTCATTGAAATATTTCGTGTTGATGGACTAAAAGCGATCTGCTGGACAGCGCGTAAGGTCGATATCAGGAATTGCACATTTCAGGACAATTCTGGCTTCAAGAAAATTGAATTCCTAACCCACGTTTCCATGTTAAAAAAAAAATAAAATTCAAAATTCAAGAAAGATTGCGTGATGGTCCTTTCGTTGGGTCGTTCTACAGGCTGACGAACGCTGGAAAGAACATGAAAGACGCCATGCCGAATAAGTCCGAAAACAGCGTTCTGGAGGCGGCCTATAAAGAAAGAAAAGCAGTACGCCATTCACGCCCACCGCCAGGCTTCGCTTGCCCCCATTTCCCCGACTGGGGAAGGGCTCCTGATTTTTGAATAGCAGTTTATGCCGTCTACTAAACTCCCCTAGAGAGGTGTCGCTCGAGAAAGCTCTTCTTCTCTACATCGACGGACTGGAGTTTATGTATACCGTGACGTGGTATGCGGGTAGGAGCTGTGTATCATCCTGCTACCTGTGCCCATTGCCTGCTACCCGTATGCCTATACTCGAACGGTATCGTAGTGACATCGTAATTGTAAAAATGACTGAAGAGATAGCGCCAGACTGGCCGTGGAGCAGAACGTGCCGCGGGCCGAGGACGTGGGACTTTTCCACAAACATTGCGAAATTCCTCTCCGAAATTCGGCTTTCGCTTTTCGGCGACCACTCTGTGGCGTATATGCTTTCATCACATGAACTACCTCGCTAGTTTCTTCGTATAGGTTACGCGACACTGCGTACATCAAGAAACTTTCTCTCACACGTGGCTCAGTCTTTCGGGATGTTTTGTAACTCGTGAAACAGTCGAGCGAACTCCTGTGAGCGACGTTAATGGAGTCGCCGGTGTCCTCGGCCTAGCGGCATGTTTTTTTTTTTTTCCGTACGCCTTCATCGCGTGATGTGGTTCATGACCCTGACCTCGGACCAGGCGCCCCAGCAGTGCGGCCAGCATCGGCCGTCCGTTCCGTAAACGACCCGTGTCCAGCACAGGACAAACTTTCGCCCTTGTTTTTTTTGTTTCTTTCTGGCCTATAGCGTGCCGCATGCACTGACATCTGCCGCACCTGATCCATGATGACGGTTTGTTTCCCTAATGGACCGACCGTCAGGCCGCATGACTTCCACGTCTTCTGTGGACAGTTTCGCAAAAAAGATTGGACCATCGGACGACACGCGTCGTATGTACGCTTGCGACAAGCCAGAGTTGCTCGCAGCGACAAGCTAAAAAAAAGAACAAGAAACTAGAGCCAAGAGGGGACGACCGCAACAAGGGTGGTGGTTAGAAATAAAAGGAAACGAAGGCGTGCAACCGTGTTGGTCGTGAAAATGCGCTGCCCCCGCCGCACCTTTCCGTGCGAACTCCGCCTGCTGCATGCTGTCCGTTTCTCTACTCGAGCGTGAGTGCACGCGAGGTCTCGCATAGTCTCGCCTTGCACGCGTGCGTGCGTTCCACTTGTTCCGGAAGCGGAAGCCGGTCGCTTCCGGCTCCGGGCGCCCTCGGGACGACGCTGCCACGGTAACGTTGTCCCGCTGTCCCTGTCCTAGCTGCACTCTTTTTTTTTTTGTTTTCTATTTTTCGTTTTGATTGCGGCGCCGCCGCCGGGCGTTGCCGTCGTTTGCCACAGTGATTCTACACAAGCGCCCAGCCTCTCCCTTTTCCGGCCTTCGCGCGAGCATGAAAGGAAGGGAACATATTCAAACTGCTACGTATAACGACGGCATAATGTTCGCTTCGACATTGCAGCGCAGTATTCGCTGCGGTTGCCTGACTGCGTTTGTGGGACACCGATATGGCATCTTCCTGACAGTCCAGTCACTCATGTGAGATTGACAGATGTTAGTTTATTTCCACAATATTGAGAGCGCGACCCGGTAAATACAGTGACCGTATGTGTGACATAGATGATGTCGAGTTTTTTTGTTTTTTTCTTTATGTCGTATATAGAGCCAGTGTAGCTTTTCTACGTCGTCGTTCTTGTTGTAACCATGTTTTGTGACCTCAAGACCGACAGTGTAAAAAGATTACGATTAAAAGCGAGAGAGAGGGTGATGAGGGAGGTTGTCTGGCTGATTTTGAACCTGCATGCAACTGGAAGGAGTTGCGGAAATGGGCTTATGCGAGCTGCTGTTCTATCATCCCTGCGCTCCGCAGCCGATAAACATGTACGTACGTTGAGCTATCATGTCAGTGCATACAGCCCGAGTTTAAAAAAAAAAAAAAAGCGATCTCTGTAAAGGCCAAGATCCACATCCGCTCCGGCGAATAGTGGATGCACCAGGAAAAGTCACGATGGATTTGCCTTAATCAAGAGAGTCACGGCCCAGCACTGTTACCGTCCTTATTATCGTAGTCATCTATGTCTACGATAATGTAGTATATAACTTGTGTACTATGTTATTTATAACTATAAACTCATATAAAATATTCAAGGGTTCAATGGCACGTCTCCTATGCGCAGAATTGGCATACGCAAGGAAGACTCATGCAGGCAAGGTAGCTGAAACGCTCAAATTCCTCCTTTCTAACCTTAGTAGATGTTCCCTTTTTATTTGTGCGTCTTTAATATTTGCATCGTGGTGCCTTTCAGTGGATAAAATGTTCGATGCCATAGTGCGGCTGGCTGTGCCGAGAAACACATTTCTGCGTGTACCATGCGAGGCTGATGGAACTGCTGGTTACACGGGCGTGTAGGCTCCCTCCGGCCTTCTGTGTGATTCCGTCGCTTGCTAACACGCGCCTTTATTCGCACGGCGTGCGTGACATTCCTGCGCGGTTACGTCTACTTTGTGGCAACGCCGGCCCACGGCCACTCTTTGTGTGTAGCGGTTCGGCCTAGCTGTCTCTCCCCCGGCCGCATTTCCCGCTGACGCCCCGGAAAGAAAGGGGGAAATCCACATACTGCTATATACGAAATGCACGAAGCCCTCGGGGGTATTCGCGCTGCGCATTAAGGTTTTTAGGCGCCGCGGGTCTCGGAAGCTGCGGTCACATCTGTAACATTTATCCTATCGCTCATCGGTAACGCGGCAGCCCTTATAATGTATGATGATTCTTTTCGCTCGATAATATCCCTTTCTCGTCACTGACTGTTATCAGGTGGTGAGTCGTGAGGCTGAGCGCCGCTATGACCACAGATGACGAAGTGAGAAAGAAAAGAAAAGGAATAGCCATTGGAGGGTTGCATTATTCCGGCCCCTGGGTACATGCAGTGCCACCGTCGGCCGACCCCGCAAACAGAGAACACCGTGTGAGTCAACTTTGCGATGTTGTAGTAGCAGTACACACAGCCTTCGCACCCACACTGCTGGTAGCGATATAAACAGTCGACACCAACGGAATGCGCATCTTCGAGAATTCGCAGCCGTCGACATCGCTTCAACGTAAACGACGCCTCTTGGAGGTGACGACTCGCGTACAAGTGTAGCCCCTGCATAGTGTTATTCGAAAAGGGGGGGGGGGGAGTAAATGTGAGTTATCTTCTGGAGCCGACAAGGGAGCACGGCTGAGCGCCAAACAAGTTGCCATAGCAAAACCACGGATGGCGAACGCATTTCCCACGGCCAGGCGTGCTCTGCTGAAACACAGTGTCCGGGAACTGTCTGTTCTTTGGTGTCTCTGCAAGTAGAGTCACCGACTGTTTTTGTATAGCAGCACCGCCGTTGACTCTTCCCTTTTGCCGGCAGTATGGTGTTCGGACCCCACACGCAGGGCCGCGCGCCATCATATTGTAGCGTAGAAATGTCGCTACATGCTCAGCGCTGAGAGATGAGGCGAACACACAGGAGATCCACAGACATTTTCCTGATTTGTTTTATTCGACCTTCAGTTGCCTGAATTACATATTTAGGCACTTTCACATTTCATATATAGCTTTTTGACATATTTGAGCAGCACTCGCTGCGACCTGTTATCTTGGTGTCCCCGGCGCGACTCTCTCCTGGGGGCCCTTAGGAAGCGTCCCGATAACCTGCCAGAGAGCAAACAAAGGGACCAATTACAACTTTTCGTTGACCAGAACCAATCGGGCCAGGCAGATGCAAATACGCACACTCAATCGCTGGCGACCTTCGCTGAGTTTGGTCTCGATGACAGCCTTTTATCTAAAGAACTGCAGCCCAAATCAAAGTAAAAACACACAGAAAACTACCGCGACAGAACGGTTTACCCCGCATCCTCTTAGGCGCAGCGGTCGGTCCCCCGTCCGGGACAGCCCAACTGAGGAAAAGGCATTTATGGGGAGAACGATAAGTTACTACTACGATAATTGTTGCGATAGACGATATGCGAACACGGCATGAAATTAAGCATGTAGCTGCTGGCGCTCGTCAGGCTCTCGTGTGAGATATTTCGGCGTGCTCTGGGTGGTCATAATTAATACACAAGTTCGAAATTATAAACCACGGCATCCCTCGTCGTAAGTGTATATAGTTTGAGTACGCGTCGTGCACAGTACTTAATTGAGTAGATTTAAAAGTCAGGGCTAGCCATGTGACAGAGCATGCAGCACCCTTAGGCTTTCCACGACATTTTAACAGCGGAGCTATGTAAGCCGAGCGTTAGTCCGTCCGTCGTGTACAAAAAACCTGGCGGAGTGATGACGTCACCTCGCGTTGCCTAGCAACCCCTGGCGCATCTGTTCATAGCTTCGTGCTCGCTTCGCTATCTCGCTATCTAGCCCTTGCGTGGCAAGGCCGGCTACTTGGCTCAAAAATGCTGGGCGTAGCTTGCACCAGTGGCGCAAGGCTAGAGACACAGCGGAGCTGATCGGCACCTAGCTGATCCTGGCCCGAAGCTGAGCACTACTGTCTACCACCCGCAAACGCTGTACTCGTCTCTGATGCGGGGCCACCTACCGAGACTGAAGGCTGGCTTAGAGCGTGGGACTTTGCGAGTCTGGGCATCGCCTGGCAACACTTGGCAACACTTAGCAAAAACTTAGCAATGCCTAGCAAAACTTTGGCATTGCCTAGCAACACTTACCATAACCCAGCAAAACTTAGCAAAACTTCGAAAGGCCAGTACCAGCTGTAGACTATTTTACGTAGGCCATGTGGGCGCTGCCACCTTGGGCTGTTAAACGAATGTTTTCTTATTTTTGTGTTTCGCGACGTGAATTGATGAGGTCAAGAAATGCACCAACCAAACCGTTATCATGTATATACGTCACCCGTAGCGCTCTTCGTTTATTTGTTAAAGATGCAAACGGCAAGGCCAGCATGGCGGCACCGAAACCCTTCCGTAAAATAGAGCTTTGCGCCACAAGTGCAAGCTACGCCCACTTTTTTTTTTTTTTTTGCATGGTCGTAAACTGAGAATCACCCCTCTCACAATCGCCCTATCTACTGCTAGTAATCTCGTTAGGTGCTCACGGCTCTTGAGTCTTCCTCTTTGTAGTGCTGCATGCCAGCGGCGGTGAGAGAAATTATCCTGTATACAAGCGCGACGGATGCACATCTGGCATATATTGGCTGCGAGCTCAGACGTTCCGCGTGCGGTCGTCCTCCTCCGTGGTGCTGTTCTCGCGAGCCGAGCGTCCAGTGTCAGTGGCTGCTGCCGGACTCTTTCGTTGTGGCTCGCTCCTTCCCGCCGCTAATTCCCACGCTGGCCGAGGCATCGAGCGTGCAGAGCCGGCCGGCATCGTCTGACGTGCGTGCGGGTACCGACACGTTCGGAGTGCTGCGGGAAGTGTATACGGACAGCGCGCTATTTTCGAGCTGTGCATGTGTGTACTTACGTTACACGTACGCGAACGAGGTGGCATACGCGGCTCTCGCGCACACACCCCGTTCGGTCGCACGCGGTTAGATGGTTGATTCCTCGCGGGCCAGGTGTGTGTGTGTGTGAGCGCGCGTGTCTGCCCGCGTTCCGTGGTGCGCCCGCACGCGGTCCGTGCGGCGGGACCGTGGAGGCCGCGCGGTCTCGTCGTGATCGGCCTGTTTGCCGAAGACCACCCCGGCGGCCAACGGTGCGCGTCGGGAATTTATTTTATTTATTTATTTATTTATTTATAGGATACTGCAGGCCCATTGAGTGGCCCAAGCAGGAGTGGTTACAATATTACATTCAACTGAACATTATACATTGTACACAGATCCGTGCAACAACAACAAAAAGGCAAAACAATCGCCATGCATTGCAATACACACAACAAAGGTAGAATGTATATACACGCATACAGTAATCATAAAATATAGTAGGTAAGGTGACATACAGTAAATACAGCAGATATGGTTACATCAAAACAAAACGACATACGTCTATTTAATCATTTGCTCTATTAGTTCAGCACTATGTAACCATGTCAATGGAAGGGCATTCCACTCGTTTATCGTACGAGGGAAAAATGAAAATTTAAACGCATTGGTTCTGGTGCTGTAGGGCGTAAGACACTCGGCATGACGATGCCTCGTTTCTCGGGTTAAGAGGGGTGATATGTATTCATCTGGATTTAAAGCTATTTTTCTGTTTTTTAGCTGAAAAAGAAATTTCAGTCTCTGTATCTTACGTCGTAGCTGCAATGTTGGGATACCGTGTTCACACATTAAAAGTGTTGGAGAGTCAGTTTTCCGATACTTTGAATAAATAAACCGTATAGCTTTTCGTTGAATCCTTTCGAGAGCATCGATGTTTTGTTTAGTATGTGGGTCCCAAACAATAGCGGCGTATTCAAGCTTCGGTCGAATTAGTGATAAGTATGCTAATTGTTTTGCCTCAGCTGGTGCTTGTTTTAATTTATGTCTGAGTAAGCAGAGTTTTCGGAAGGAGGACGCACATATGTTTGATATGTGTGAATTCCATTTTAGCGTGTTTGTTATAGTGACACCGAGATATTTGTAGTTTGTAACTTCAACAAGCGGAATTGATGCAAGCGAGTACGGAAAGGAAAGACAATGGCTCTTTCTGGTTATTTTCATGAAAACAGTTTTCTGGGCATTGAGAACCATGTCCCATTTTTCGCACCATTTATGAATTTTCTGTAAATTATAATTAAGGAGTACTTGATCCTCAGAACATTTCACCTCATTAAACAGCACGCAATCATCAGCAAAAAGTCTGATACAAACCGGCTCACTAATTACATCAACGATATCATTTATGTACATAGAAAACAACAATGGCCCAAGGACACTTCCTTGTGGCACACCAGAAGTCACTGGTAGCTGTCTTGAGCAATGGCCATCAATACACACGAATTGCACTCTGTCGCTTAAGTATGCTGCAACCCAAGAAATAATAAAACCTGGTAAGCCTAGTGCCTGAAGCTTTAAGATTAGTTTAGAATGACATACAAGGTCAAAAGCCTTCTTAAAATCCAGGAAAATAACATCGACCTGACCTGATTTGTCTAGAACCGAGGCTAAGCGATGTACGATTGTTGTCAACTGGGTGACTGTAGAGAGCCCCTTTCTAAAACCATGTTGAAACGGAGTTACTTTACTATTGTCAGCTAAAAACTTGTTTATGTAATTCGCGATGACGTGCTCCAGCATTTTGCAACATGATGACGTCAATGAGATCGGTCGATAGTTTGTTAATAGCATGCTGTCTCCTTTCTTTAAGACGGGAACGATTCGTGCTGTTTTCCAATCAACAGGAATGCCAGCTGATGACAAGGAAGCACGGAAAATAACAACAAGATATTTCGAAAGCACTTCGGCATAGCGACGAAGAAAGGGGTTTGGTATATTATCAGGGCCAGGCGACGATTTCGTCTTTAAATTCAGTAACATAGAAACAACACCAGCTTCTGAAATTAGGGTGGAATTTTCATGCAGGCTATTACGGCTCTGACGTAACGGCTCAGTTTGATTAGAAAAAACACTGTGGAAGTATTCATTGAACCTTTCAGCTATACTGCGCTTATCATCGATAGTCACGCCATCGCACATAATTCGATCAACTGCCTTTTTCTGTGTGGAAAGGTATCGCCAAAACTTCTCGGGGGAGTTTTTGATGAAATTAGGCAATGTATAACTGAAGTAATGTTGCTTTGCATTATAGACTGCCTCATTCAACCTCGCTAGTGCCATTTTCACTGTATTGTTGTTTGATTTAGCCCGTTTTAGTCTTTTAAATTTTCGTTTGAGGTGCAATATATCCCTTGTTATCCAAGGATTATTTTTCCGCGTTTTTTTAATTCTGTCCGGAACGAAATTTTCAAGACAGTACGTGCATAAGGTCTTAAATGACTTCCAGAGTACCTCAACATCATGTCCTTGAAAATTGTCCACGTTATGAAGTAGATAATCCATAATACTTTCATCACAAGCCCGAGAGAAGTCTTTAATCAAAACTGGAGTGCTAATTGTTTTTTGTACCTCGAGAGAACACGTAAGACACACCATATGGTGGTCAGAGATACCTTCTTCAACGGATGTATTGTAATTTTCAATTGAACGGCTAATAAAGATAAGATCTAGTAGTGAAGAAGAATTATTTTGAACGCGAGTTGGTTCATTTACAACCTGGTGAACGTCAGCACTCAGCATAATGTCGGCCACGTAATCAACGTGCCCACGTGGGTTACTATTCGAGTATGGGCGATTCCAATCAACGTTTGGAAGATTAAAATCCCCAGTTATAATGACTTTGTCATCATGAAAGCGCGCTACATGATCACACAGATGATTCCAAAATTCATGGGGTGAATCGGGTGCCCGATAAACCGCAATCAGGACTATACTGCGTTGCCTACATGATAACTTCAAAGTTATGATTTCTTGATTATCAACTTGTTGCGTCAGCAATGCCGGTATATTTCTTTTCACAAGTACGGCAACTCCACCTCCCCGCGAACATCGGTCTTTTCGAAAAACTTGATATGAGGGTGGGAAAACACTTGCGTCATCAATATCAGCGTGCAACCATGTCTCTGTGATTACAACAACATCAGGAGCATAACGTAGAAGGATAGTTTCAAGTTGCGTAGCTTTGTTTACGACGCTGCGCGCATTTATGTTCAAGAGATGAAAGTCAGAGCTTTGAAACTGGTTACGTCAGTTTTGAAAGAACCCTTGTTCACGGTTTAGCACTTTTATTCGGCTGTTACTGCTTTCATCCCAAAAATAGAGGTCACCATCGATTCGCAGTTTATCGTGAATAAGGGTTACCTTCTTGCCTTGTTCCTTTTCGCTTTTGGCACTGTTCCACAAAAGCTTTCGCTTCTTCAGTGTATTGGGTGAGTAGTCATTCTGGATAGCTATTTTAGTACCTTTGAGCTTATGAGCATTTTTCAGTACCAGTTCTTTTTCATTATAATCCTGAAAATATACTATCACAGGTCTTTGTTTACCCGATTTGCCGAGGCGGTGGATTCGGCCCACTGTATTGCCGGACGTATTTAGCTTTTCACAGAATATCTCTGTAATGACTTTCTGTTTCAGGTCCTTTTCTGTCTCTTTCGAATTTTCAGGTACACCAAAAACAATAAGGTTTGAGCGTCTGCTTCTGTCCTCGAGGTCGACGACCTTTTCACGAAGAAAACTAACCGATTTTTCCAGTTCATCAATACGGGCAGTTCTTCTTTCCAGTTCAGTGAACCGTCGGTTGAATTCTGTAAACAGGTTCTGCAAACTGGTCTGCTGTGTTCTAATTGCTGCAACATCAGCAGCTAGTGTGTTCTGGCCTTCAAGCAACTGTTTCAGCATATCCTGAGTATTTGGGCCGGGATTTAACTCCACATCCCCGCACAAAATGAGCATGCACACGCAAAACACCTCATGAGCAATGTCAATGCACATCGTGGGGGACGGCAAGACCACAAGGCTACGAAAGTCGCTCTTAATAGTACAGTAAGTTTCACGAACCTGCGCGAACCAAAAAAGGTGCTCGTAAGGCAACATGCCGAGGGTTGGTCCGCCGTCCCCACTGAAGTGAAGATTCTGCGGTGCGGTCTTTATAGCTTGTTGGTGTGACGTGTAGAGCCCAGGAGATGGCGCTTCATCGATGCGGTCACACGCCCAGTGCTGATAGCGGTAGCATGTCGCCGGTATTTCTTGATCATGGCTGCACGTGTAGAAATTGCTGCTGTAGACGTGTGGACCCAGATGCGCGGCAGTTCCAACTTGGAAAAGGAAAGCCTGCGCGAACCAAAAAAGGTGCTCGTAAGGCAACATGCCGAGGGTTGGTCCGCCGTCCCCACTGAAGTGAAGATTCTGCGGTGCGGTCTTTATAGCTTGTTGGTGTGACGTGTAGAGCCCAGGAGATGGCGCTTCATCGATGCGGTCACACGCCCAGTGCTGATAGCGGTAGCATGTCGCCGGTATTTCTTGATCATGGCTGCACGTGTAGAAATTGCTGCTGTAGACGTGTGGACCCAGATGCGCGGCAGTTCCAACTTGGAAAAGGAAAGCCTGCGCGAACCAAAAAAGGTGCTCGTAAGGCAACATGCCGAGGGTTGGTCCGCCGTCCCCACTGAAGTGAAGATTCTGCGGTGCGGTCTTTATAGCTTGTTGGTGTGACGTGTAGAGCCCAGGAGATGGCGCTTCATCGATGCGGTCACACGCCCAGTGCTGATAGCGGTAGCATGTCGCCGGTATTTCTTGATCATGGCTGCACGTGTAGAAATTGCTGCTGTAGACGTGTGGACCCAGATGCGCGGCAGTTCCAACTTGGAAAAGGAAAGCCTGCGCGAACCAAAAAAGGTGCTCGTAAGGCAACATGCCGAGGGTTGGTCCGCCGTCCCCACTTGCACAATGCAACCCGCGCGACCTCTGCTGCTCTGGCCAGAGAGACGCGATAGGGTTTCTGCCTCGTGGACACTGGGTGTGTTCCAATACTCACCGTAGACGGCTAAATAGACGGCTAAGTGGACAGCGGCCATCTTAAGTCCCATTCCAGTTCTCACGTAGCCGGCAAAATAGACAGCTTCGAGAAAGACAAAAACGATGCAGGCTACTTTGCTGTCCAAACAAGATGGCGGCTCAGCGCAATGCTCGCGTAGCTCGGATCTCGCCAGTATGGTCGTCTGTACACCAGTAGGCGCTTTTCCAGGCGCTCAGTGTAAGCTACGTTAATTTTTTCATAGGTTTGAACACGAAAGAGGCTAAAGAAAGAACATTTACGTTTGTTTTTCTTAGCTTTCTCTTCTCGACGCGAGGTGGCATCACGTCGCGTAGACGTCTTCTAGACGCGTTCCATTTGTCGGACAGCATGACCTCGATGCTGTCTTCTAAGCTGTCAGCGTAGACTGTCTACGATGCTGTCCAGAATTGGAACACAGCCACTGTTGCGTCTCGTACTGCCTCTGGGTTCTTCTGCATGCGCTATACTGTTTCCAGAGAGCAGTGACTTTTACTGTGGCCCTCAGTCCCTCCGACATGTTCCGTGGTAGTCCGGTGAGACAGCTTGAGGCCAAGTTGGCTTCTGATTGGTTTATGTAGAAAAAGTAGCATACATTAGCTCGCACAATGTGACCTCGTTTAATGTGCACAAGATTGTGCGAGGTCACGAGAGATTTATTGCCGTGACTACGTCTGCAGTGCTGCACTGTAATAGCTCATTGAGTACTGCAGTGTAATAGCTCGACATGGAAATCAGAAAACTACGGAAATCTTCGAAGCGGCCGAAATATCTCGTCTGGGGGATGGATGCGTGAACGCACCTTCAGTAGCGTTAGCGAAAAAGAAATCAACGATCTAGAGGGGCGGTGGCTTCCACCGCAGTCAGTGCTTCGTGTACATTTCTTGAAGTGCTCTCTTTGTGTCTGATATTGTGTGCACTCTGCCCTTCTTTTGTATATTTTATTTTCTGGTATAATTTCTGTAATTTGCTTGGTTATGATAACAGCACTCCCGCATGTAATAGCCATGTCAGCTCGAATAAACCTCCGTTGGAAGTATGCGCTTGTGCACGTTTCGCATTTTAACGCGATAGCGTGAATGAGCTCGTCTCGCAGAAAATCTGGTGTCGGCGTCGACGTCCTTGGTTGTGAGCGAAAATTCGAGATAGATGCAAATAAATAAATGAATGAATAAATAAAATATTTCGTTCGAGGGAAAATCGAACTCAGGCCTTCTGCGTCTATGGCAAGCAGGTGTTCTAGCACAGAGCAACGCCAGTGCTTGAAACTTCTCCGAAAAAAAAAA
Organism: Rhipicephalus sanguineus; assembly: GCF_013339695.2. Taxonomy (NCBI): domain Eukaryota; kingdom Metazoa; phylum Arthropoda; class Arachnida; order Ixodida; family Ixodidae; genus Rhipicephalus; species Rhipicephalus sanguineus. The sequence continues at coordinate 118,960,429 of NC_051176.1, read as the reverse complement.
AAGCCTATCCAAGTGTCATGTAGTGAGAGGGGACCCCTTAACGCATGTAATATTGCGTGGCAGAAGCGTAGAATCGCACCAAGCTTCAAAACACGTGAATTGCGCAAAGAGTCGGTGGTTTAAAGCTGCCCACTCATTACAAAGCACTGAAAGAATAAGCGCTAAAATTGACGAGAACAAAAAGGAGAACAGACAAAGGACTGGCGCTTCCTTCCAAAGCGCCAGTCCTTTGTCTGTTCTCCTTTTTGTGCTCGTCAATTTTAGCGCTTATTCTATCAGTGTTCATGGATAACCAACTAGCCCAACAGTCTGTTCTGCTGAAGTACATTACAAAGCACTTCGCACTTCGCAACTGTACCTGCAGCAGGTACTCTGGAATAGTTTGAAACAGCCAATGTTCCTTTACTTGTGGCACGGTTGAGGTGTCCACCGAGAAGCGAAGCCACAGATTGAGAAGGCGATGCGAGCGGGGCCCGACTATATACGCTATCGCGTTCGACTCGTGAAGGCGAAGCTCAAGCGTCATCTAAATTTTTCTGTATCCTTGTCCACTTTGATTTGGCGCAAACACGAAGTTATGGATCGCCGACACCAACTAGCCCAAACCGACTCCTTACTATGTTAGGTTGGCATCATCATATGGCCGTAAGATGTGTGCCACAGGTGCTTGGGGGCCAGGCCGCCCTACGGAGTTTGATCTGGCGAGATTGTTCCTTTCCCTCACAACTTTGAAACCGCTATTGGTTGGCAGCCGTTGCGAAAGGTCATTGGATGGCTGGCTATCTTAAGGCAAATAACGGCGTTGCTCATTTCTACTCTTCGTTTTTATCCGTACAAAGCCTATGTGGAGTGAAGCGAGTGGGCACGTAGTGTACGGTCGTAAACAAGGACAGTATATGTAAGTGCTCGTGAATTGGAATACACTTCGCCCTTCTTTCTCCGCGTGCGCGTGTTTGTGTGTGTGTGTGGGTGTGGGGGGGGGGGGGTATATTGCAGTTTTAGATGCGAAGTATCTTAAGGCCGAGCTCAATCCGGTGGTGTGCGCCGTGACCACCCATACTACGCATGCGCATACCCTCTCCACACACCTCCTCTCCACTTTCCCTCTCCATTATCCCTCACTCCTCCCCCTCTCCCATACCCCTCTCCCCTTCCCCTTTCCACTCTTCCTCTGAAACGCGGGCTAGACATGCCGAGATTCTCTCCTGCGCAACGCCGCGATGAGCTCGAGCGCATGCGCGTCCCCTCCCCTTCTCTCTCCTCTCCTACGCTGCCCCCCTCTCGCCCGCCTGTCGACCGCGTTCCCCGCTCGCCCTGTGAGAATTAACGGCCAGGCTAGATGGAAGATACGACGCGCGTAGCGTCTCTCTTCGCGTTCCACGACGCGAGGTCGGTAGCATGCCCAACGAACGCCAACGGAACGCGACCGTGCAAGTGCTCCGGCTTCGCATCGCCTCATGGTCCCCTTTAGCGGGAGATGGTGTAATTTTTAATTAGGCTGAGATGATTATAAAGTTTTCCTCGTAGCGTTTTCTGATTGTAAAGACACTGCCAACAATTGCACCGCCGATTGTGATGTGGACGGCCACGCGAATGGCCCCTGCAACATGGTGTACGTTCAAATTACATTCTCATTGTGCCATGTAATGTCTTATGCTTGATTGTTTAATTTGCCTTATTCTTCCTTGCTCTAACTTTCCACGTTGTGTGGCCAATACAACAAGGACAACTATTATTACTACTACTGCGTTACTTGTGGGCGACATATGCATTACTTGCCCTAAATTTTTTGCGTGTTTGACTTTCTTGTAGACCTGATTCCGCAATTTCACGGTGTGCGGTAGCAGTTGCGTGCTGAAGAGCATGGATTACGTGCTTCGATTCTTTTGCTCTTCCTGACTTGACCGCATGGCTTGTCAGATGTTCAAGGTCGCACGAGTTCAGTCGTGTCGCATGCCATACCGACGAATAAAGAGCAACAAAAAAGAGAAACGAGTCCCTCCATTACACCCGAGCTCGGCGGGCGCTTACGCCGCTGTTGGCTGGCAATCAGCCGTGGCGAATGGGACTTCGAAACGACCCATTTCGTCGCAGTGTCCGAGGGGGTGGGTCACAGGGACACGTCGCGCGCGCAGCCTTCGCGACGCCGAGCGCCACCGTGCGCGGCTGCGCAGGGCTTCGCGATGGATTCGTGTCGCACCTCTGTTTTTCCTCCCCCCCCCCCTTTTTTTTCCTGGGTGCCTTATTACGAGCCGAAGAAGACGTCTGGCCCAAAAGTCTCAACTCGCGCGAGGTGGTGTGAAGGACGTGTACGATGACGGCCCGTGCGACGGCGCGCAGTCGCACCTACCGTCAATGGCAACGGCGTACAATCCCCTTCTTCCTTGGGTCAGGGTCCGTCTCCCGCGGCGCACGCATATACATACACAGCCGGGTGCGGCGCGTGTCGCCGTGTGTCCGGCGCGCGATTTACGCGTTAGGACAGCGCCCGCTGTGGTGTATCGCGTATACTGTGCTGTATACGCTCGAGGAGGTGCCGGTACACGAGCTGTATGGCACGCTCGTGACGTAGCCTGAAATCGGTTTCGAAAGGCCGATCGGCATCATCCGTGACCGAGAGGAAAATACGGCAGCTGGACCGACAGACGCGGGACCGCTCGACCGCAGGATTACGTCTTGGTGCATGTACTGCCGGGTCGCGCGTTGTTTTCTCGGCACTCTTCATGTCCGTGCGCCAAAACGGCACGACTTGAACGGATAAAACGCTAAAGCCCCTGTAGCGTCCTCCTTCTACCCCGTTTGAAAAGTTATCCGGCCGGGGTCACCGTGCAGTTGTTTTGAATGAAATATGTATACCGTCCGAGAAGGAAGCTCGACTGTCTTGCAAATTCGAAGGTGTGCGAAGACGCGGGGATGATGATGGGGATGATTTATGGGATTTCACGGTTCGTGCTTTTTACAAAACTTGCTAGTAACTACCGTCTGCTCTCGGTGGGTCGGCGATTGACGCCTCATGGCGAGTTTGACCTAAGCAGCTCAGACTGCGTGCGTGGTTCCCGAAAAAAAAAAAAATAGCGCGAGAGCCAGGTGAACGGTCATCCGGCACGCCGCGGAGATAAGCGCCATTGTCCCTCTGAGTGTATCCATCGCTCAGCGTTCTTAGATGCTGTCTGCCGAGTCTCGATCAAACGTTGCAGCCCGGTGAAAGGAGAATTGGGTGGCGAGGTTGTGGGCTCGCAAAAAAAAAGAAAAAAAAAAAACCGCTGGATAGTATAGTCGAAAGCAGTCAGGCCGGTTTCTCAAATCGTCAGTTTGATCGTGCACTCCCGCAGTTCTCACTCCTCTACACTGGAACGAACCGAACACCACGCGACTGCGCTAGATTTGGTTTTGGGCCTGTTAGTTGAATGTTACGGGCCCTACAGAAATGTGTGCTGAGTTTACGTGAACCTCAACAACAGCCTAATTCTCGCTTGATTTCTCTAAGCTCGTGGGTCTGTCTTACATAACACAAAGTGGATTCGAAGTGTATCCGAAAGCAGTTTTCCATATCGATATTTCTGTACGTGTGTACGTATGCGTGTGACAAGTTCCAGCTCGATATGCTTCTAAGACACTTCAGGGTTACATTACCGCTTCACGGTTACTGCTGTTGCTAATCTACGCTTGCGCTTCACGGTATAGAACGCGCAGCTGGTGGCTAATTGACCGGCTTAACTAAACAGCTGCGCTTGTGCTCCTTGCATCCATTCTAGCGCCTGCCATGTGTAATTGAGTAATGAAAATACTATAGTATTGTCATTATTATAGTATTTTATGTATAATATGCGTTTTACATGTCAAGATGTAAAACGCATAGTCGTTTTTATGAAACAAAACCTGGACCAATTTAAATGAAAATTGTTGCATTTCACAGAGAAAGTTCACTTCCGATGACGAACTTGTAGACTTCGTGCTTCTGTTATTTTGACTTAAGGATTTTTTACTTTTTTTTGTAAGAAGATCAAGATCCCCAAGAAAATTTTTGCTTCCTACATTCGCTACTATATATTCAACTTTCTCACATGTGGCAAATTTCATTCAAGTCGGTCAGGAATTGTGCCATAAGGGTATTTCTGCGTTTTGCATTTATTTACTTAGACGGCGTCGCAGTTAGACCTGAGCTGAAGCTTCCTCTGTAAGGGATAGTAGGGTATTGAATTTACTCATGCAGCAAACTGAACGTTTATCTTGAACGTTTATTGAACGTTTATTTCATTCTTAGGGGGCTTCTAGAAAAAGGACGCTATATATGACACCTGACGGATATATTCATAAATGAATGAGTATTCTAAAAGTAATAATTCCTAATTAATATGCTACCGGCACTTGAATGATAATTACTTTTTCCGCTGAGGTGGCGTTCAAGAACTTCAATATTCCATGTGCGTCGTCTTGCATTTGTTGAAGGGGTCGATGGATATGCCAATATTTTTTTTTTTTTTTAAGAGCTCGATGTTCCAACGTTCATGAATGGCGAGACCAATGCTGTCATTACTTGACGTATAGCTATATACGCTGTCTGCTGGTCTCGAACATGCATACTTAAAAGCCGTCCTTTTTGCCTCTGAATGGCTCCCGTATTCGCTGAGATGAAGCATATCTGCCCGTTGTATACTATGCCTCAAGCCTGTTGCCTAGCGACCTAGCAAGAAATGCCTGTGCATTTTTGTTACTGACGACAAGCGCGGAATTGATTTTGCTTTATTTTTAGCACTCATGACAATTAAAAGCGGGGACAACGGATTCAGTTTTACATAGTGGCAACGTATGCATAGCTTGTCTGTTATGCAGATGACTACCTCCAAAGGAAGGTGATAAGCTGCACTTTAGACATTAATACCTTAGCGCTTCGTGTTAGACAGAGAAGACTGTTTCGCAAGTACACAGCGGCGTTCTTTTCGCGTTTACAGTAGAAGCTAGCGTTAACCTTAGTGCAGCTGACGAAACCGACATATTTGGCGCGAATGGTTTACGTAAATGGCCGGGCGCCACGAGACCCGCGCTCATCACGGCCGTTGTGTCGCGTCGCTCGAGTGCGTCACGCGGTGCTGCATAGTCAGTGCTGCTCTTCTGTTGGAAACGGGGAGTGCAGTGGCCAGTTTGTGCGCGTTGACGGCGGTTGCGCGCGGATGACGGCACGCCGCGGTCGTTTGTCGGCGCTGGCGGCCGACCGGGATGCGGCGGCCCTCGTCGTCGTCGTCGTGCGCGCCATTAAGCCGCGTCGTCGTTCCAGTTTCCTTCTGGGTTCGCGGGCCGGTGGGGTTGCCTCAGATATACCGAGGCGTGTCGTGACGCGCTGTGCCGTAATCCTGAATTGAGCTCAGCCGAGGCGTTTCGGCGGACGCGATGAGCAACACGGCAATCGCCGGCCGATTGTTACGCACGCGCGCGCCAATCTCGGACTCCCGCTTCCCGCGCGCGCCGAACCGCTATTCTCGGCCCCTCGCGCGCTATAGCAGCAGGCGTGTGTACTGGCCGTGTATTTAGAGTGTGACGGCTAGCGTCCATCGCGATTTTTTTTTATATTTCCTTCGTCTGGCCCCTTCTCTTAGCTTTTTGCGCAGGTTTCCTCAGGCGCGAGGGTAACAAAGCTAACGTTGTGCGGGGCTGCTTCTGCTCCGTTTTCTCGGCCGTTCTTCTGTCGAACGTGTAGAGTTTGATGGGCGTGGTAAAGCGGAGGCGTCACTGCGCGCCTGTCCCGTTGAGGCTGCCTCGTCTGCTGCCTCATTCGATCGCAGCGTTCGCTTTTGGAGAGGCTGCAGTGACCTCGGTAATTGTGTTTAGACTTGCGCTACTGCTTCTCTTGCCGTGTGACGCTACAATAAGGCGATCAGAAACTCTGGTTCTTTTTGCGCTTTACCGAATGCTGTTGCTGTGTTTTGTTGTTCGTGTTTTGTTGTCGCGGTTAATGTTGTTGATGATGATGATGCCTGTTCAAGACAAGCCGGTCTGAGGCCTTTTGGAAAGAGGGCAATGGTATGGAGGGGATATGATGGATCATAGGAACGGAATAAGCATGCACACACACACACACACATATATATATATATATATATATATATAATATATATATATATATATATAATTATATATAATATATATCATTAAGAGAGAGAGAGCTGAGCTCTTTATTGAAAGGCAGAGAATTGAGCCGGCGTGTGTAAATTCGCTGACTTGCTACTCTGCGTGGGGAAGGGGATTGGGGACTGAAAGACACAACGAGAGAGAGAGAGAGAGATATAGAGAAAAATATAAAAAGTTAAAATAGAATAAAAAAGAGGTAAAAAAACAAACTGAGTTCTTTGTCTCGAGCGTTGCAGAGAGATATGGTTAGCTTGGGAGAATGTGGCAAAATGAGATAGTCATTTACAGGTCGTTGTGCGAAATTGCATAGGAAAGTGTCGATATGTTTGTCTGTCTATTTTGGAAGCTGTGTTTATTTTGGAAGCGAGGAAACCCTAAACTGTTGCATTATAGGAGTATTGGCGCAGCTTAGAGGAGACTGGGAGTCAAAGAACTCGATTTTTTTTACACGCGTTGCATGTATGTAATCACACACACTCACGCACGCACGCAAAAGGGGTCTACATCTGCGCGCGTGCTGACGTGCTGGTGAAGACCCCTTTTTGGCCGCCCGAAGTAAATCCGTAAGCTGTGTCGATTGACAGGAAAAAGAAGGTTGGTGTGAGGAGGCATGGCTTGCCCCGAGACGGACTTAATGGGAGCGGAAATGAGAGTTAGGAGAGGGCGTTTTATTCGCAGGATACACAACAAGTGATCCAGCTTTCTTGATGCTGGGCCACGGTGGTAGACATTTTTCAGCGTGGTAAAGTGCCCGTGACATGGCGATGTTCACTTCATAGTGGCGAAGCAGAGCGCTTTTGATTTACTTAATTTCTTTCTGGATCCTCAGTCTCCTACCTATATAGCAAAGCTTGTCGACCATCAGCATGAATATGTCTTTATTTGTTCTTTTTTTTGGCTATAGGAGTAAGCGAGTACATTTTTGGAGCATGGGGAGTGAGATGAGCAACAGCACCATTCCTGTGAGTTGCGCCCCTTTGATATAGCGATGTTTGTCCGCGATAAACGCATGAGAATTATTCGCACAGCGCTGTTACATTGGTGTCAATTTAGGACGCGTCCGCATGCAGTTGCCCCGCCACTGTGGTCTAGTGGTTATGGCGCTCGACTGCTGACCCGAAGGTCGCGGGATCGAATCCCGGCCGCGGCGGCTGCATTTTCGATGGAGGCGAAACTGTTTGAGGCCCGTGTACTTAGATTTAGGTGCACGTTAAAGAACAAAGGCGAATAGACGCGAATAGAGGGTAGCGGCATAGGAAATGATCGATGTCCTCGTCGGTGCCGCAGACCTCGCATGCCACACTGTCGCTCACTCAGGTTAATGTTGTGTATGCCTTCGTGAAGCCAACCCCCAACCAAAGCCGACAAAGAAGCGAAGCTTCACGTCGACGAAGTCCGAATGGAGGTCGGAGTTCCAGCGTAGGGTTTATTTGGTGGAGTCTTGTATCTTTCATGCTTGGCGTGTTCCACTCCGCCAGACAGAGACTGCGTGCCAGGTGACGAAGCTGGCTCGCAGCATCTGTCCTTGAAAGAGGGATCGCAACGGTGTGCTCCTCTTGATGGATGTGCGAGCCGCGTTGTCTGCGCAAACATTGCCAATGCCGCAGTGACCAGCTAGCCACTGAAAGTCAACGTCGTGGCCTTTTTCTTTGACGCGGCGATGAAGCTTGAGAATCTCGTACGTAAGTTGTTCGTGGCATCCGCGTCGGAGAGCTGACTGCATGCACTGTAATGGCGGTTTCGAGTCGGAAAACACAGCCCATTTGCTCGGTCTCTCAGAATCGTGTGCTGTATAGGGCACAGCGCAGGGCCGTAAGTTCTTCCGCTGTAGACGTAGTTACACGGGATCTCTTGAGTCCCAGTGTTGTTTCTCGTGCTGGTGTCACCACCGCACCACCGGAACTGGACACCATGGTCGACCAATCGGTGTAGATGTACACCTCGTCACTGTAGGTTTCGTGCATGAAGAGTTGGCTCAATTGTTTTAGTGCAGGTAAATCTGATTGCTTCTGCGGCCCTGGGATTGGTATAGATATACTTGTGGAAAGTACCGGCACGGAGGAAACACTGTCTTACCACTCTGTAAGACAATTAAAGGCGTATTTGGTGCTTCTTTCTGCCACACGACAACAGGTCGTCATTTATCTCGCGTGCATTCCTTGCGTTATCGCCGCGCGCCCGGTATATACTTACCGGCCACGAACGGCTTGCGTCTATCAGCATGCATGGCATAGTACTCTTGAATGGAAAGATGCGAGCGCACAGTTTTCGAGAAAGGAAACGCAAGCAAACGAGATTACGATTATTGTTGTGTGGCAGAAAGATGCTCCAAATACTCCCCGTTTTGCCTTACATAGAAGCCTAACGAGAGAGGTAGATTCACGGAGCTTTCATTTGTCTATGTTGTCAATCTTTGGTTCGCGGATTCTATGTATATTCTTTCCAGTGTTACAGGTACTTAAAGCACGTACAAAGATGACGTAAGTAATCAAGTGTGAAAAATGTCAGTAGGAGAACTTGACACACGTGTTGCTATAACTTTGATTGGTTGAAGGGTGGAACGCTGCATCGATTGAGGGGTTGCGGCTGTTGCAGGCATACGGGGGTGATATTTTTACCAAGGCTAATTGCTTCGGTCTGGCAGCACATTGAATTGAGGTATACTTGTTACGGTACTCATTTCTTCATGATGAAGCTTGAAATAAACGACAGCAAAAAGAATGCACGCCAAAAAAACAAAAAAAAAAAAAACAAATAAAACACGACACTTGGAGTGCTGATTGATCTTTTATTCAGAAAACACGATTTAAGTATGCAATTCAAGCCTTTGTTCTACGCACGCGTCACGCCAATCTTTCAGTCAGGCTTCTTCACTCTCTGATAGTATTAAGGAAGCTTGGCTATTTACGCGCCTAACCCAACTACACTTTATACGATAAGGTACCGCAATATCTCGGAGCAATATATATCGGTGCCGAAGCAAAATTGCGGTTGGACAAAAGAACGGCTTGCGCGCACAGTCCTGACAAATACAAACCTGCAAAGTCTCGCAGCTTGTTTTCGTATAGGCGCATGTTCAGAGTATACGCGTACACGTCTACACATAAGAAAGAATACGGCTTAGTTTGAGCATTTTCGTATGGAGACGGGCTAGTTCGAGAAACTTTTCCGGCGCATCGTCGAATTAATCAGACCGAAGAATTGATGACCGCCGTATGAGATGTGCCAACATCGCTATTCTGGCCCACGATGTTTGGATGGAAACTGTCCCTCTACTGCACCCAGTTGCGGCGTGCATAATCGCGCAAGCGGGGCAACGAGCTGCTCGACCGACGCTGAGCGTGTTTCCCCTACTAGTCAACCTACACACGCGGTGGTTAGCCAGACCGGCCTCAGTGGCGCCGTTTCAGCCCGATGAATATGTGCCCGGGAGGAGGTTTGCCGGCACTCCTTGGCACAGTTGCCTGCCGACCTTGTCGCGTAAACGTCTCCGCTGCGGCCTCAGTTGCGTCACCGCAGGCCTTGTCAAGGACGGCTGGGCGCATGGAGGCATGACGTCAGTGCCTCAGTATACGGCCGGCGGTTGAATCTCGCGCAGTGCGCGGAGCATTCGGTGGTTAGACCAGCGCCTTCGGCGTCGCTGGTAGGTGTGTCGCCGGTCGAACGAGATTGCGCCTGTCGGTCAGCCATCCCCAATGTCAAAACTTGAGCTCTTCCGCGTGAAGTGTAATTCTTGATCCGTTATGAATCAAACAGCGCACGTAAACGACCGGGACACAGAACGGGAACAGCGCTGCCGTGTGTTTCCTGTCCTGGTCGTTTATACGTGCGCTTTTTGATTCATAATGCTACGCCAACAAGCACAAATTTTCAATATTGTAATTATTGACGTCGTTCTATACCGTATACGTTTACACACTTGTCCAAATTGCGCCATCTGACACCGCAAACTTGACTCCGGCTCTGCCTCCATAGATACTGTATTATATATAGTAAGTCTCGACGACCTTGTATGCTTCGGCGAACTTCGATCGGTTAGGGGATCCGGTCAAGCGGCGTGATTCCGATCTAGTGGCCGTGAGTTCCCGGTACGCTGCATGTGAAGCTGGGGGCTCACGTGTGTGCTAATATAGTCGACGTTTTATATTCTTTAGGTTTTATTTATTCATAGTAGCAAGAAGAAACACAGAAAGAAATTTACAGAGAAAACGGAAATCGCCCGAGGCAGATTGCGCAGTATTGCTTTTTTTTGTGGACTTGTACGGCAAGTCGCGGCCTCCCGTAAGCGAAACAATAGGTTACCACTAATTACGGATTTTTTTCTCTCGCTCAAACCACTCCTTGGAATTTTAATAATACTAATAATTTCTGTGCTCTTATGTGCCAAAACCACGATATCATTGTGAGGCATACCGTAGCGGAGGGCTCAGGAAAAATTCGACTACCGGGGCTTCGTTAACAGGCACCTCAACCTAAGTACAAGGACCTCTAGCATTTCGCCTCCATTGAAATGCGGCCCACCGCGACCGGGATTCAACCCACGTCTTTCAGGTCAGCAGCAGGGCACCGTATACCCACTGTACCACTGCGGCGGCTGCAAGGAATATTTACATTTTGTATCTGTATATGTGCACGCACGCATACAAACAGACGCGTGAACATAGTTAAAGAGGGGATCGAAACTCCCGAAAATAATTTCAGGCTACGCCCTTGATGCTAGGCGTAGTGCCGGGAGAATTTCTTCTGTATTAAACGGGAACCTTTCTCTCTCTTTCTCTCTCTCTCGTACAAAGAGTATTGGTCGAATATAGCGTTCGTCAGTGAATCCTTACAGAATATTGCAGCGGAAACTGCCTACTGGGAAATTGTCAGATAGTGCATAAATATTTTTTTCAGATTGCGTCACTTAACCAACACACGGCATCACTAGCCGACGTTAGCATTATTTAGTAAGGACATTAGCCATCGTTTAACAAACACTAGCCATCATTAGCTAACATTAGCCGCCGTATAGCAAACTGTTGCCGACATTAGGCATCATTTAGACAACACTAGGGCCTTATGTTATGGTTCCTTGTTGCAGTAATTGCAGTGGCCTACTTTGTTTCTACGCCGACTGTATGCCGACTCTTACTTTCCGCAGCAACTGCACTGCCATATTTTCTTGTTTCTTTGCCGACTCTATGATACGGTTGTGTATTGCGCCGATTGCATGCTGTGAGTTGCTTGTCGCGCCGGCTTTGTGATGTGGTGGCGTGCTGCGCCGACTGTGTAGTTACTGGTTGCACCGAGTCCATGATATTGTTACTTGCTGCGGCAGCTGCAATGTCCAGCTTTCTTTCTTCACCGTCTGTATGGTAGGGATACTTCTTTCGCTAACTGTTCTGTTCAGCATACTCTTGTTGCTCGCCGACTGCATGGTATGCTTGCTTGCTGCGATGACTGTACTGTCCAACTTTCTTTCTGCACCGACTATGTGTTATGGTTACTTGTTGCACCGAAAGTATCACATAGCTGCTTCTTGCGCCGACTTTGTGAGACACACACACACACACACACACACACACACACACACACACACACACACACACACACACACACACACACACACACACACACACACACACACACACGCACACGCACACACACACACACACACACACGCGCGCGCGCGCGCGCTCGGACGTGGTATAAGTACGAGCAGCAACGCTCAGTGCTCTCAGGGTAACATTTGTTAGCCTTAATTGCAAGAGCACCGTATATACGTTACATTCTCGAGGACTTTCAGCAAGTTCTTTGTGTAAGTACACTGCCGCTACTTCATCTCACAGTCCGCGAAGCCATCCGCTGCATCGCTTTTGCGACGCTTCTATAGCAGCACCCTTGGCTGAATGAGAAAAGTGTGCACTGCGAATCTACGTGTGACTTAATGCTTTGAATGAAAGAAATGAATGAATGAATGAATGAATGAATGAATGAATGAATGAATGAATGAATGAATGAATGAATGAATGAAGAAAGAATGAATGAAAGATAATTTTAAGGGCTTGTTTCTGTGTTTGCCACAACCTTAACGAAATCCAACAGATAATGAAGCCAAGAAAGGTACAAGGGACGTTAATTGTACTGTTTTTAAGTGTACTGTAGTAATTACAACATAAATGTGAAGAAAGTAAAGTGGACGAAAAGACAATACTTACCGCCGACAGCGACCAAACCTGCAACCTTCAGATAGTTGCAGGGGATGGTTTTCATTAACAACGCTTTGTTATTCGCTTTAACTATAGTTGTACTTGTCTGTGCGTATTTGTGTTCCATATTAGTCTTGCCCATGTATAGACTTCACCAGCCCTGTATGGCGCTTTCATTGTCTTGCAGCCAATATCCTGTTCGAACGCTTGGACAGCTGTCCCCAGAAACACTGGTTGCCGAGCTCCGCTATACCATACGAGAGATTCTGGTTGAGTGTACTGACTATAAGGACCACTCGTTAAACCTCGCCTCTGAAGTGGGCGGCATTGCGGAAGCGATGGGGGCCCCTCTGTCGCACGATCGCGCATGACTGACGGCGTAACTGCTTGCGCGCAGGATTTGCACTTTTTTTTTCTTCTTTCTTTTGTGTACCGGAAGCGACACTCGGTGCGGCCCTTCACTTCTCAGTGTGAGAAACTTCGTCAACCTGGGATGACATAGTCACCACTCCCTGCGCGCTAGTAAGCCCGGAACGTCGGGAATTTCGCGGCACTAAAAATGGGGACCAGAAGGGCCCGGCAGACAAGAAAACACGCCGGGTCGCACGGTGAAAGTGCTCGTCGTCTTCGTCGTTCGAACGAAAGCCGACGGACTCGTGGTGGCGCGTCATATGGGAGCGCTGTCGCCACAAGACCGTCTCGCACGCGGTGGGAGGCCAAAGAGGAAGGAAGGCCGAGAAACACTGATCCCGTTAGATCCGCGAACGGCCTGCCGAGAGAGAGGCAAGACTAACTCGCGCAGGCCGTCTTCGCCGAGCGGGGCGGCCCGTGCAGTGCACTTTCTTCTTGTTGCACACTGAGCCGCGGCGCCCGCGGTACCGCCGAGGAAAACCACCCGGCGTCGTGGAACTTTCTAGCGGGCCGTCGAAAAAGAGTCGTCTCCGCACCGAGGAAAACTCATTCCGCGGTCTCCGGGTTTACGGTCAGCCAGCTGGAACGAGCCAGCTCTCTCGCTGCCGTCGATTCTCTTCTATTTTAAAAGGAGGCGAGGAGCTGGTTAGGATGCCGGTGTGGGTGGGGAAAGGCTGCCTCGTTGGCGATCGGATTTTTGCGTCGACCGGTTTCCGTGCTGGCGCACCGTCCGATCGTGCACGCACGACGCTGTCTGGCGGGCTCGTTCGATTGCGCCCTCCTTTGGTGATGCCGGGCACGTTCCCGTTGCGCTCTCTGGCGCACTGTTTTCTTCTTCCGTGCGTGCCCGCCTTGTCACACTAACCTGACGACTGATTTGTCTCCGTTCTCCCCTCATTGTTGGGAGGTATCTCGCTCTGTTCGATTCCCCGATGCAGCTGCGGAGCTGCAGTGTTTCAGGCTGCAGCGAGATGCGAGCACGCTCCGCTTGCATTCGTTCTTTACGCTGAAGAAGCTGTCATGCGACTTCCGCGAGTGGTCACGTAGACTGAAATTTAGGGGTCCACAACGTGCTGCGGGAGTCATTTTGTGGACGTATCAGTCTTATAGTCTGCATGCGAAGGCTCCCGAAGTAATGATCTTGTTTGTGTGGCTCCTAAGCGATTGACTTCGTTCCCGTTCTATATGTGAAGGCGAGCATTCACAGACGAAGAGAAGAGTATTTCAAAAGTACGAACGTCGAAATATTGAAATCAGTTTAGTGGGGAAATGAAGAGAGAGGTGCGATAGGCGTAAGAAGGCGGTCCTCGGGCCCGTGGCGAGACAGAAGCAACTCTCATTTTCATAGGCCCATTTTCTGGAGCTTCATTGGCAAACTGGCAACCTTAGGTGAAAATAAGTTACAGTAACCGGCTCCAACATGGCAAGACGTTTTGAACGGGTATGCTGATGAGGTGTACTAACGAAGTTTGGGCCCTGCGCTGTTTTGATTTGATTTGCCAACGACTGCAGCGATAAGTGTACCCCATCACTTGTAAGCTCCTGCTGGTGATGTCTAAGCCATCAACAACTCACATGCTTTGCTCGATCATAACATGGAAAACTTAAAAGGTTATACTTCTTGTAAGAGAGCCTTTTAATCGGATCTATAAACATACTTTTGCTATGTGGGCAGCGTGACCCGGACGGAGGGCTGAGCCTGAAAGGAACGGACACGCGCGAGTGCTGACTGACAAGTGGTTTTATTTCTCAAATCAGTTGTCAGCCAGCGCTTGCGTATGTCCGTTCCTTTTAGTCCTCCGTCCGGGTCACGCTGCCCACATAGCAAAAGTATGTTCAACTACCAACTCGCGCTGCTTGCCGTTTTAATTTAGTTGAATCTATAAAGCCGCAGGTTAAGTATGTGGGTGTATTATCAATGCATTTTACCTACGGCATCACAGCGCCAGATTTCACACCGCATGATATGCGTGCTGCACATATCAAGAGAGATTAGACTGGTAAAATACTAGGAAACTATACTTCACTCACTGCCGGCGAAAAGAAAGAAAGATGTTTGAATTTATTATGTTTTGCACCGATATCTCGACGCCAGTGCGTTAGTGTGCCGTGTATACGTATTACAAAACATTTCCTCGTAGTGGAGTCATTATGTTACTGAACGATTAACCGTTAGTTCCTAGGTTAATCTTCTATACGGGTATTTTTGTCGATAAACTGTTAACGCAGTACAGGCGGACTGTCAAAATACGTGACGTCACGGCGAAGAAGTGCGAGACTTTGATAGGGCGGCGTCTTTCGCTTCTTCGTCTTTTCTGGCTTATATAGCCTCCTCACGTAGTACAGTATAGGTGCGGCTTGTATTGGTATTGCAGAGGCTCATTTTACTGACGCAGCTTAACTTCCTCTCCCTATTTAGCGTTGCTATTAATGGCCGGCGCTCCATGCGTTTGTAGCTTGCAGCAGCAGCAATCACGTTTCGTTTATAATTGCGGCGTGAAACAGACGCGTACGAACGTATGTACGTCGCAGATGTATCGGTATAATCGAGTTACCGGGTTAGTATAACTGCTGATAAGCTATACCGGGAATCGCCAGTCACGACACCGTTTTGAGCGCAGCTTGCATGCGTTTCCTTTCTCACTTTTCGAATGCGGGCTTTTATAGTTCTGACGTTGGTGGAATGAGCGTCGCGTTATTGATTGTTAAATAGTACAGGAAAAAAAAAGGTTTCATTTTGTCATTGACGTTGTCTTGCGCCTCTCTTCAACGCAGAGCTACACCCAGCTAAGGACACGGAACGATGCGATCGTGCGCCCAAAGCTTTGGAATTCGGTTACCTGCAGCAGCGTCGGAGATCATCCGCTCTGGGACAACAACAAGGTAGCACGCCTCGAAACGTCTGGCGCGTAAATTCTTGGTGGAAACTGCTGAACGAATGAACGATTGGACTGCATGACTGAGGACGTGGCCTCCGACATCGAGCAGCGCACGCGCTGGCCTCTCGATCTCTGAGGCCATTTTGATGAATGGTTAAATTCTAGACGCGCTGTGCACGAGTGTCATGAGTGAGCGTCGCAATCACACGCCCTCTATGGGCAAAATGCGTAACTTCATTGTTTTCGTAAAACGCTTATAGCATATGTATTGACTCAAAGCTGCGGAACTCCGAAGGGCCCATCGCTGTGTAGCGAACAAGGCGGTGGCGCTTATTGCCCGAGCTGTTCACCATTTTGTCGGGAGCCTGGCATTTCCAAGTGAAACTATACGTATATCTACTTGAAATAGTCGCACGTCGTGTTTTCTTTACGCAGCATCTTTTAGTGGAGGCGCTGGTTTTGGTGAAGGTGACTGATGGCATGGTATGCTTGAAACATCTGTAGATTCGACTTAATCGCTGCATCCAAACAGCTCAGGGAAGTGACTTGAGCTGTAACGTCATTGGTAGCGCAGCACTACGCTGTTGAACCTGGCTCTGACAGTAGTGACGCTGGGAAAATAGTTCGAACCGCGAAGCAGCATGGCAATATGTTACTGACCCCCCAGTAACTCGGCCCAACCGCTGACACTGGCAAAATAGCGATACTTATGCAATGCCTTTTATTCAATTTCTTCCGCGGCGGTATGACGTCGTGCGTGACGTTTCTGTTCAGGTCACGTGACCTCGAGCTGTTGAGGTGCAGGTAGACTCTCCCGCTACTGTATATATATATAGGTAACGCACAGAAAATCAAAATAAATGCACGTCTGAGAATGTGCTCGAAACTCGGTCTCTCAGCACAACAGCCCGATGTATGCATAGGCGTGTATCTCAGCGCAATAGCCGAGATACACGCCAAGCATATGTCTTTGAGATTATTGGCGCATGCGTCACGTGTTCAGCACGCGCGAGAGCACAACGTATACGTATATCTTAGCGGCGTTTGTCCTTGAGCTTATACTATTCCCTTATTTGGCGAGATAAGAGACACATCGTACTGAGCTCTTTAATTGGGCTGTCTTAGTCGTACGCGACGGAATGAGGGGAACACGCCGACTTGTTTACCGCGTCGTTTGTCCACCCTCTGCGAAAACGAAGGGCCAGGTTTGCCGCAGCTGGCGCAGTTACTATATTATTCACATTAGAAAAAAAAAAGAAAGAAGTGAGGAAGCGTCATAAACTAAACGTCAAAGGTTCGACACTGAACTTAATTCGCACTGCCATCTCAACACCATATGGTTGCATGGCACTATGTCTTTTAATTTCAATTAAGGTGCACCAGTAGCCATGTGCCGTTGCGTGCGCCATTGTGCTTTTTTTCTCTCTCTCTTTGTCGTTCATGCGTGTGGCGCGTTCGCGTGTTTCCTCTGTATCCTGCCCATTGACTTCCGGCTGGACGCACCGCATGCAGTTGTGTCCATCGTATATACGCTGCCGATGCTCGATCGTGCCAGGCTTGTGTGCGCACAGCGACTGCTGCAGTCGGTCATCGTGCGTGTGCCCGGCCTTTTGTCGAGTGTAGCGGCTCGGCAGGTCCGGTCACCTTCATTGTGCGTTGCTGTTTTTTCGACGCCCTTCCTGTCCATGGTTGACGCTGTCCGCTCTGCATGAGCCTGGCGGCCGCCGCTTTATTCGCTGTACAGTTCGCATGGCACTTGCGACCACGCACTCTCGACCGAGCGCGCGCTGCCGACGTTCAATTGTGCAGTGACTGTAATAGCGTGGAAGGACGTCGCATATAGCGCGTAGAACGTATGATCCGAAAGCTTACTTGAAGGTTTGCCGAGTGCTGAAAAGCACCGGTTGGTGCGCATATATATCACGTCCTGATCTGTTTTCAAGACTACGTAGTCATCCGGTTTCACTTTGCAGTATATGAAAACTTCAAGTGCAAAATCGCGTGGCACTCATTGCAACAGAGGCGTTGACAGAATTTTTTTTTTGAGGGGGGACCCCCCTCCTCTCCCCCCAGAAGTGCGGCTCAACGATCAGGCACTTCACCACGCGACCATAGGGTACACGTCCTAAAATCCTTGAGCGGTGAGCCGTGCCACCACGATGTTGAAGCACTATTCATTGAAATTTAGTTCATGTATGGAGGGATACTCGAATAATAATATGGTTATCCGAAGATGTCCAGCGTTCGCAACTTCGTTCAGCGTAAGAGAATTTTAGTTATCCGGGGAAAGACTTGCAGAGAAAAAGCGTCGGTTCCTGACAGGAAATGTCATGCAGCATCCACGTGTGTCCCGTCCGCGTGCTTCTCGCGGCAGGGCGACAAGAGCGCAACGACCCGCATGAGTCGCACTCTTCCCGGTCGTTGGCCGAAGGCAGCAACGGGATGCAAGACATCACGGAGGTATAAAGACTGGGCATTAATTTGAGCCGAATGGGATTCCTCGAGCTCAGCGTATAAATACGTACGTATACATGCAAACTCTGGGGACGATCGGCGCTACATATCGGTTCCTACGGAGCTTTGATCGAAAATCGACGCCGCGCGCCCGCATGTAGGTCATTCTTTCGCGCCGACCACATCACGACGCCGCGTTTGATTACTACAAAGGCAAATTACTGCCGCGCATATATGTGCGTCGTGTGTGTGGGCGCCGTGGCGGTGGATCGACGACGCCCCGCGTGCTGCCGCCAACGCGGCGTAACAGGCGGCATCGGGGAAACCGGGCAGGCAGCTGTTGCATGTTTATTGTTATTGCGGGCACCCCCATTGTTGGGCCAGGTCCGCGTTGTGTCGATTGGTGCTCCCGTTGTCCCCCGATGCCGCGGCGTCCCGCAGTAATGGCCGCGACGAGGGGGCGTCGTCACTGTATGCATATACGGCCGCATATGCGTGCGCGGTGTCCTTTGCGCACTGTATGTATCGTCGAAGAGGAAGAGCTGCGCGATGGAGGAGCAGCGGTTCTTTCTGTCGCCAACACGCGTCCACAGTCCCCTTGCGTCGTGCGCGCATTCATCGTCCGCCGGTGTGTCTGTGCGTCCGGCACTCGGCGGCCGGTATACCGTGACGACCCGTTATATGCATGCGGGTCTTCGGAGCAGCGCGCTTGTCTCGCGGCGAATTGGTTACGGTGGGCGCCGCTATATGTAAGCGCCCTTTGTATCCATGCATGTGTGGCACCGTTGTTGCCGTCTTTCCTCTCCGCGTTCATCGCGTCGATTTTATCTAAGGTGTTGACGAGGGCGCCGAGAACGTTTGGTGCTTTTGTGGGCGGTCTCAGGGGTCCCGTTATATAGGCAACGTCGCTTGGCGCCCGCACTGCGCATCCTCGTGGGGGCGATAGTTCTCACTCTTGCTGACATTTGTCGCCTCGCACTACATGATGCTAAAATTCAAGAGGGCCAGATTAAATCTCCTTGTACAGATAGCTTAGAGCACTATGGCCATCTTATAAGATTATTAACGCGATAGCGTTAAAGAGCTCGTTTCGCAGAAATTCCGGCGTCGGCGCGGGCATCGCTGGTTGTGAGCGAAAAATCATCTTGTGCGTGATCGAAAAATCGAGAAAGATGCAAATAAAATAAATAATAAAAATTTCGGGTACGAGTGAGGACCGAACCCAGGTAGTTTGCGTGGCAAGCAGGCATTCTACCACACAGCCATGCGCCTGCTTGGAAATACAGTTAACTTCCTCTGCTGGAAATGCAGTGAGAATAACGTTTATGCTTTACAAACACACGCGTCCTGTATACAGGCTTCACAATACAACATGTAATATCGCAGTAATATTGCGTGGTACAAGCGTACATTGCCATAGGGCGTCAGAACATGTGATTATCATAACGACTTCGTGGTTTAAAGCTGGCCACCCATTACAAAAGGCACACACGTTACTGCGCGTATTCCCTTAGACCACGTAGTGGGTGCATAGCAAGTTCGAAACGATTCCACGCGCATAATTGCTCGTTGCTACCCATTACACAGAATGCAGCCACATGCGAAAGCTTCACTGACACAAGCCACTTACAACTTTGTCGATTACACTGTAATAATCCACAATTTAAACTTCTCGAGTAACATCATACGATAAAGAAGTGTGCACTAAGTGGTTGAAGTACGCACTGGGGACAGGATATCGCTATTGCGTTCAACTCTTAAAGGCGAAGCTTAAGGGTCCCCCAGTTGTTTGTATAGCATTGATCTCCGCTTAGATTGTGACTGTGGAGCGTCTTAATTTGAGCTTTTAAATTGTTTGTAGCCTTTACGCACACATAGAACAAGATCCATTGTATCGGACTCTGCGGGCAATATACAGGGCGTCCCAAATATCACGCAGCACGATGTAAAAAAAAAAAAAGGAACGTCGTTACGCGAAGCTCACCTAGTGCACATTGTTCCCACTATACTGTATTAGCCAGTACTCATTTTTTCCATTAATGAGGTGTAGTTAATTAGTCCCAATTATGTTTCGAATTCGACAAATACTCACTTATATATAATCAATAAAATGTCAATGAGGCATATGTAGGCATGCTCAAATGACATCTCACTGGGCTTTTTTCAGCAACGTACTAATTACGGGCTCATTTTTTTCCGGCTGATAACGAAAGCACGTGAAATATGAAAAATAACACGTGACAACGCTCCCACTCGCAAACGGTGGGAGCGTAGTCTTGACTTGCTACCTCACAGTGATCCTGTTTGAGGGCGCTGCTTCCTGATGCGCGCTGCAGTCTAGTCTCGGGTCATTTTTCAGATTTCGCGGGTTTTCTTTATTAACAAAAAAAAAGCTAGCATGAAATTAGCACGTTGTTGAAAATAGCGCAGTTAGATGTCATTTGAACATGTCTACATATGGCTCATTGACATTTTAATGATTAGGTTAGTAGTTGTAGAGTTGGAAACATAATTAGGACTAATTAACCAAATCTTATTAACGAAAAATTACTAGTGGCTACTACAGTATACTGGGAACAATGTGCACTAGGCGTGCTTCGCGTAACAACGTTTCTCTGTTTTTAAATCGCGCTGGTGCTACGTGATAATTGGGGCACCCTGTGTGTGTGTGTGTGTGTGTGTGTGTGTGTGTGTGTGTGTGTGTGTGTGTGTGTGTGTGTGTGTGTGTGTGTGTGTGTGTGTGTGTGTGTGTGTGTGTGTGTGTGTGTGTGTGTGTGTGTGTGTGTGTGTGTGTGTGTGTGTGTGTGTGTGTGTGTGTGTGTGTGTGTGTGTGTGTGTGTGTGTGTGTGTGTGTGTGTGTGTGTGTGTGTGTGTACATATATTTTTTTTCCTTGTTATCCGCTACAGACTCCGATGGAGCACTCACCGTATATGACAAAGTTACTCTTAGCAAACTACTGACAAGCACTTTCCAGCACAGCACATTACTTGACGCTGTGTACCTAACCAACTACGACAACAATTGAAGTGATTGTGAATCGCTCAACGCTCACTGCTTCCTAAGGTATGGGAGTGCAAGCTCAATACATCCGCACCCCCCGTCTCCAACTAACCGCGCTACAGATGTCCGTCTGACCGTCCAAGCGAGGACGAAGTGTTGTTCCGACTGGTGGGCAGTGCCGGACTGGTAGCACGGTATCAAGACTGAGCTGAGATAGCCGCCAAGAGGGTGGGGGGAACCATAATAAACACTTTCTGCTGCTGTTACCTTTCTTTCATTTTTTTTTTCAATGTTTCAAGCTTATTCCTCGTTCTCTTCGCCTGGAGCGCGCTCAGGCTTGCCCTAAAACTTCCACAGTAACTTACCTGCTTTTATCGTGCCTTGGGATAAGCTGATCAGGCTGGCCGATATCCCAGTACTGTACACCTGAATCTGCTGGTAAAAACAATTCGAAAGAAGCACGTGCTCGCGGCCATTCTGTTAATCCCCGTCTGCGCAGCTCTAGCCCTGACATGCCGGTTTTCATCGGCTGCTTTTTCTCTGTATCTCTGGAAAAGGAAACACATCGAGAGTGTGTCCTCAATTTTACATGACCGCTACGCGCTTGAAACGTTTGCGCACAGCACGGATAATCACGCCCGGACACATATATAATTTCATATGTTTGTGGTGCTGCAGCAGCATGGCGCTGTATACTTTCTCGCTTTGATGTAGCTTAATGGTCCTCAATTAATCTACGTGACCCCTAGCGCCAGTCGGCCCGGCGTTTGGAGGGAGGTCGTTCGGGCGAAGTTATAAGCTCGTATAGACGCGACGGGACTGCTGCTTTTTGTCCGCGCCTCTCCCCGGCGATTGATGTGACCTCGCGCGCTTTCTTCCTCGACTTGTGCGACGTACTCTGCGTGCAGCCATCATCTTTGTGACGACGTGTTCTCTCGCCTTCGTGTGCGCATTTGTTCGTTCAATCCGGGCTGCGAATGCTCCAGCCAGTCTCCTATAGGCGTCTTCAGCGAAGCGCGCCCGATAGCCTTGTCCCTAATTTGTTGCGATTCTCCTGTCACAAACCGCGCGCGCGAGGGAACGGCACCGCCTAAAGCTCATGCAAGCACCGTCGATGCTTTCACCGGCGCTTTGTGTTTCCTCTCTTTCTATTCTTTTTATTGTTTTTTTTTTACGTCCAGTAGCTTGGCTTCTGAGGAACCGAATTACGCATTCAGCGGCGAAGTTTTCAGTCCCTACAGTTTGGTAAAGCTCCTGCTTCAGCCTTTAGGGAGAGTAGAAAATTTTGTAACTGATACTCGGGAGGTTGCTATATTGGACTGTATTACGTCTTCATAGCGGTCACATTTCTTGGAACAGTATTTTTTTCGGGCGCTGTCATGGAATGATTGTACGTAAAAAGAAAAAAAAAAGATTTTTGCGTGTCCGACGAGTGTAGCCACGACGAAGAAAAGTTTGTCGTGTCTTGCGGGCATCTAACCGGGCACCAGCTCTTTCGCAGTCTCTGTCGTCACATATGAGCTAACCAGAAGGCTAGACGATTGCAGAGCGAGGCCGTATTCATCGACAACTGGAATTAAAGGAACAATGAATGTGGTAAACAAGTTCTGCAGAAGCTCTCAGCGTGGATAAAGGCGCGGGGAAAGGAAAATTTGTCGACCACGTGACTCCCGCACAAAGCTACAAACTTTCTGAGAAACTGTTGTGCACGAGCTTCCTGTAGCTACATCATATACAAGGTGTTTTACTTCTTTTTTAGACAATACAGGTTTTGGATAAAAATTCTGTGACAGTAAGGCTCCTGTCGTTTTCGCACACGAACTATATGTCGAGGCGGAAATACTTTTCCGCTGCTAAAATGACGTTGACGCAACTAATTAACAAAACTCTTTAATTAACATTTTAATTATTGACTTGAGTGCGGTTGCTTACATTAGAAAGTTGTAGCGCATGATAATTTGTGGCATACTCAGTTTTTAGAAATCACAAAAGTAGCACGTAGTTCGAGATATTCATCATCAAATTTCAATGTTGATATTGAAACTGATCGCGCCCGGCGCGCACGAAGCGCGGCCGTTCTGTTACGTCAGACCGGAACTACTCGTGACAGGGAAGTGACAAAATTTGAATGATGTAATATAAACAACTGCATTCAAATTAATAATTAAGAAAGTAAATGAACGAGTTTTCGTAAATTAGTGGCGTCAACGTCACTTTAGCTGCGGAATAGTATTTCCACCTCGACATATATTTCGTGTGCGAAAACGATAAGAGCCTGACTGTCATAGAATATTCATAAAAAGTATGTATTGTCAAAAAAAAAAAAAAAACACCCTGAATAGCTGAACTGGAAGGACGACAATGTTTCTTAACCGCCGTTGTAGCTTGGCGGCTAAGGTGTTGCTCTGGTAAACTCGAGGACGCGGGTTCGGTTCCTGCTAAGCGGCCGCTGTTCGATGGGGACCAAATTCAAAACGTGCGCACGCACGTGTGACATATTTGTGTGCAGGTTGAAGAACCGCAAGTGCTCGAAATTAATATACAGTTCAACACTACGGCGTGCCTAATGATCATGTCATGTCAAACCACAGAATTCAATTTAGACAATAGGGTGTTTTCGAATAGGGGCCCCAAGCGTTTTGGGGCCCCAAAGAAATACCGTCGAAGCCACAGCGCATGCGGCAAACGCAGACAGCGTTTGGGTGTTGCGTCGAGCGTGCTATTTCACCAATGTAGCCGGGAGCCCCTAAACTTGCCCGAAGTGCTTTGCGTCAAAAACATGTCGAAGCGACGGCTTTCGGCCCCGACCAAAGTGGCCCGACTTCTGAGTAACTTATGGCTTTATGATTAAATAAATGCTTGATACCGCTTTTCTCCGTCTCGCACATACAACAAAGATTGGTCAAACTATAGCCACTGTTAAGAACGGTTGTCAGTATAAGAGCCTGCAGGCTTAAGGTGGCTGGTGACTCAAATTGTCTTGGCTGATTGCGGCAAGTAGTTTAGACTCACTGTATTGACGGTGAGTACTAGCGAATTCATCACCACTACTTGTTTTAAATGCCAATTTTAAGGAATACGCGCACCGATGGCAACTTACTGTGTCAGCTTTTATTTATCATTCGTTGTAGCTTGGCTTTCCAGTCACCGTGGCACTTGCAGGCGCAAGACGCAGTGAGCTCAAAACCCAATTCGAAAACTCGTACCTTCGCAAGACCTAAAGCCAGCATAAGCAAAGCGTTTTGGGGTCCCAACCTTTTGGGGCCCCTATTCGAAAACTCCCTAATGTTTTCCATCTTCTGGGCTTGCGCAGGACAGATTTGTGATAAAAATTGTTGGTCTCATTTAGTCTCATCGTCTCATTTAGGCGAACTGTGTATAGTGTACGCCCGGAGGCTTCGCTGCAGTTTTTCTATAAATACAAGGCCAAGGAATGAGCGCAATTAGAAGAGGGGAGATTGTGTTGGATTTTACAGTGCACTTGCCAGCGCAAGTTCGTGACGCACGTGGTGCTCTGTGCGTCGGCATGGTTGCGCAAAACTACACAACGACGCTTGTTTGTTCGCATCGCCATTTAATGCATGCTTGCGAATATCACGTGCTCCATCCGTATCCTTTCAACAAGCTGTCAGTTCGCGGTGGCGATTGCGGTGTTACGCCATTCATATTTTCATGCGATTGCATCTCACCTCTCGCCGCTTTTACTTGCCACGCCTGCCGTAGACGTATACTACAGCTCAATACGTATTATACACGCGATAACGTATAGCAGCAGCAAAGCGCGTAGTCGGTAGCCACGCACTGATAAATATCAACTGTTCGGCGGCACGCATACGCGGTGAGGAGGCCGCGTTGTATGTATGCATACGCTCGATCGTGACGCAAACAGCGTTCCGCGTCGTCGCCTGGAAACGGGAGCGTCCGATGTGTGCGTACGCAATCTCCCGTGTCCAAGGTAGAAAGCCACAAATCTCGTTCGCCGATCGAGGAGACGCGGCCGTGCTCGGCCGTCGGGAGCTAGTTGCAAAATTCGACGTCATTCGACGAGCACCGAGTGCGTCGCGTCGCATTAGTGCGGACATTAGAATATAGCGTGGGCACGATCGTTTCCGTGCACACTTCGGCACGCGTACGCAGGTGTCACCGTTGCAATCCTCTGTGAAGTCGCCGAACCTGTCGGCGCTGCGTAATTCTTTCTTTCTTCGCCTCTTATCAGGCGTTTGCGTCTTTTGCCGCCGACCCCGCTTCAGGGTGTTGGAATGTATTCGCACCCCTGAGGTAAGCGGCGATTGCCTCACCTCATCTCGCTGTTGTAGCATACGCCGATTGGCAGTCGTAGCAGTTGTGTCAACGGGAAATGAGCGCGCGAATCGGCGGCGGACGAGGGGCGCGCACGAAGCGAAGGCGGAGGCCTCCCGCGAGCGCTTTTCTTGCGCGCGTCAGCATGCGTCTTCCCCCCGCCAGTTCTCATCGTCAGTGTGTGCTAGAGCACTGCACGGGCCCGCTTTATGAAGCCCGAGCCCGGCCCGGGCCCGTGGTTCCAAGCCCGGGCCCGGCCCGGGCCCGGGCGTACTTGACCGTCCCGAGCCCGGCCCGGGCCCGTCGTTCCACGCCAGGGCCCGGCCTGGGCCCGGGCGTTCATTACTAAACTAATCCAGGGCGCGCTTGTTCATGACCAGGTCCGACCCGGGCCCGCTAGAGCATATTAGTTTGTTGATGATGATTATTAATGATGCCGTGCTCTTTGTAGCGGGCGATCGGACGGAAAATTCGGTGTGTGCATGCATCGAAATGTTGCTTAGCCCGCGGTGGTAGCTCAGCGGTTAAGCTGTTTCGCTGTTAAGTCCTAGGACACGGGTGCGATTCCCGCGGCGACGGAGGCCGCAATTTGATGGGGGCGAAATGCAACAACACCCGTGTATATACTTACCTTTAGGTGCACGTTAGAGAACTCGAGGTGGTCGAAATTGATCCGGTGCCACTACGGCGTGCCTCGTAATCATATCGTGGTTTTGGCACGTAATACCAAGGAATATAAATGAAATGTACCGTATGTGTCAACCTCGAATAAAAGACTGAACAACCGTGATCTGGCCCATTGTTAGTGCTGTTAATATATATATATATATATACTATATATATATATATATATATATATATATATATATATATATATATATATATATATATATATATATATATACGTGACCTGGCGTGTTTATAAGGAAACCCACCATGATGTACTTGTTACTTTGACAAAGCCTGGTCCCGCAGACAAAACGTTAGTGAAAATATACAGTGCCAGTCTATATCTATAATGGTGAAAAAAATAGCACTTCAACTGCTTTTCTATTTTTATTGCTAAGCTTTACTAAGAGCCAACTCTTGGCACGTGTCACTTCAGCTTGGCACAGTATACCTTGGACCATGCAATGCATAACGTTTGCGTGTGCTCGAAGGCCCGACTTACGCCTTTTAATGAGCGGGTCCGAGTCCGGCCCGGCCCGGCCCGGCCCGGCCCGGCCCGCAGCCTCCAGCCCGGGCCCGGCCCGGCCCGCAGCCTCAAGCCCGGGCCCGGCCCAGGCCCGCAGCTTCAAGCCCGGGCCCGGCCCGGGCCCGCACTTTCAAGCCCGAGCCCAGCCCGGGCCCGCCGAAAAACGCTTCGGACGGCCCGGCCCGGCCCGCGGGCCGGGCCGGGCCCGGGCTTTCGGGCCGGCCCGGGCCCGTGCAGTGCTCTAGTGTGTGCGGCCGTGGCGCCGCCGATGGAACATCTCCGGGGAGGTGCGCCCGGGGCGCGGTTCGCCGCCGACGTCGTCGCTCTGTTGTAATTAAGGCCCCGACAGTGCGGCGCGGCCTCCTCTGGTCTCGTGTGCGCGGGCCGCCGCCGCAGTTCCTCCGGGGGATGACGGAAAGGGGCGAACGAGGAGGGCGCACCAGGGCAACGCGCGAGAGAAGACTTTGCGTATTCTCGGTTGGCCCCGCTTCCGTGAGCGTTGCATATGTGTGACTCGGCTATGTAATCGATTTATTATAGAACGCGGTATCGTGGAAATCATTCCTGCGGCGACCGACAACTGTCAGAGAGAGTTTTAATTTATTTTTAAATTACCGGACCTTTCGCGCTTTGAGCGTTTCATTCTACGTATCTGTCTATCTATCTATCTAGCCGCCTACGTCTGGGTGCTCTCGTGATCGCCTCCTTAACTTGGTGTAGAACAAACTTGACAGGGGAGGGTAAGAGGATTTGACGAATATGACTGTCGGGTCATTACATGAATAACGTGAAAATCCTGTCGCTTGCGTCGTCAAACCCTTTCCTCCAGACACATGTGGCACATACCCGTTTACCACGGGCCGCGGTGTACGGGTATGCGCCGCAGGTGATTGACAGTTTATATACCTAGGAACGGCGAGAACAGACATTAAATGCGAAAGCGTTAAGAAAAACCGACATCGGCAGCGTTGACACGACGAATGGAAAGAATGAAAATTAGGATCCCAGCAGGAATCGAACCCAAGCATTCTTCGTGGCAATCAGATATTCTACCGCAGAGCCACGCCAGGTCTGTAAACTGGTTCGGAAAAACAGACTATGCAGGCGTAATGTCGGTGCAACGTCAGTTGTGGTTGTGGGGCTGGCTATCTAATTTTACAAGAAAGCAATGAACACTACTCCTACGATACAGGCGTCATATCAGATTAACGTCTGTGGTTATATATATAGTGTTGGAACCGCTTTTATAGCAGTCTAATAAGCATTACATTTGTGTTCCTATTATTCAGCAAGCTATACTGAAGCATTGTTCGACCCCGGAGGAATACATTGACGGAAGTTACGCATGATATTCACATGATTGCACCATAAAGTGCACTTAGTTTCGATAATACTGACATATGTGCTCTAACGTTAGGGCTGACGTTACGTCGCACCATAAGTTACCCTTTAAATGTCAGTGTTGTCGACGTGCCTGGTAACACGATGTGTACACAGCTACAACACTTACCAAAACACGTCGATCCACCTCGCAACGCTTGGCTCAAAGACATAAAATACAGCATAGAAGTACTGTCTGACTGCTTCGCATGAAACCGATTTCCACAACGCGTGGGATCTGCCGAATTTTTTTCTTTCTTTCTTCTTCAACTTCTTTTTTTCTTTCTTTCTCTCTCTCCCCCTCCTTATTTTTTTCTTTTTTCGATGTGCCAAGTTTTCGTCTTCTATTCTAGCTAAGAAAAAAGCTATTGTTGCTTTTAGCTTGCATTGAGCGCTGAGCTATTGTATGAACACGCGCTGTTGATCCTCTCTGAAACTCTCCTGGCCTCTTCGCGCGTGTCAGTGCTGTTGTTGCTAGCGTATGTTGTGGATACAGAACTCCCGGCACTTTTGTTGATGATGACCCTGGTACATATCACCCTTCGCTGCTTTCGGTGTGCTACGGGCTCTGTATGAATTTTTTGTACCGGATGTTTCAAGGAATGTGTCAGAAGACCCTGAATGTGAGGGAAGTGCGATATTTGCTCATAACCTTCGGCGTTGCTTTTTCTGTGGCGCCCGGCATCTTAAGATGACTAGATACATTAATTACGGAATAAATTAAGGAGACTATATTAATTAACATTTTAATTAGATGAAACAGGCGGTTGGCTCAAATGTGCCTGCGAAGAGCCCATTGTTGCTTTGAGATTTCCGAAAAGCGGAGGTGTCTGCCATTCCTATGCGAAAGGGTACGCATTCATGAAAGCTACTTCTAACCACAGGCGGGACAGTAAAGTTGCGACTCGTGCACTAGCGACGAAACGCCGAATAGCTTTTCTATAGAGCTACAGAATTTACATAGAAGTTCTATATATATGGTTCTATATATTTCTATATCGAACTATGTTGTATATAGGAGGTGTTATTTACAGTTCTATATAGTCTCGACAAAGAAATCGCTGCACTCAGCGCTATTGGCCACTCCAATCAAAAACGAATATGTACAAGTGAACGTAACACCCATGCGTAGACCACAGAGCACAGTATCCTCGCATCGAAAAAGACCAGGTAACAGTCGCAGTTTCAAAGGTGGGTCGAAAGAATGCAACCAGTGGTGATTCGATTCATGCGTGCGCCACTTGTGCCGTGTCATACGCGGTGCGGTACCTCGCTTAAAGGGCCCCTCACCAGGTTTGACAATTTTGAGCTGACGAGCGCAATGCATGCACTAGGCGTTCACGATTACGTCTGCCAAAATTTGCAACGCTACGCGCCGCGTAAATCGGTCAATTTTCAAGCTGAACGCTGCTTGCCCTTCCTCTCGCGGGCGCGCGCTTTAGAGAATGAGGGGATGACGTACATGAGAGAATGGCCCTGCGTAGGTAGTAGTGCTGTGACGTCGCTCCTCTACGTAGACGACTGTGCTCTGACGTCGCCAACAGTAGCACGTGACACTGCGATAATTATTTGACACGACGCGTAGTTTTTGTAATTTGTTGCTTGAATGGATGAATAAAACTTGAGAGCAATAATAAAACACACAAACGGAATGTGTGCGTTTTCTTTTTGAATTTTTACTGCGAATCGCAGCGAGATTCGAGACTAATCTACCTCCGTTTCGCACGCGTTCGTGTTCTCGCGCTTTGCGCATCGTGCAGACGCCACCCTTTACAACGAAACTAATATTCTACCGCGTTCCAGCGCTCATTAGGCTCATTTATCCTCCCGCGTCTAACTAGATGTTCATGCGGCACACCGCTAGTCTCGCGTCCGTAGAAATGTTGCAGCTTTCGCGCTCAGTAATAGGTTGAAAGCCAAGTGATCGGCGAGGGCGCATTCGGCATAACTTGCAGAGATGAAGCACAAAGAACGCCGCCACAACACCGCTCGCGTCTCGGGGGCTCGGGCTGGTTCGGGCGCGTCATGCGCTCGTGACATTTTGTGCGCATGACGTGATCATGCGTATGCGTTATGTGATCCTTCCGCTCGCGTGGCGAAGAGGGCAGGGAAGGGATTTGGCTTGCGAAGGCTACGCGGGGCGAGCGGCAAGGGTTTGCATGTCACCTCCTCGCATTATGGTTTCGCGCCGCTACAAATTATTGTTTTTCTCAGCTTCTAACGGACCGATTAGAAAAATTCTTGTGGCATAATGCTCTTTATTGGGCTCGCAACAACTTGCAATGTCTAACTAAAATTCGCTAGGTCACCTGGTGAGGGGCCCTTTAAATGTCGGGCTGCGTCGATCCTCGATAAAAGCATGGAAACAAAGTTTGCTACTTATATAGTGCCTTTTTTTTTGCAGCTCCGTTGGCGAAAAGATATATGCTAGAGTGGCGTTTCTGTTTTGACAATCGAGTTGGGTGAACCGACACAAATGGGTGCCGGTTCATTCAACCATCCGGGTGGCACTCCACCTGATACCGGCCTCGCTTTATATGCGCTGTGCCTTTATTTGAGGTTCTCTTTCTTTTGTTTCAGTAATACTCGACAGTCTATACGGACGAGCATTGCTAAGAAGCGAAGAACTATGCCAAGCTATATAGCGTTCTTAAGTGCGTTCGAAAATAAGCCGTCCGGGAACGCGCACGCGAGCACATGTGTATATCGTTAACCGTGCGCGTTTCCGACTTTTCGGAAATATTCATCAGCCCTCTCACTGCGCACTGGGGGACACGTTGGCCTAAAATGCGGGATTCTATTGTTTCGCTTTTTTTCTCTCTATGCGTTCGTTTGCGCGCGACGTCTCGCAACCTATCATTACGGACATCACTGTCCCATCTCGCGGAGCGCACAAATAGCCGACGAATATCGCCGGTTATTTTCGTCCAGCGCGGGTAAAAAAAACTGACGGACTAGAAACTTGTGTCGAGAACGGATCTCGGGACGACGAAGCGGGCTGTGAGAGAGAGAGAGAGAGCAGCAGCAGCAGCAGGGTGGCCTGTTGGCAGTTGAAGTGCATATACCTGCGTAGATGCATGTATGTACTACGTACTTACTATGACAGGCCCGGAAAAGCGCTCGGCCAGCAGAATTGTATCGCTTGTCCGGCGCGGGCGATTGTCTGGCGGCCGCGGACCGCCCGCGCTTGAATGATAAAACGTCCCCGCCGATTGGGAAGATTGAGAGGAGGTAGGCTGCGCTCCGCGTCCCAGGAAAGCGCAGAAGCGGTCGCGTGGATGGACGCCGTGTAGTGACAGGCTGTAGCTCCTTCTCACGGAGCGGTGGCATATATACAAAGAGCGCCCTTGCGCGCATCTGGACGTTGAGGCGACTTTGCGAAATTGCGAAGCGCTGTCCATGCGCTGATGCCGCTTAAAATTGCCCGTATACTGAAGCGTGGATGGCACAAGTTTGAATTGGGTCAGTGACCCCCCCCCCCCCCTTCCCGATGCAGTACGGACTCCGGCTTTGACACGTCGCTGCTATACGTGCCGTTGTGTAGAGCTTTTCGGATGTGCACGTGGGTCGCTATATCGACAGGATCAAAACTCGAGCGCGTGGTCATCGATCCGCCGCGTGTTCGTCGCGGTGTCCTTTCGTGCGAGCCTTTTGGAACGAAATGCTGTGGCAGCTGCGGCGCACTTGAGCCCGTGGGCCTCGGAACAATTTACGCCCCAATGCGTGCCTGTACATTATTCAGTGAATGGAGAGATGAGCGTATATTCGCTTTCGTTTCTGTGCCGAGTAAAAAAATAAAAGTATAAACCGACTATTGTCATTCGCCTCTGCACAAACCTTTCCACACGAAACTTCTTTGGCGTATGGGGGGGTGAATCGCCATGCCTACATTCCTAAGTGCGTCACATTTTCTCGGAATCTTAACAGTAGAGGCATGGCTCATCACCAATTACTACTCGTGTGTTCAGCAAATCCGGTTCATTTTGTTGTGAAAAATGCTCCGAAACTGTCGCTGATCTCTCCGAAAGTTTCCTCTTTCGTTCCTTTATCAATAATTTGTGATACCTTTTGCTGAGGGCCTGCTTATTTGCAAGTTTACGTGGCACCATGCTATCACATGTCATATTCCCGGATATGTATAGCTATATTTGGGGGGGGGGGGGGTGTATGTGGTCCTCCATGATCATGTCTTAAATGGCTTGCGCGTTTGCAGGTACGGTGGCAGAAACGGGCCTTTTGCACTGTTTTCTGAGAATTCCAACGCGGGTGTTGCCAGTTTTCAGATTGATAACCCAATCTTTAACGGTAGCGGCAGCTGTCTCGCAAAGTTTGTGGCATTTCATCGTGGACCTGCTTCGCACGTTTTCTTTAGACAGGAATTCGATTGTGGCGCATGCTCTTCCACGTTGAACTTTTTTCTGCAAACGCTGCCGTGCTCAGTTTGGAGCATGGCAGCACCGTAATTTTGAATACATAGGTAGCTGATTTTGCAATTCAATATAGACAAATTGGGCAATACACGCTGCTATATATGCAACTATAAAGCTGTTTTTTTTTCTTTTTCGAGGTAGGGTTCAGCACTTATCAGCAGCTCTCGTATGCTGTTTCTCAGGCAGTTCTAGCGCCGAGGCGGCACCTACGCTTAGCATCAGCCATAGTCTGGTGCGCGATTGTGTCAATATGTTTTTTTTTTTTTTGGGAGCGCCAGCTTACCGTACGGTAATTACGGAAATGCCGTACCGTCGTGGTCGGCACGCACCATTTTTAGTGTGCAAGACCTCTATTAGCCACTTTATCATCTCATCACGTTACCGCACGCAACGGGCAACCCCGTGCGGCTAAAAGGATTTGAAGTAGCTACGTTCCGTCCACGACGGCACGGTATTTGCGTACTTGCCGTGCGGTAAACCGGCACTACTAAAACACTCTAGTGGCATCTGCTATATATAGAGTAAAAATTTTATGTATTCATGGTGACGGAAACCGGTCAGTAAAAGGGTTTCAGGAAAAAAAAAAGAAAGGTAGCTTCAGAAAACCGTTAGAGTTCGCTTTGCGATGAGCAGCCGGTTTGCGTACTTACATCTTTACATGTTTTTTTTTTCTTTTACTCGCGTCTCGTTCCTCCGCATCAGAACTTCGTATGCCGATATGTTCAGTCTCAGAGCACAATTTATAGGCACCTCGTGGCAATTCTACCGGAGTTATCTGAAACGGAGCACAAATAGCACAACTGTATCTGCGCTCCGTGTGCTGACGCAGTGTGTCTGGCTGTGGTCGCATCGATACCGCTGACGGCCGGATATCGCTCCGATATACCGGCCTGATCTGACTTAGTCGTGTTCATGTAAAGGCTGCTGCTTTTTTGTGCAGCATTGAGGATTAGCCTCAGCAGGGGCAAATCGAGGCGTATGAATGAATGAATGAATGAATGAATGAATGAATGAATGAATGAATGAATGAATAAATCATTGCGAATTGCTGAATTTCGCTCGTGTGTAAAATGGAGGTAATCATCTTCTGTATACTTGGTTGCCGTATATATGTCTAACCATAGGTGTTGGTAACCTGTACGATAAACAGCGAGATTGTATCTAATAAAAATTGCGGTCGACAGGCTTTTGCGAAAATATGGTACCTCATAACATGATTGATTGTTGGTAACAAATAGCACACTTGCTTGAATTTACAGCTCCTAATTATGTTCAGCTCCTGAAATATGCAAGAAAATAAGTATCGGCCCCCTCGTTTTCCCTTACTCAGCTTCACAAAATGCAGTTTGCGTAGCCATTATATCACGTTCCTTTAAACACTCACATTGTTAAATTTTTCATTCCTATTGCCCTGTGGTATCACTGTTATTTCAACGAAAAACATCTGCGCTCGGCTAAACAGCGATGCATCCTGCCATAGCATGTGGCGATGCCGTGAACGCCACTCCGTTTGGAAGTATATACTCCAGCCATGTAGATGAAGTGCCCACGTGACGTCTGCTCGACGGTTACTCACTTATATGTCTATCTTTATTTTCCCCTCAGGCTAGCAGAATGAGACATCACGGCGAGTAGGTCGCAGTTTTGCTACCAAAGTCCGCTTGTAAGGAAACACAATGCACAACCGCAGCTGCTCGTATTCTCTGCGGCGAGCAAAGATAATTACCTCTACTGGGCGTATGGAAGCGGAAGCTCCATTGTCCACGACGGGCAGTCGTATTTTCTTGCTTCCTTCGCATGTCGCTGCATTACATTTCATTTTGGGACCGCGAGGTTGCAGGCTGTATGTACTACGGACACCGTCTTCGCATAAACTCCTAGAACATGTTTTTTTTTTTTCGTGTCATCGTATACTTTTTTGTTTTTTTAATGCCCTGGGATTCAGACAATGGCAACTGTTCCCTTGGTCTCTCATTCCTTTCAGCGTTTTCACTGGGCGAGATGTATCGGAGTGCTGCTCGGTTCTTCCGACTGACCGGGCATGTATAACTCAAAGTTTGCCGCGAGTGCTTTTCTTTTCTTTTTCTTCCTTTTTTTTTTGAAATCACCCTGCCACCGTCCGCGCTGTCGTCATGATAAAATTGTCCGTGTATTAGCAGCTGTTTTGGTTCTTAGTGGCACGTCGGATGGGTGTCTATTTCACCCAATGCGACTTAAGTTCAATGTGCGCTGCGCATGCACGCTTGTGCTTTACTGAAGGCACTGTCGTGTTTCACGGGGCGTATTACATACGACGCGCCATATGTTTCGTCCGCACTGCTGAAGGAATAGTTTTGCAATTTACTAATGTATTCAGTCGATAATGAACTTGAGCATTTTTGGCCTGAACCTGTGATTCATTTTTCATTTAATTGCCCTCTAATTACGAGGTTTCACCAGGAAATACACTAGAGACCATGCTTTACCGTCATGACTTTATTTCAACGAATCTTTCGCACTTTGGCACAAAGTTGTACAGTTGAACCTCGATTTAACGGAGGGATGGGGACCCGCGAATTAGTTCGTTAAATCGGGAACTTCGTAAAACCAAGAGAACGACAAATTTCGTTCGAGAGAACGACAAGTTTATTGCCTATAGTGAAGAAGCTCGTGATATTCGCCTGCGCGCGCTTCGGGAGCACACAATTCTCGTAGGTGGCCAATGAAATCAAAACGTCCTCGGCACCCTCGTGTGCCCCAGCAAACCGCCTCAGAAAGTCAACGGCGTCCATCACCTGGCTTGGTGTGGAGCTTCGACAGTATCCGGATTTTTCGCATCCTCAGACTCCTCTTGTGCGCCGAAAAGAAGCTACACTATCTCATCGTCGTCCGAGAACTTCTGTTGTGTCAGTGTCCGCGTCTGCGTCGGCGATCACGAAGTCGTCGAAGTTATGATATGAGGCCACCTCGTCACGCCGACGAAGCTCTTCCCAACAACTCTATAAGCGATGCCTCTTGCTGCTATAGTGTTGCGGGCTTGTGAGCCCGACGCAGCCTCGACGCAGCCTGGCAGCACACTGCCAGGTTGCGTCTACAATTTATGGCGTCTAGAATGTTTGGCAGCACACTGCCAGACATTGTAGACGCCATAAATCTGAAAAAAAAAAACTATTTTTATGCATATTTTTTCCTGGAATGCTTCGTTAAATCGGGTTTGGCGGCGAAGTTTGTTGCGTTATTTCGAGTTCGTAAAAGCATTAAGCATATATGGGCAACTGCGGGGCAAATCCGAATTTGTTCGTTAAATCGGGAAATTCGTAAAATAGGGTTCCGTAAAATCGAGTTTCAGCTGTATAACCTTGACGCTTTCATCGACGGTGCATCATAATTCGTTACTGAAGGTAATTGGGCCTTGTGGAATAGCACACCTACTCAATTGAGGCAGCGGACTGGTTTACTGGTGAGCTACCTGGGAAACACTCGTACGCACCTTTCAGGCAACTGTAGTAAGGCAACACCGCTGTTACATTTCCGGTACTCAAAGAAAAATGTATTACAAGCAGGAAGCTGCGTTTTGTGATAATTGTAACGCCGTGATTTCCGGTAATTTCTCGGTGGCATGGTGTCAGCAGTATTTAACCTTTAGCGAATTACTTGATTGGTCTTTTGGCAAATCCCATAGAAAGCCGGCGTCCATTACCTGCGTTGTTTGGCACCATACTAACGCTCATATATTCGATTTCTACTTATCCGTTGCGACGGTTTCGTATACGCGCAGAGAAAGAGACTCGCAACTGAACCTGTTTCCACCTCAGAGGCACAACTCATCCCGTATTAAGTCGTCGTGGACAAGCTGTAACGAGTCGTATGTACGACTGTTACACAAGTCGCTTGCTTCGTCAATCGCGTGTATGTTTACTGCCGACACAAGTCGAAGGGGTCGAAATTGGTCACTGGCTCTGGCATTCTTCGGAACTGGGACATCCCCTTCGGTGACGCCGAGTCATCAGGCGCAACCCCGACAGCTTCGCCAACGTGTGGCGAAGAAGAACGTAGCTTTGGCAAACTCGTCTATGCAGCCTTGAACTCAAACGGCTGTGGCAATGAGTAACAAACAGGACACGCTAATCACTGAGCCGCCGCGCAGCTTTCTCGCTTGGCAGTCTTCAGTGCGCGCGTGGTTTGGCGCGCGCCGTGCGCGGAATCTGTACGAGCAGTGGCGTGTGTGGAAAGTAATCTGGCGGCCTCAACTGGCTGTACTATAGTAGCGCATGAAGGAACACGTTTTGATGGCGCGTCAGTGAGAAGTTGTTTTTGAAATAAAAGATGGCGAGCGTCCTGTCTTGGTGAGAGCCTGTGGCAATAAATAACTTGCTGCGGGAGAATCGTCGTTTGCCAGTTGTTTCCTTCCTTATACAATGTGTAGAAAAACGGATTCTCTGCTCGGCGAAGTGGGTCAGCCATCGATTCCGCACTGTGTATGCAGCTCTGGTTTCTCCGAAGCCATGATGGCACGTGTAACGTGTAGCCATTTTCCCGGATTGCGTTATAGCAAACTGACCTTTTGGCGAATTGCGTTAGTAATGCTGACGCCTGCCCTCTGCCCCCCTTTTTTTTTCTCTTTCTTTTTGCTCCTCTTCTCTTTCGGTCGATGTTTTTTTTTTCTTTTTTTACGCTCACCGCCACAAAGGCTACGGACATGCCGAAGTTGAGTTGATCGCAGAGCCCCCCGAAGCGTCCACTTTTGAACGAGGTCAAAAGCGCTCGATGGCGGAAGAGGCACGCTTCCAGCAGCGAGTCGCCGTGTACATTTTTAACGACTCTGTTATATCCCAATCGGCTTATTGTCGAGTCTCGGGCGTCTCTCGCTTTGTGGCAGTACGCACACACGCACGCACATTCCTGCCGCCGTATAGTCGAAAAAGAGTTCCAACTTCCTAAAGGAAGTTTCCTCGTCGCTCGGAATGCCGGCCTATGTGTGTATATAGGCTTCTCCGAAGGTTGAAATGATTCCCAGAAACGAGCCGCATCCTGAGCCCTCCTCCTTCGTGTATAGTTTTCCGGACTCTTTCTTCTTCTTTTTTAAATCCCTCTTTATATATGTGTGTATTTTCAGCCGTCTTCATTTCAACGAAAGTCTTGAGAGTCCGCGCGAAGGAGAGAGTTGGCCGGCGGGCGGCCGTATAGTATTTTCTTTTTTCCTTTCCACGGGGCACCACACAGCGAGAGTGTTTATAAATAGGTCTCCTCCTGCGTTGTTCAAGCGCGAGAGAGGAATTCGATGTGGCCCGTCTGAGCGAAGGGGTCACTCACTGTACAACTCGCGGCGGTAGGTGTGCGCTGACCGCCGCCGCCGACGTTCGCTGCGGCCCGTCGTGCGTTTCCTCGCTGCAAGCTCCCTCCCGCATCCTGCGAAAAAGATGCGGTACTCAAGGCAAAGCGACACCACCGGAAAGGGGAAAGCAGCTTAGTGTAGGTCGCGCTAGAGTTAATCTGTATGTTCCCCAATAGAGTTAACATCTGAATAGAGGCTATATATACGTAGGTGTCTGTCTTGCGCCACCGACCGCATGTTGCGGGAAAGTCTCTTTCATTATTTTTTATAGATACGAAGGAACACTTATCCGCTTAAATGACACCTCGCAGCGTGGACCTTAAGTGTGAAAAAGACGAAAAAAAAAAGGAAATGAAAGGCGATATTAAGATAGGCTATATCCTTACTACCGCAGTAGCAACACGGGAGTCACTGAAGCAGTTGAGATAAGATGCGTAAAAGCGCTCTATATAAGGGGGCGCTTAGCCGACGGCAATTCTTCGGAGCATTATCGGTCGGTGTGCATTTCTCAACTTCGACCGAAACCAGACGCTGGTTAAACTACGTGTTAAGTAAATATATGGGGGGGGGGGGGGGGACGTTTCTATGCACTATAACAGGGCTGGATCAGACGTGAACGAATTCGTCTTCTTTTTGCAGTTTTTTTTTAATTAGTGGACTTGACGGCAAATGAGTTTGTATCTCCTTTCCTTTCTGGGACTAAGTGAACGGGGCAAGGAAACCATGACAGCGTTATCGCCGGAAGGCTGTACCTTTTCTTTTATCTGGTAGCGATAAGTAAGATTCGCACGTTTCCTCCCGGCGGTTGCTGACCTCGATCTTGGGGATAATTTTCTTTTTCTTTCACGAAACCTTCAGATTTTCCCCGTGGTGTCCGCGGGTGGGCCTATAGTTTTTGCGATGATACGAGAGCGTCCGTATAGGCTACATCAGCTACAAAGGGAAGTGTATTGGTTCATGCTGCGCAGTTGAGTAAAGACGTTGGTAGGTAGGTTTATGCGGGGTTTAACGTCATAAATGGACTTAGGCTATGAGGGACGACGTAGTGATAGGGCTCCGGATAATTTCGACCACCTGGGGTTCTTAAACGTGCACTGACATCGCACAGTACGCGGCATTTCGTCTCCCGCCGCGGCCGGAATAGAACCCGCGTCGTTCGGGTCAGCAGCCGAGCGCATTGAGCCACCGCGGCGTCTTTGTTGAGTAAAGACAACGCTCGGTTTTCATGATTATTGCGCAAGAATAATGTCTGAATAAATCCAATCGAGAGAGACAGAGTTCAACAGGACTCTGGTAGCTTGAGGTAATTAGCAATGGTACCCGCCGCGGTGAACTATAGTGGCTATGGTGCGTGACTGCTGACCCGAAGGTCGCGGGATAGCTCCCGGGGGATAGCTTGTAATGCTGCGTAATGCCGTGGAACAAACCTATAGAGAGGATGCATGCGCTCGGACTCGGCTTCCTAAGCGTCGGCTCGGGGGGTCGAATCTCGAGCCAAGAGGTTGGCCATCTCGTTGCCATGCATGCCGTGATGAGCTGGCGCTCCTGATGAAGATTATTCGCAGGTTATATAAACCCAGGAATGGCGAGCACAGACAGTGGAGATTTTAACGGCATAGCGTTAAGGAGTCCGTGCCGCAGAAAATCCGGTGTTGGCGTCAGCGGCGTTCTCGGCGAGTCAAAAATCCCGATGGATGCAAGGAATGAAAGTGACGATTCCAGCCGAGATCGAACTCTTGCATTCTGCGTTGCAGTCAAGTAGTCTACCACAGAGTCACGTCACGTCTTGAAACTGCTTTGGAAAAAGACCCTATGTGGACGTCATGTCGAGGCAACGTCAATTGTGGTTTCAGCATTGGCTATCTGCTTTTATAACGATGTAATGAAAATTGCGCACGTACTCCTCTGACTCAGCAAACTATATTGAAGCGTTGCTCAACCCGGAGGAGTACGCTAACGAACGCTATAGGTATCGATATGCACATAATCTCACCGTAGCGTGCACCTCGTTTCGATAAGCTACCTTTAAGCGCCAATGTAGTCGACGTGCATGTAAAACCTACGATATGTAGACAACTATTCCATTTACGCGAGCACGTCGATCCACCTCGTAACGCTTGGCTCAAAGCAAGAAAATGCGGCATATACTCGCTTACAGGTGGTCGCAATTTCCGGAGCCTTCCACTATACAGCGTGCCTCATAATCATATCGTGGTTTTGGGACGTTAAACCCGAACAGTTATTATCAAACCTGTTCGTGCAATACGTGGGTTCTGCCGGAGTTATTCTTTCAAAATTTTTTAGCTCATTTTTGTCTCATATTTTTGTGGGGTTCTAAATTGACGTATACGTCGTTCGAAGATTGATGGAGACGCTGTCGTGTATTGCCCCTGACAAGTTTGTTCTAGTCGGCCTTTTCGTCGCAATAGACACGCGGCATTTCATTTGGCTGACGCGGGAGTCCTTCTGATATGACGCAGGTGATGCAGTGCTACGCAGGGCACCGGATTGGAACTGCGGCGTCAATCGAGGCATCACCTTTTTTTTTTTGTTTGACCTGCGCCAGTCGCCTTACACCGCCATTTGCGCGAGCACCGTGTTTTTTTTCCTCGTGAAATAGTGCACAGCTAGAGCTCTCGCCCCTTTGTATACCCAACATCTTGCCTCTTATTTGGCCTTCCGAAGAAACGTGCCGCGCTGTATCGGGAATAGACCGATTCGCCTCTACACTGCTGCCACCCACCTCGAAATGCGGCACCATTTTGCGCCCATTGTGTTGATGTATGCGATTACGATACACGCGAAGGCACAGTGCATGCACGCATGCCCCGTTAGAGCAGTAATCGAACGGGCCCGTATATGTACATGCGGGCCAGTCGACGCTGCCACGGCTGTTGTATAGCGGCAGCTTGTGCGGCATGCAGTGGGGGTTCCCGCGAGGATGGCGATCTACATTTTGCGCGGGTGTATGTTTCCTGTCTCCGGATTATTTATAGGACATTTTCTTTTTTTGAAACCGCGCATTATCTGACGAGGAAGGAGCTCGTCTCCCGCCGAGATCGGCTGCACAGCAGGGCACCGTCTTCGAAGAAGGCAGAAAAGGGACGACGAGAGAACGTTATACTGCGAGAACCGGAGGTGTCGCCTCAGGAAGGAGCACAGAAAGAAAAAAAAAGTGTTTCCAACCGCTAAGGGGACGAAGGTGGCTCCAGAGCAAAGTAAAAATACGTGTGATTGTCCGAAATGAAGGTGGATGATGGCACTTATAAAAGGCTTTGCGCGGCGCGTTATCCGTCGTTCTCTCGCTTCTCCATCATCGTTCGCTTTCCTCATATTTTGCGCGCTGCCGTTGCTCTGCATGCAACGCCGACGACACATTAGGGACGTATCGTCGTCGCCACTGTCGGTTCCGATTCGCTTGCCACGCCACGTGCAGACGCGTCGCATGCGCGCTCGGACGTCGTCACCGCGCGTCCAGGAAGAAAAACACGCGCGCACACTCGCGTCGCCTCACGTGTGCGCGCGCGTGTGTATATGCGTGTGCATGCGTCCATGTCTCTGGAAATAGTAGCTCGCTGGTGCTCCCATGCATTGTCGTGCTAGTGGTGGCCGCGTGTCGTGTTTGCGGTGGTTTATTTTCCTGTATGCACGCCCTCCCCGCAAGCCGATTCGCTCAGACTTTCGTCTTATTACCTTTTTTTTTTTTTACGTGATTCCCATCATTGCGTCCGTATAAGTCTTGTATTTTTTCCTCCGGTGCCCGCGCAGGTGCTTGTATACACCGAGTCGTTTCTTCTATATTCTGCTTCCTTCCCACCCATAAGGCCCCGCTCCTCCACCCATAACTGTTCACGTCGTAGCGCGTTCCCACGGTTTGACGGCGTTTCCTTCTCGCTGTATTGCACGCTGTCCTGTCATTTGACGTCTCACTCTCGCGTCGCTGTTTCTCGTGAGCGCAACGGCACGTACCGGTCTGCTATCGCGCCGGAGGTTGAAGTCTACACAACTTGCATGCAAAAAAAAGAAAAAGAGCGAGGAAGTGGTTGTTTGTATTTGAGACACGTGTGCGCTAATATGGCTCGAGTACTCAGCGTAGTAGGTCAGTCCAGCCCGTGTTCGAGACCGTATATTGCTTTGATTGTGGCTGCTTTTGCAATGGTAAGTAACGTGCATTTCTGCTGAGGGGAAGTGGTGTTGAGGTGTAAGAAAAAGAAGAAAAGAGCACCATGAGTGGGACAGAACGGCCACTTTTTTTTTCTTCGCCGTCGCCGCATGTCCCCGGATGTTGAAGGGGGAAGGGGGGGGGGGGGGGAGGAAAGGAATAAAAGGGCAGCCGCAAAAAACGCAGCAAGCACGCGTGGCGGAAGATTTCTCTCCGCCACACGGGGGGGGGGGGGGGGGGGGTAAAGTGTGTCAGGTCTCGCAGGTGCAGCGGGTACAGTGTGCCTTAGATTTTCGGATCCGATAAAAGGGGCCGGACCAGTCGACCGGGCCCCAGATGTGTATGTACGAGCGCTTAATTCTGCGCATTCGCTCATTTCGAGTTGCGCCTGATGGGTAGCTCCACTTTCGATGACGGGGCGAGATGTGTACCCGCCGCGTCTCTCGCACTCTCTCGCTGCGCGCGGCGCTGTGAGAGCTTCCTTTCTCGCGCGTTCGACTGCGTCAGGCTGGCAGTAAAATACACTGATTATATATATATATATATATATATATATATATATATATATACACACACACACACACACACACACACACACACACACACACACACCACACACACACACACACACACACACACGAGGAATAGAAAAACCGAAATTGACTTTCGCGTCCAGTTAGAATGCGCACAGTGCTTTTATTTATACACACGTACGCGCCAGCCGTTGGCGCAGGTGAGGCACTTCGTGGTAAGTATACAGGACGCGCAGATTCAAAAATAGGTTTGTACATTTTACGTGCACGCCAAATGGTGTATAAGCCCTTCCTTTTGATTATTTCGCTTCGGCGCTGCTGGTTTTCCGCGTAAAATTGTACCGGTGTCGAGGATTGCTGTCGTTTGAGGCTGTTGACTGTAATGCGTGGACTTAGCTGTCCAACCTTAAGTTTTCAGGCTGAATGTTTGAAGCTTTTGAGCTTGAAGACTTTAGGCAGTTTGTTGTTAACGAATTCTTGAGATGTCTGATGTGATTAGTTTATTGAAATACCAATTCCTTCGTGCATGTGCTCATGGTGGTGCCGCCGCAGCCGCAATTTCACGCTTTTTTACGATGAAAGAATAAAAGTCACGCTCCCTTTAGGCATCGCTGAGGAGTGCAGAGGCGAAAGCCTATGCTCTCACGAAGACACTCATTAAATAACGCGAACGTTCACAGTCGACCGCATTTTCCCACTTGACCGCCGCGGTGGCTACTCGGGTGCTGACCCGAAAGGCACGGGTTCGATCCCGGCCTTGTCAATCGTGTTACGACGGAGGCGTAATGCTGGAGGCCCGTGTATTGTGCAATTTCAGTGCACGTTGATGAACCCAGGTGGTCGAAACTATCCGGAGCACTCCACTACGGCTTCTCTCGTAGCCTGAGTCGCTTTGGGACGTTAAACCCCATAAAGAAACCAAACCACTCACAATGAACCAACCAATAACCACCGTTGTTCCACCGCCGCTGCTGATCGAATAAGCACTGTTGTACACGTGACAGTGCGAGAGATGGATCGAGAGATATATGAAAGGAAAGGAAAACAGGAAAGCTAACCAGAACAAATATCCGGTTTGCTACCCTCGAAACCTAACGTCGAAACCTAACGACGTCGAAACCTAACGATGTATACAGATATAATTATAACACATGCGCACAATCACTGCTGTTCACAACACAGGATAAAATTTAACACTCGTTTTTAGTATATATGTAGTCGGCTCGTACAGGTTTATTGTCGGTAAGATTTAATTGCAACGATGTAATCGTAGACCGCTGGTGCGACGGTTTTGTGAGGTATACGTATTCCAAGACGGCTTTCTACTGACAATCATCTGTTGTAAGCCCGAGCTAACGCATTTGCGAGTGATTGTCTAATTACACTGTATCGAGGACAGTCGCACAAAACACGCTAAAGTGCGTCCATGCGACCACGATCATCGCAATGGACATTGTCAGCCTTTCCAATACGGACTACAAAAGATTTTGTAACCGCTATACTCCCTCCTGTATGTCAATGCTTATCACAAGAGGCCCGGCTTTTCTGGTGTGACAGCTGTTCTGAGTACAGCATACGTATAC
The DNA here is from genome assembly GCF_013339695.2 of Rhipicephalus sanguineus. Taxonomy (NCBI): domain Eukaryota; kingdom Metazoa; phylum Arthropoda; class Arachnida; order Ixodida; family Ixodidae; genus Rhipicephalus; species Rhipicephalus sanguineus. Next base: position 118,916,471 of record NC_051176.1, on the reverse strand, counting down.
GCTCAAAGCCACGTGCTGTGAAGCGGTTCGGAGTGGTATCATATTGTGAAGATCCGAGCCCATATAGGTATACGCGAAAGACGACAATGTGCGCAGCGAATGTGGCGCCTTCTTCTTTTCTTTTTTTTTTGTTTACATAAGTATACGTGAGGACGGAGAACTTTTTGTAGCCGACAGGTTGTATTTCGCACGCAGTATGCGAGTCGGCACTGCAGCTTGCGCCGAGAGCGATCACAACAGAATAACCGCTACGGCCGCGTTGTTCGCGAGGTTCCCCAGCTCGATTGTCTCGCAGTCGTTCTCTTGTTCGGCCCGGCCGAAGCCTCGTGTACAGCGGCTCCTTTTGTGTGCTTGTCCGCGTCACGCGAGGGAGCCGTCGTCCTTCGCGCATCCTGCACGTTCCTTAGCGGTATACGGCTGGCTGACCGTCGGCCGGTGCGGTCCGGTTGCGGGTTCTTGTGTCGCGCGCCTCTTTTACACGCACGCGCGCACGGCTGCTGCTGTCGTCGCCTCCGCGCGTCGACCATTCAGGAGGACGGGCCGGCCCGGCGAACGCGCGCGTAATCGTGGGAAGTAAACGGAGCAGAAGAAAGCCCAATCGGGGCGTCCTTATTGTGACCTGCACGCCGGACACCCCATTTTCGGCGTTGACCGCGAATGCGTGACTTCTTTCCATGAGAAACGACGGCTCCGCGGGAACCGAACGGCACTATGCTTCTGCCACGTTTCGGCGGACTGCTCTCGGCCGCTGTGCCGTAGAGGTCGTCGCGAGGGACGACTCGCGCTGGACGTCAACAACTCGTGGGCCTGCCGCGCCCTGGGGCCCCGCCCGAGCACGCGGAAGCGAGGTTCGCGCTGTGATGTTCCCGTCGTTCGGTCTGGAAACGAAGCAAGAGGCGTTCGGCGCAGTCGATGTTGTCGCTTCGAGGCTGATTCGTCTTTTGCGTGTATTTGGGTGTTTGTCGGGCTCCACTGCTTGACACGCTTAATCTCGCGGTTGTGAGGTGCCAAATCACCGCCGTTATGGCTGAGCAACTCGAACGTTATCAGGGGCTCTCAAGCCCTAATTCGCGACAGTTGCTGGGTGAGACAGTTTAATTTGTCATTCCCAAAATACTCTTTAAACCTTAACCCTACCAAGATTTATAAGTTAGCGGGAATTTAGATCGTCGTTTTTCTATGTGCCTATAGACCAGAGGTTTCATTGCGTGTTCATCTGCGGCGGTGGGTGCATGGTCAAGTGGAACGGAAGGCCACGATAGCGTCCGGCGTGTCCTTAGCACGTCCTCGAGTCGCCGCCAGATTTTTGCTCCCCTTCAGCTGTGACGTAACAGAGCGCGGAGTCTGTGCTGACCCCGCCGATAGGTGACAAACGGGGTCAAGATTATATAAGCTTGCTCTAAACGCGGACGCGAGAGTAAAATAATCTGGAGTGCTAGTGGACATTGTCAAATTCCGCCATTGTTCAACTGTGATTGGCCCAGAGAGCTGCTACGGCCTCTCTGATTGGCTTAAAATGCCGCCATTGCGAGATTTGACACTATGACAGAATTTGACAGTGTCCAGAACAGCACCCCCGGTCTGCATGCAGCGCCCGTGACCTCAAAGGCGTACCGACACGAAAATTTTCAGTTTTTTTTTTTTTTTCGTCAAATGAAAGGCCATGCACTCAAGAGTCTAGAAAGTGTCCTGAGAGGCGTGATTGCGCCCTGAAAAATTAATTACACGCTTTTAAAAGCTATTTTTGTTCATATTGCATCCTGACGTCATGAAACGGTATGAGATCCTCGTCGCAAGATATCGTGACGTTTCCACGGCCGCTCCGCTGCGTGGCTCCGTCGGTGGCGCTCAAGCGACCATTTTCTTTGTTTTGTACCTGACGTCATCATAACTAGCCATACTGGTGCGCGAATTCGCCAGAATTGATACTGTATCCTGACCTCATGCTAGTATGGATGTCTGTAAATGCCCCGTGTGAACATGGACTTGAATGTCAAAATAAAATATCTTATCAGCATTTACTCAGTTTCACACTTGCTCAGAGCTGTCTCTGTCAACAGAAGGTTTGTACGGCGCAGTAAACTCGTCCTCTAGAATGGGCCGCTCTTATAGTTCTGGCGTTTTGATTGCGTACCTTTCATTGCATCGAAAAACAGCGCTCTAATTCTGTCTCCTTGCTATGTAGTTGGTATACAGCAAGGAGACGCGTCCATTTTCTCGGCGTGATAGCCTCGTCCGTTTGCTCGCCTCTCGCACGCACTGGAAATAGAGAAGCAGGAAAGAAGTTTGGCGATCTCCGCATTGCAGTTTAAGATATAATGGCATTGTTAGCAGCCCCATTATCATTACTGTCGTTAACTAGGCATGTTTTTATTTCTTTTTAATCCGAAAACATTATATATCTGATGAAGCGGAAAATCCAACGTCCGTCCGGCGTCCGTCGGCGCGAACGCTCGATGACAAGGAAACTGACGTGACCAATTGATGACGCACGTGTGTTTTGGCGCCTAATTCGAAAATTGACTTCGTCATCCTCAAAATTTGCTTTGCCAAATTTAAAAACTTATTTGACCCACGTTCAAAGCCGACCTTGCCTGCTCCCGAAATTGACTTGGCGCGACCCAAAAATTTCGATGACCCACCCTCAATATTGGCTTTGTCCAATTCGAGCACATAACCATGTAACCATAGGCGTGCGCAAGGGGGGGGGGGCGCCCCCCCCCCCCTATTCACCTAAGAGGGGCGGCGCAAAGTCAGCCCCACGTATTAACATAATAGGGAGGGGGGCGCAATGTCAGCGCCATACATTGACATCATTGGAAGGGGGGGGGGAGCGCTGCGACGAACCATCGCCCCCCCCCCCCCTGAAGGGGAACCCTGCGCATGCCTATGCGTGTGACCAGGTCGTGTGACAATGTCACGTGGTATGGACGTTGGAATATTGTTGTCGTCGATGTAGTCGACACACCTGGACACGCCGTGCCCATACACGCCCGTGGCCTCTCCGGCCGTGCCAGTCTGCCTGATGTCTCTGTGTGCTCCGTGCGGCTTGCGGATTCAGTGCACGTAAAAAGACTTACGTGCTCTGTAAGACTGTTTGTGCCCGTCGTTCTTCATTTCTTTCTTTTCTGTTTGTCACTTATATATATAGTGCCGCGCTGATAGATCAATTTCAGTATTCGGAAACGTTCGTTCAACTCGAAGCCACGACTTGGCTGGTGATGTGCGGCAGAACGTCTGTCGTGAACATGCATGTCAGCAAGATATTGTGTTTTCTTGGTGCATACACGTCAGGCGTCATTTTGAACCGGACTTGACCAATTCAAGTCGGGGCTTGAAGCTCAGGACCCATTCCCGAACACGGGAGTAATATTAGAGGAATACTAAAGGCAAATAGCAGTTTGTCAGAGTGAAATGTCAGTGCTTGGGAACGTCTAAAACGTCAATATTATGCACATCAGCGATTTGGCAATATAGAAGAAAGGTAAACGTAGGACACGATTTGCGCCACCAGTGGGACATTCTGGAACACAAGCCCGATGACGTAGTACAATTAATTACAAGTACTCAAATTACCCATGACAAAAAAGAACACTTCAGTGCATTACAAGACGGAATAAAATGCAACTAGTGCGTTTCAGCCTGATTCATGCAGAAAAAGAACTTGACATTCTGCAGAAAAAGAACTTGACTTGAAAAAGAACCCTTGAGAACGACGCAAATTCCGTTTTCGTCGCGCAGTGTTCCGCTAAAGCCCCTTGCTCCGTTGCGCCGCAGCGCCGGCTGTCGAGCAGCAAAGGGCGGGCATGGGTATACATCACAAGGCTGCTATCGGAGGCGGGCGGTTTGATTTGCGCCAACGGTATGCGAACTATTAAAACGTGACTTTCTTTCAAAGAAGCATTTGCTTGGCACGTAACAAGCACTGCGGGCTTTCTGGGACGCTATTTCAACAATCCTCGTCGACTTAATAGTTGCCTTTAGGGTCCCTTTAAGCAACGTCCTATATAGCTTTGACCATGTACGCAGTATATATGGATGACACTCCCTTCGTCCCGTGTACACCCCCCAAAACAATAATATCATATAATGACGGTCGCGTGACTTAATTCTCTTCTCTTTTATTAAGTTCACTTCTTTTAAGAAAATGGATAAGCATCGTTGCTGTGGGAAGTGCTCGCTTTCAGGATATCTGGCGTCTTTTTTGGTTGATACCACGTATGGCGCGAAAGCTGGCGCCGCTTTCTGCAATGCGAAGTCCCAATTTACAGCAGTGCGCCTATTTACTGCGCATGGACCGTTCGTCAATTACGCAGCGAATAAGAAAGAGAGGGCCCTGCAAATACACTGAAACCTGCTTCTTCCTGAAACGCGCTCGTTGGCAGGTTTATATTCTTTTTTTTTTTTCCCCCGTTTCTTGGCCGTCCCACATTCTCGTTGCAAACTTTCGTCGCTGCCTGCGACGATGCTGCACTTCGTATATAATATTACATTCGGTGAGTCTTTCGCGAAGCGACTACATACGAAGCGCAGCTGCCTACCCGTGGAATCCAGATATTTAGCAGGCGGGCGCTTCGTATACGTCTCCCTCGCCTGTCGTTCATTTAGCCCGTTTAAATTGCGCCGAAGGAATGGTTTGCTCGGTGAGCTGGTATCCCACTTTTCTTGAGGCAATGTAGCTCGAAATGAAACTTCAATTCGAGGACGGCACGCGGTACGCGTATACGCATTGACCGTTTAAAAGCGTATGTATACTTTTGGGAATCTGACAATCTGACGCGTTCATATAGATCTATGTCATCGTCTTATTGCTCTCCTCACGCTATCGGCGTGTGTTTGTAATACATATACTAGAGTAGTCGCTTCGTTACGGCGCCTCTTTTCGTGTGTGAACTGTTAAAGGAGAAAATGAAGGGGAAAATATACAGAAATGAAATCACTTTGTGATTCCCCTGGCCCAAATAAGGCCGTTGCACTACGCATTCAGCAGCGTGGCACGGCCTTTCCTTTGGCCAAACGAGAACGCCGACTCTTGCGCCTGTTTTGTAGATGAAAAATACGTGCGAGGGAAATTAAACGATCGCTTACGTGTGCGTTCGGAGTCGCGCAACAAATACTCTTTGGCAATGCAACTATGGGTCAAATGCTGCGTATTAATTGGTAAATAAGTCTATGTACAGTTTTCTTGTTTTGTTTTTTTCATATAATGCAGACTTTTTATAAAAATTTCATGACAGTAACACACCTGTCGTCTTCGAACTCTACATCGAGACGGACCTACTTGGTCACTGCTAAAGTTAATGGAAAACCACTAATGAGCAAAAACTTCTTCATTAACTCTGTTATTGCCAACTTGAGGGTAGTGGTTTATATGCAAAAGTTGTAGGTCGTCACAATATGGCGTACCAGTTTTTTAGAGATTAAAAAAAATCGCACGTAATTTTAGGTATTCATGATCATTAGAGGCCCCAATCCAGGCGATGTCGAAACCAAGCGCGCCTGTAGCGCAAAAAAAAAAAAAAAAAAAGGTGGTCGCTCTGTTGCGTCAGACCGGAACTTCCCGTGACCAAGAGGTGTCGAAATTCGAATGAAGGCGCTTCGTATAGCACAATCCGGTCATGGAAAACGTCAAATCGTCTGACATACACAAGTAAGCCGCTTATTATTTGCTTGTGGTGTGGTGCTTACTTACCTGTTTCTTTTCTTGAACTGGGCGCAAAGCCTATCTCGCTATCTGCAACAATGAGCGCCGCAATAGCTGCCCCCGTACAGTGAAATGAAAGGTGGAAATTGCGGTTTTCTTACGCATAGCGCGGAAGGAACAGATAAGCACCGAGCGCTTGCATGGTGCAAGTGGTATCGCTTCCACCTTTCCCCGACAAGATACTGCCGCGACGCGCCAAAGTTGAGCTATACATAGCCGTAAAGGTGCTGTTAAGAGTATACGTCGCGTGGAAGCCTTGGTATACTGTGCGTGTATATGTGTGTGTTCTCGTTTATGGTTCGTTCATGCCTCTATGCATACATTGTTACCTTAAGATGTCATTGTGCTGTCTATTTACCAGATTAATGCATGAAGTAATAAGCGGTTAATGATTAGTGTAACAAGGCGATTCCGTTTCCACTACGGCCTCTCTCATAGCCCGAGTCGCTTTCGGACGTAGACCCCGTAAACCAACCAACCGTACCGTTTCACTGTTTTTACTTGAGCTAATGCCTTTGCAATAAAATGTCAACGGCAAACATAAACCAAATGGTTGTAAACCTGTTGTTGGGTTGTTGTATAGTTCATTGGCGATAGTAATTGTACTAACAAGGTAGTGGCTGTCATGGTGGTAAATTTATTAACTTCTCTGTAAGTCGGAGCTGTAAGTACTTACAAGTGTCATGGTAGTGCACTTGACAGTTGCGAACTTGACAGTTGCTGCCTGCAGTTACTATATAGGTATTGAGAGTTGTGAAAACCATTTACTACTTCCAGGTTAATAAATACCACTACTGTTTAAAAAGAGTGCAGTGTAGAGCACTACACGGGCCCGGGCCGGCCCGAAAGCCCGGGCCCGGCCCGGCCCGCGGGCCGGGCCGGGCCGGGTAAGGTGTTCTTGGATCGGGCCCGGGCCCTTGGTCTTCGGGCTCGGGTCGGGCTCGGGCCTGAGCCAGGCCCGTATTAGGCCCGGGTCTCATACGTATAGGTGTAATTGCGTGTGTACGTTTTGTGGCTTTGTTTTTGTTGTTTTGTGGGGTTTAACTTCCCGAAGCGACCCATGCTATATGAGACGCCGTCGTTTAGGGCTCCGGGTAATTTAAACCACCTGGAGTGCATTGGCGTGCATAGAAATTGCACAGTACAAGACGTCTACAATTTTGCTCCATCGGTATGCTACATGGGATTTCAAGAAACGCCTAATATAAATTTCCGCCATTATAGTGAGTGAATGACGTTCTTGGGTACCGTGTAAGGAAAACAACGGTAAACTGCCTAGATTAGTGTGTATAAGATGTGCGCGTTTGTATCTAGGGAAACATTTCGACTATGCAGCTACGCTCGCATGCCCGTAGACTGGCCAACGCGACTTGTGAGTCATTAATATCTCAGGAGCTGTTTTTCGTGCATTTTAAGTGCAAGATCCCAGGGCAAACGCCGTTGTTGATTTTCCCATTACTAGTGGCGATGCGCCAGACCATAGAGACACTCGTTTCCACGAGTGGCGGTGACGGTGGCGGTGACTCGGGGAAGAAGGGTGGGACAAAGAACCTTGTTGTTTTGAACACGAAAACGTAGTGTAGGTTGGGTGCAGTTGCCTGCCGAGGAGTCAACACGACAGCTTTAATTTATGTAACACTGCCCAGCCTGGTGTATTCCTCCTGCAGAAGCAGATAGAGCACGTTTTTTTTCCCCATTGCATTGTGCAATAGATGTTTGTGCAATAGAGTCGTGCAATAGAGTCGTGGCTCCAAACTGAACAGAAAACTCTGGAAGCGCTATCGTCTGCGATGAGAAATGCGTTGCCGCCAAATTCAGTTGAACGGGCGCATCGAATCGGGCGTTTTTCGAACGCAAAATGCCGCCCTGTCATTATGAAGCTAACAAACTTTAAAGTTAAGGAAATTATACTTTCGTCGCGCAGTATGCTGAAAAGTAACAACATTTCAGTATCCGAGGATTACTCGCCGGCTACAAGGCTTGCTAGGAAAAAAACTTCTAGAATTCGGTAAAAACCAGCCTGATTCCTCATCACTTAGACTACGTTTTAACAAACCCTTCATTGATAAGCAATGTTTTATATATGACCCAATAAGTGACAACGTTAAGCGGGTTGAAAGTTATGTTCCGGATCGTGCAAGCGGACCTGTCAATTCGCGCAATCGCCCTCCTACGTAGGAACGCGCGAGGGGCAGTGGCGCACCTTTACCAGCACAAGCCTCAGTGCTTGTTGCTAACGCTAGAAGTGTGATAAACAAGCGCGAAGAGCTTACTTCGCTCGTCGATAACTGTAATGCCAGTATCATTGCACTAACCGAAATGTGGCTACATTCCCATGTGCAAGATTGTGAAATCTTTGACTTGTCACGTTTTCGTATGTTTCGTTGCGATCGCACTGCTCGTCAGGGCGGAGGCGTACTACTCGCTACTTCTAAATCTTTACAGTGCCATCACGTCAACATTCAGAGTGATCTGGAAGTTGTGTGCGCTTGCGTCGATGTTTGCCACCGTAAAATCACGATAGTTGTTTGCTACCGTCCTCCCTCTTACCCACCCACGTTCGTTGCTGAGCTTCATGATGTGCTAAACACACTTACTTTGCGGCACCCTTCTAACCCCATTATACTAATGGGAGACTTCAACTTTCCCAACATATGCTGGGATACTGATCCTCCACGCTGTAATCCTTTCTCTTCACAATGTAAGGAATTCCTTGATCTCTGCTCCTTATTTTCACTAACACAATTAGTAGTAGAACCAACAAGGATCTCAAACAACGCCGCAAACATCCTCGACCTAATCTTTTGTTCTCATCCTGACATAATTGCCAATGTTACATGCATACGAGGCTTAAGTGATCACCTTGGTCTCTCGTTCAACTTATCACTTCCCGCGTTAAAACCAACTGTCGAAAAAAAGTTAATATATCGCTATGATAAGGCGAACTTTGACGACATTAATGCTGAGCTAGCCAGCTTCCTTGATCCCTTTTTCAACCATTTTGATGATCGCACGGTAGACGAGAACTGGATTATGTTTAAAAATAAAGTACTTGAGTTGACCCACAAGTTTGTCCCCTCGAGTGAAATATCCTGTAATGTTAAGGAGCCCTGGTTCAACGCCCAGTTAAAAAGGCTTTCTAACAAAAAAAAGCGTATGTATCGAATAGCCAAAAAAAGTGGTTTGGCTTCGAAATGGGATGCTTACAAGGAGGCAAACAGTGCCTATTTAGCGGCAATAAAGCTTGCCAAAAAGGCATTTCACGTGCACACACTGCCGACAATGCTTGCAAACGACCCCAAAAAATTTTGGCGAGTCATAAACCCTTCCAGTGACAATTCCGTGGCATTGATCGATTCCACCGGTTCACCGGTACCTGATGACGTATGCCCCCAGCTTCTTAATTCTGCTTTCTGTAACAACTTTGTCGTACTTTCTAAACCTGAATTTCCGCATCTTGAGTGTCGCAATTACCCTGTTATGGATTTTATTATCATTGAGCCTCTTGGGATTGAAAATGTAATTAAGGGTCTTAAGTTGTCATCAAGTCCTGGTGCAGATTCAATCAATGCAAAATTTCTGAAAAGTACTGTTGTTTATTCATCTGTTCTACTTTCAAGAATCTTTCAGCAATCCTTAGACACCCATCAGCTACCTGCTGATTGGAAGGTCGGGAAGGTGGTCCCGATTCACAAGTCCGGCAGCAGAAATTCACCCCTCAACTACCGCCCCATCTCACTCACCAGCATTCCCTGCAAGGTTCTCGAACATATTCTGTATTCACACTTAGCAAAGCACCTAGACAGTAATTCATTTTTCACGAAAGCTCAACATGGTTTCCGTAAAAACTTGTCTTGCGAAACACAACTTCTTTCTTTTACTCACAGCCTCCATCTTATTCTTGACAAAGGTTCTTTCGCTGACTGTGTCTTTTTCGACTTTGCCAAGGCTTTCGACAAAGTATGTCACCAACTTCTTCTCTTTAAACTTAGTAAGCTTAGTCTTGACCCTAATCTGTTTAGATGGCTTGAGAATTTCCTCTTAAATCGGTCACAGTACGTTGCATCAAACGGTCATACATCTTCATTTAACCATGTGGACTCAGGTGTGCCGCAGGGATCAGTTTCAGGCCCTCTTCTTTTCCTCATCTACATTAATGACTTACCAAACGCTGTTTCCTCTAACATTTATCTTTTCGCAGATGACTGCGTTATCCTCCGCGAAATCTCGGATAACAACGATAACAGGTCTGTACAAGATGATATTAACGCTATCTCTAACTGGTGTGATGAATGGTTAATGCAACTTAACGTGACTAAATGTAAAACAATGCGTGTAACTCGTAACAATATTCCTCCGCCAAACTATTATCTTAATAACATTCCCCTAGAAGCCGTAACATTCTACAAGTACCTTGGCGTCTACATAACCTCGACACTTTCCTGGTCCTTACACATTGATAAGATAATTAGTAATACTAACCGCATGTTAGGATATATCCGGCGAAATTTCTCTTCTGCTCCTTCCTCATTAAAATTAATCTTATATAAAACACTCATTAGGAGTAAAATGGACTACGCATCATCCATCTGGGACCCTCACTCCGCTACCCATATTCAATCGCTTGAACTAATCCAAAATAATGCCGCGCGTTTCATTTATAGCAATTACAGCCGAACATCAAGCGTAACTTCCATGAAAAACTCCTTACTTCTTCCTCCCCTCTCATCCCGACGTAAGTGTTTTCGCCTTGCTTTATTCCATAACTTATATTTCTACAATTCCTACCTGCGTGATAACCTTATATCATCTCCTTCTTACATTTCCTCTCGCATTGATCATGTCCATAAGGTTGGGATAATGCACTGCCATACCAGAACCTGTCACGAATCATTTATTCCTAGGACGTCTCAAGAATGGAACCACCTTCCCAGCATAATTGTTTCTATCAAGGACCACTCAAAGTTTCGCTCGGCCATTTCGGACATCATCACTCCCGGACTTAACTGACCAATTATTCTTTGTCTTACCTAGCCACTTTTGCTGCTTTGTTTTGTTTCACTTTTGTATATATTGTTAACCACTCCCCTCTGTAATACTTCAGGTCTTGAGGGTAAATAAAATGAAATGAAAATGAAATGATGTTTGCAGGAGACTTGCCACTTTTACTCAACAGTCCTAGCTCGTTTGCAGTTGATGTAGACTCAATTTAAAAATGTCTGCCATGCTCTTTTCGCCACTTTATGCAGGTATTATATTTTGTAGTTGTTCTTTGAAATGCAAAAATGAGATTGCGTGGTTAGCATTGCGTGCGTACATGAAAGAGCCAGCTAGGACTCCAATTATATTTTATATTGCCCTGCAATCATTTCGCAAGAGTGTTACGCGCGTAATTCACCGAAAGTATACACAGTACCGGTGAAAGTTGTGACACTGAAAGAAGTTCCTAAAACAATCTCTAGAAAATATCTTGTGTGCGGCAGGTATCTTCACAATAACCGAAGGTTGGACAGTGCCTCCTTTATGCTCAAGGCATAACTAGCTGAAACGGGCCGGGCCGGGTACGGGCCACATTTAGGAACACCGGGCCGGGCTCGGGCGGGCCGGAGCATGGCGTTTTCGGGCCGGGCCGGGCCCGGGCCGGAAAAATCGGCCCGTGCAGTGCTCTAGTGCAGTGCTACTACTACTACTACTACTACTACTACTACTACTACTACTACTACTACTACTACTACTACTACTACTACTACTACTACTACTACAGGTACTACACAGTCGCACAAATCTCCCTTCCGCGCGTGTCACTTGAGCATGCCTTGAGCGTTCCAAAGGCTGTTCAGAGAGAATCGCGCCAAAAGCTACTGGTCCAGTGACCTCTGGCCCAGTACCCCGCGCGAGAAACGATGCGACTGCGATACGCGCGTTTGTGCTGTATGCCCAGCAGGTGGTGGTCTGCCCACGAAGGTTGAGCGCGCAGATAGGTTGGTCGCGGGAAGGGGGCCAGCAAATGTTGTTTCCTCGCCTTTCCGCCCTTCGCTCTGCGCCTCCTCATCCGCCGCGCTCATCACGTACGCACGCGGCGCTCTCGTAATCTCTCTCTTCGTTCGAGTGCATGGCGCGACGGCCGACCTAACCTGGCTGCTTGATGTGGAACGTATGACTCGCTTTGGCCCCCACAATCGCCGATTGGGTCCTCTCCTGTGCTCTGTTTTTGTTTTGTTTATTCTTCCCGCTATCTCGAGAGCGTATAGCCTCGCCGCCCTGTGCTCCTTATCCGATAAGCGAACGTGCTGTGCAGGAGGGAGAAGGCATCACCCTGTTGACGTTAAGATCGGCGTTTTTTTTTTTTCTTCTTCTTTTTCGCCCCATCCGTCGGTTCTTATTCGACTGCGTGGCAGTAGCCGCTCCGAACTAGCCGAGACTGCCCACTCCCCTCCCGCCCCCCTCGCATAGAACGCTGTAGTTGCTCTATGAAAGTTACTTTTGAAAACGAGCGAAATCAGAACGTACAGAGTTACCCGTCTTTCTTTCTTTCTTTCCTCCCTCTTTTTTTTTCTTTTTCTCTCCGTTCCCACTACCTTGGCTCCGAGTGCATTGGAAGTTTTTGTTGACCAGATACGGTGGCCGCGCAGTGTAACTGGACTGGAAAATAGGTTGCTGTCCGGCCACCTGAATTGCTTTTCTCTCTCTCTCTTATTAAAAAAAAAAAAGAAATACCCTTTTGCGTTCATCTGCTCCAGTTAAATAAAAAAATTGTGATGAGCTCCGCGAAATTACTTGCTGTTGTTCCTTTTTGCTGTAATGCAGCAAAGGGCTGCTCTCTCTAAAAATGAAATGGACGCTGTAAGTTGATGACTTCGTCCTTGCCGTTTTCCGAGTATGCGAATAGTCTTTGTAGTTTCTTGTACGGCATTGGTACAATTCACCGTTATGACAAATAGGAGTACGCTAAAAGGCCCAGCGTTTTCCCTTTATACCGTTCCTTCGTTCGCTTTGGCGTCTTACATTTCCTTATGTGCGCGTTCTCGGTGCACGCGGTTTTTTTTTTCTTTCTTTTAATCTTTTTGGCGCACATGTGAGCAACGCACCTAATGACAATTTCCGAAGTTCAGCGGTAAAAATGCGTTACATATCACATACTTTATTAGCGGCGCCTTTGGTTTGTACATACTGAACTTATAGACGATGACGCGCAGCAGTTCGTTGACTGCCGAAGCAATGTTGTGTAGTATAAAATCCCTCTCACTCGTGGACGGTGCTCTATGAGTATATGGGCTGTGCTTTGCGAATACGTGTATACTCATCTTGCTGATTACTCGGCAGGAATCGTGATTGTGAAGCCCTCTTTAAAGATTGCAATCTATACTAGGCACTTACGCAGAACAACGACAGCCCGAGAGCTTTGAAGCCTTTTGCAATAAAAACTGTGGAGATAATTGTGTCAGCGTGCCATCGCTATCGCTTCGCCGAACTGAAATTATGTACCTATCGAATGTGTGACTAAGCATTGTTTACAGCGATATATTTCCTCCTGGTGTGTATGGTGATTGTGTTTTTCCGGTATATATTGACGTACAAACGCAATATGTATAAAAAATGGTTGTTTATCAGCGTCGTGTCAGTCTCCTCTCGTCTTCGTCTTGTTTATTGTGCTCTTTCATCGTTTAACCTCATATTACCTACCTATACGATTTAAAGGAAAGCATAGGAAAGGTTGTTTCTAGTTCATAATTTAAATGTGGCAATTATAATATGGCAAGTGTGCGTTCCACAGCCGTGATGCAGATTTGTGGTTACGGATCGCACTAGCAGCGAGTTGTTTCCTTCCACATTACTGTATCCAATTGCTGCGTCTGAATAAGGAACTAGATATTGCTTTCTCCCTGACGGAAACCATATATGAAGAACCATATATGAAGCCAATAGACATTGAAGTCAACTTTCGTTGACTTCAATGTCTGTTGGCTTCATATATGGTTGCGGCTAACGAAAGTGGGCCCTTCGACCAACGCCCCTTCCGTTCAATCGCCCAATCGTAGCTCACAACAGAAGTTCCTGGTATTCCTTCATTTTATTATGTCTTTTTCTTTCCCGTCCGCACTGACACCTGATCGGCGCGTGAATATCCAGCTACCCTTTGCCGTTCACCGTGTCGTGGAAGGACCATGGTGCGTATAATCCTGGCCGGCATCGTCAGGAAGATGAGAGCAAACCTAGTAACTGCGAGCGTCTTTACGTCACCACCAACTCGTTACGATGTATAAGCAACTAGCGCAGGTGTCGTTGTGATGCGCGCTACGGTTTCCTCCAACAGGTTTGGTAAGTTGGCCTCCGCCTCTTGCTAATCGGCCTCGTGCTGCCAGATCACTACGGGCATGTCGCCTAGCTTTTCTTGGGTTGCGTGTATATGTGTATGTGAGTTTTGACAGGACGGTACTGCAGCGAATCCCAATAGCCGACCACATGAAGTGACTTGGGATGCATTGGGGTAGTCAAGGGTGAGCGGGGGTTGGCATATGCCGACACTTCTAAATATATATATATGTGTGTGTGTGTGTGTGTGTGTGTGTGTGTGTGTGTGTGTGTGTGTGTGTGTGTGTGTGTGTGTGTGTGTGTGTGTGTGTGTGTGTGTGTGTGTGTGTGTGTGTGTGTGTGTGTGTGTGAATACCCCCCCCCCCCCCCCGAAAAAATGTGCATAAACGCCCTCTTGTAGATTGGCAGTATCCGATGTGGCAATTACTTGCCGGCAGTTCAAGTAAAACAGTAAGGACGGTGTACATGAAGCGGCCACATCGTCAATCTCCGGCGAGCTTTTTGAGGTTGCCTCTCGTCGTCCGGACGCGGCACCTTGCCAGAGCACATTCGTGCTGCCGCGGACCGGGCCAAATTGGCTGTTCTTCATCGTGAGACCATCTGGGCGCGGTCGGTCGGGTCAGCGGAGACTCCTTGTTCTTGCGGCCCGGACGCACGTGCGCGTGCATGCCAGCTGTGCGCGTCGAGGTCGGAGAGGGGCCGATCGACGCTGGCCGCCGCTGCGCAGCGAAAGTTTCTGCCCCCTTCCTCGGCGCTCTCTTTCCCGTCGGCTGCGTTTGATGGCTTCCCCCTCGGGCTTCCTCGTTCCCGCCGCGGGCCGCCGTCGAGCAGCCAGTTCGTCAGTCGGCGGAGGCTGGTGCAGCTGCCGCGTTGCGCTCCTCGCCGTCGTCCGCACGCGGCCACCGCCGGTGTCGTCGACTCGGTGCATGCGTGTTTGCCTCTGCGACGACGCGTTGGAGGAAGCCCGCTGGCGCCGACATTCTCGTGTGTGTGCGCGTCTTCTTCCTCCCAGACGGACGTCGTGGGTGCTTGTGTGGCTGCGGAACGAGAACGTGCCCTTGGTGTCTTCCCCGTCACCTCTGGCCTGGGTGACGGAGCGCACGGTTGCGTGAGCAGCGGGAGCAGCGCGCGCACGTGTGTTTGTTGTCCGTGACAAAACTCGAAGCAGCGGCAGGAACGCCAACACCAACTAAGTGACGGATGGCGCGAGCGTTTTAAGCGAAAGACAGCGTGGGTCGCCGTCGTTTGCCGACGCCGTTAAATCGTCCCGGCCACCGGCGACGAGACTGCGTGCCCCGCGTGTGTGACGCGATCAGCCGTGGGTGCGCATCTCACGGCGCGGGCGTCGCGCGGTGGTCGTCGTTCCCCGTATTCTGCGCGTTCTGTGTGATGTGCTTCGCCGCGGAGACGCAACTGGAGGAATGCTGAAGGCCGCGGATAAGGGCCGCCGCGCTCTGCCGAGGCGCCAGCCGCCCAAGAGGGTCGCCTTCGCGGACGACGTTCTCGTCGACGGAACCTCCTCGGTACGTCGCGCGATGACAGGCGCCTTGCTGTGGCGCACGCCCCCGGCTGCACGGGGCTGTGCACCGTCCCAAACTTCAGTGCACGGTGCACGGCCCTGTGGCACGCAGGGCGCCCACACCGTGCTTAAAATGCAGATGTGTGCGCGCGCCTTTTCGCTTCTTTACTGCGCTTGCTTTCTCTATTTGCATGTCGAGGTTAGCTACACAGCGGATGGAGTCAACGCATTGGTTATGCAACTGAGAGTGTATGTGCGTCGGTTAAGCGGCCAGGAAAGTTTACCGTCATGTTTATATGATTTCGGCACTTCTGACTGTATATATGAACTGGTACGCTGGCTGGCGTTTTCATGCATAATAATATATATCGGCGCTGAATTTCGCGGAACACGGGAGTCAAGAAAATGAAACGATGAAAATCAACAGAGCCTCGTGGGGCCCACTGTAGTATTCTGCTCGCCCGAAATTTGCAGCCAGCTTGCAGCGACTTCGGGCCTCGTAGCAGGGCTTCCAAAATGTTTTAACCTTTCTATGGCTCTCACCATATTGTAGGCATGCGTGTATAAACCTTGACAGCTTGTCAAATGTAACATATTGCCTCCTCCTATTCATGTCTTTTCTTTTTTCCTCTGACTATAAAGTGGTGGTCGCCATTTTTTGGTTGGGTATGGTGTGAATGCCCTGACACTTTGATTTAATCGCGCTCTTTAGAGTCAAATTGAACATTCGGCTGCAACCCGATAAAGCTCTTGTCGGTAGTATATCGAATATTTTCTTTTAAATCACTTTGATACCTCATGGTGTACGTAATCAAAAAAAAAAAAAAAAGGGTGGAAGTTCAAGGGAAGTCGGAAGCTTGAAAAGATGAAACAATCCTTGAGCACGGGGTGTCTCTGGGGCCAACGTTTCTACCTGCGGACTTGTCTTCTTCAAGAAGAAGACAAGTCCGCTTGTCGAAACGTCGGCTCCAGCGACACCTCGTGTTCAAGGATTTTTCATGGTGTACGCGTAACGCACACATGCCGTCGTGCGCGCTTTGTGATACGCACATGTAGCGCCAGACTGGGCCGAAAGAAACATTCAGCTCGTAAACTAAGCTGCAGCCATTAACTAATTTCCTGGTTGCAAGTGTCTTGACTCAGCACGATACACATGCGCCCGTTGACATATTTCTGTGGCGAGACTTACGAGACTCGTGTTACGCGTCTCGGTCGAGTATTCTTCAAGGACATCGAAACGTAGTCAGTGAGAGAAAGAGAAAAGTGTGTGTGTGTGTGTGTGTGTGTGTGTGTGTGTGTGTGTGTGTGTGTGTGTGTGTGTGTGTGTGTGTGTGTGTGTGTGTGTGTGTGTGTGTGTGTGTGTGTGTGTGTTGGGGGAGGGGGGGATCCTTGAAGGGCGTACAAGCTCCCATATATGACAAGCTGTTGCAGATTGGTTCTTATTAGTGGACAACTTCCAGATAGCGCTTGTTGTGCGATTTTCGGTTCTCGCCGCCGTTACGATTAGTGCCGGAGGACGCGAAAGGTCTTGCTGCGATAAAGCGCATGCGCACCGACCCGCCGGCTGATTAGAGGCGGTTGGCCTCTCTCCTTCTTGCATCACTCCCTGTCGGTGCTTTTACTCTTGGAATGCCTTTCACGTTTAGATTACGAGGTTTCTGGTACCGTGTGCAATGAAGAAAGGCGCGCGTATTTTACGGCCGTCTCTTTCGACGTTGAAGGAGCTCGGTGAAAACGCGTGCGCGACGACCTACAGCGTTTTGGCGCCTGCACAGCTACAGCCGTCGCGCTATGACGTTGCTTACGTGTGTGCGTTTCATGGACGACTAACGGTTCGTTGACTACCGTGTTAGCGAATTATAAACGCTATAAGCGCTCTCAGCAGCTGCACAATGTCGCAGGTTGACGAGCCGGCATTTTGGAATCGCAACGCAGTACAGAAGATGCAGCGCTCGCAATTGTTTTTAATTTTCTCCCTTTTAAGTGCGACTCGTGTTCCGCGCTGTTATTGCGATATGCGGAATATGGACAGATGTATGCGCAATTCAGCAGTGGTGATGTTTGGCCTGTGCAAAGCTGCAATGCAAATGTACTGCGCTGCATGGTACTGTAAATAAGTACAAAAGGAGACAGACAGTGTAAGACAAAAAATAGAGTAAAAAAAATAAAAGGTTTGTATCCTCAGCATGTTTCCGCTCAGCAACGGGGCGAAAATTTTGGACAACCATAAAGTGGCGGCGTTCCCACATCGTAAAGCAAATACCGGCATTCGATGCGCGTTTCGTTGGGCTACAGGGCGGGACATGACAATCACACTGTATACTGCGCGCGCAGACGCAGCCCTCGTCTCGTCCTTGCCTCCTTCCTTGTCTACTCGCGCTATATCTTGCAAATTGAGGCTGCACTTCTATGTATCGTTCAGAAAAAAATATATGAGTCACTGCTATAGGGAACCCAAGCTCAAGTTTGGGCGCGACGCTCGCGCGGACGAGCTATGCGTCACTGGGGGCAAACGCTGCCCGCGAAGGCGGTTTGTCGTCAGATTTGGCAGCGGCAAGGACACGTGCGCGCATGCGCTCCTCATTCGCCCCGATCACTGCTAGTCAGCAATAGTTACATTTTGACGCACCACAGACGCAATCAGAGAGCTCTGAGCGTGTGCAGAAGCGGGGGCGGCAGTGCTGTGACCATGGATGCCCCCAGTTGCGAAAAGAGCAGTGGCGCCGCTCGAGGTTGCTTTGGAAGCCTATCGTGGACGTCGGGCGAGTCTCGACGCTATCACTGTGGGGCACGCTATAGCTGCAACAGGAACGCTATAGCAACGTATTATCGCCGCTTGCATTTACTGTTACCGCGTTCGCCAGGAGACACCTGCTAACGCGCGCCCACCTCTCACTTTGGCGGGCTCGCTAACGCCTATGGTGTTAGGTGGCAAAGCGCTGCGCTAGCACTGCAGCAGCAGTTGTGAACGAATGAAGGTAACTACATTGAACCTACCTATAACAGCGTTCGAATGCAGTTTAGTAATCTATGCATGTCGTGTGTAATGAAGACACTTAGTTGCGCGTCAGAAAAAAGTTCACGGGAACGCCTAAAGTATAGAGAGAGAGAGAGAGAGAGAGAGAGAGAGAGAGAGAGAGAGCTCTTTATTGAAAGGCAGAGAATTTAGCCGGCGTGTGTAAATTCGCTGACTTGCTACTCTGCGTGGGGAAGGGGATTGGGGACTGAAAACGCCTAAAGTATATTCAATAATGGACGGACAGGTGGCGTCTCTGAAGCAGTTTCAACGAGGAGGTCCAGGCAAGTCTCCTTCTGGGAAACGCTCCAGCAGCATCCCTTCTGTTCGACCACGCATTTATGATGATATCAGTTAGGAGCTCACTTAGGCGAATCCAGGTAGACTGGTACGTTTTTTTTCTTGCTTTGTTCATTCCCTCCTTTCTTCTGCCACCGCTGTAGCAAATGCTGGAACAGTTTTATACTTTAGGCGCGAAATGCTCGCTTTTGCGAGACCTTCGCATATTTTATGCGACATCGTTATGCCTCCTTGGTCCTGCGTTGGAAACGTTTATGTAAACTGATCGCTTTTGTATATCCTGCTCTATTCTTCAATGCGCCATACTGCGTGCATGCATGATAAAGGCTAGCTTTATAGCCTGATAACATCGTTCTTTTTTTAATGTGGTTTTTTGATGGTTGGTACAAAATCACTAGTTGCTTTGCGCGGTTTACCCCGCGCCTGCTGAGGATTTATACTTGGGCATCGCCAACACATACTGTGTGACTACGCGGGTTCCCGTTCCTTGTTTTCCGTCGTGGCTCGAGATATGCGGCAAGCTTCCAAAGAGGCACTTTTTTTAATAATAATAATAATAATAATAATAATAATAATAATAATAATAATAATAATAATAATAATAATAATAATAATAATAATACTTTATTAACATTTGGCACAGTAACAATGTGATACAAAATTGGCCTGCCAATGCCTCATTGGGCTTGAAGGGCAGAGCCACACGAAGGTCAATTATGTTGTTTTACGTGCCAAAAGTACGATATGCTTATGGGGCACGCCGTTGGGGGGGGGGGGGGGGGGGGGGGGCTCCGGATTAACTTTGACTACCTGTGGTTATCTTACAAGCACCTAAATGTAAGTACACGGGTGTTCTTGCATTTCGCCTTATCGAAATGCATCCGCCGTGGTCGGGAAGCGAACCCGCGTCCTCGAGCTCAGCTGCTAAGCTGCTACGCCGGATGTCCCATGTAGGTGGAGCCGCTCGTTTCTCATTCAGGGCACCTGCCGAGAACCCTTTCAGAGCACGTGCATGTGAATGGGTTCAAGAACGTAACTGGGTGTTTATATATCTTCAACAAACATGCCTATATGTAGTACTAGGCTCAGATTATCCGTGAATATTATGAAAAATTAGCAGTGAGGTAACCTCTTCCGCCCCTCTATTTACATATTGCAACGTGCATACGTCGTGCACAATTAGACGGCTTGCTTTACGATTTCATCAGACCGCGAGATCTTGGTCCGAAGGCTCATCTTGCCGCAAGAACGTACGACGTCGCTTTGTTTCATTAAGTGCGCCATGATGGTGGTGCTGCCGCAGTATCGCGAACTGCGTGGTCGTGATACACACCGCTCGGCGGTGGGAATAGTACTCGTATTAGTGCTCATATCGCAAAGGGCAGTAAGCATATTATACCACTAAGCATTGTTGGCAAATACCCAGGCACGAAACTGGAACAAAAGCAATCGCCATACAGAGAGATTGAACGAAAAGATTCGCTGCGTCCTCGATGTGACCATCGACTTTCACGATGACCGCAATTTTTAAGCGTCCATGTTTTTTTGTTTCTCACGTCGGCCGTCGAGTTCATTTTCTGCGAGCTTGGAACCATCGGCGTTCTCTTTTCTTTTTCTTTTTTTTTTTTGTAGACCGGGTTTCTTTCGAAGTAATTCGCCGCCGGCTGTTGGAGTGTGTGTTGCTCAAGCGGCGCAGGCCAGCTGAAAGAGTAGTCATTGACCCCTCGCACGAGGCTTGCGACGCTTTGGCTCGGCCGAAACGTTTTCTCTTCGCTCTGCTTGTTTGCCGTTGCGCCAACCTTGCGGGATGGAGGGCGTTGTTTCGGCTCCTTCCGACAGACTGGTCATTTAAAGCGGACCAATCTTCTTCCCAGGCAGGCTCTTTTGCCTTTGCCCACCGCGGCGGCCTGTGGCGAAAACGGCGCGTTTCCCAATTACTCTGTACTCGCCGGGAGAGCGCTCGCCTCCCATCCGAAGCGTTTGTGTACTGTATAGGCACTCCTCGTTGCTGCTGCTGATGCCACTGTTCGTCAGCACCGCAGCAGTCGTATACACAGCCAGTGCGGGATGTGATCGCCAAAGAACTTTGGGCGCAACATTGACAAAGACACAAGAACACGACAGACAACGGACTGGCGCTTTACTAACAACTGCCACACCCACCAACTTTCTATACACATTTCTGTAGCGCGTGTGCACCTTCACATCATCTAGTCAACGTTACCTCTTTTTATTTATAGGGTGCCCTTAGAGCTTCTAGCGGCAGTGTATCATTGTGAATGTCAACAGAACAGCGTGATGAAATATCATTTCCCACCAAGTTTATTGGCTCGACCTCCATCACTGTTAGTTGCAGTGGTCGTGCATACGGGATTAAAACGGTTGGTGAAGGGGCTGCACTGTGTACGGGAATGTCACCTATGCATTCTCTGTATACATTGTCGCGCAGCAATATTGAAACTTTGATCTTGCCGCACCAACGCACGAACATGATCGGGGCTGCACTGTGTACGGGAATAGCGCTTGTGTGTGTGTGTGTCACTCCCTGTCCCGTCCTCGTCGATTCCGTACTGCGCTTAACGTTATACAAATGTCGCACCAACAAGGCCAAAGATCCACCCTTGGGAAGATATAGGTTTTTATTTGTTTTATTTTCTTCATTCAGTGTTTTTTTTTTTTTTGTTAGCAGCAACTTCAGCGGCAAATTTGATAGCGTACATATAACCTGCCTCTTGGAACTTACCTGTGCGCCGCTAGTGTCGCCATAGCCTCTTTCCTCTTTTTCTTTTTTCTCTCTTTATTTTGGGCAATTTGTTTAAGAGCGTATGCACATAATCACTCCCTGGTGTCATGTTTTCTAAGTCGCCAGGTATTGTGGCATCTGAGGACAAAGTGTGCACGAAAAAGCGCGCGCTCTGCAGCAGTGTCGGTGAACCATCGACGGCTGAAGGAATAATAATACTCAGTGTTTCAATTTTAAGGTCCTTGTCTCTATTCCATGGAATGCATCGCACAGAGCTCTTTCGCTTCAAGCCGGTGATAGTGCTGAAGTGTGAAGGGTCTTGCGTTTTAAATTGTAGAGTAAATTAAGTGACTCACTTTTAAATTGTAAATAAAATAAAGTGATTCACTGAGGTCAGATACAGTAAACGCAACGGTTCCATTCAGCAAATTTGCAACGTGTGTTTGTTCGTTTTATCGAGGCATTTCTTCGTCGGAAATTTTCACGCGTCTCACTTTTGTTATGACTCATTTTCAAGGTTCTTTTCAATTTCATAAAGGTCACTAAAGCTGCCATGAATTTTAAACAGCGCGGAGCTGTTAATGGTCGTCCGCCCTTTCTGTGCAGCCCAGCTGCGAGAGCGACGACTGACGAGAGGGAAGCCCAGCATAGCGAGTTGAGCCTGGTAGAGAAGGGGTAGCGACGTGGAGAGGGTGAAACCGCTTTCATCTGCGCTTTTTGGTTGTCCTTTGGGAACGAAAACACTCGGACCTTCGGTCCACTGCCATAATTTCCGCGACAGTTGGGCCCCATTGGGAGAGTTTGCCGGTGTACTTTGCGCCAAGATCCAGTGAACGAAGCGCATCGCATCACCACGAAACACTTCGCAGACGCAGAACACGGTCTTCTCCATGCAGTCGCCAAGAGAAACACCAGCACGCCGCGAAAGGCTTCGTCAGGATTAGCAATCCTGCTCTCTCGAACGGCGTGCATGAGCATGTTGCGCCCGTCTACGCGGCGGGAGACGTGGGTCAGAAGTGAGTGACGTCAGAGGCCATGACCGCATAGTAGTGAGCAGGCCTGAAAATACTGGAGGCCGCTGCTGGTGACTATCCTGGAAAAGCTGAGGGTCTCGCATTCGTTCTGGAATGTTCGGCAATGGCCAAGCTAAAACTGATGTCACCAGCCGCGCTGTTTAATCAAGCCTTCGCGACGTTAAGTCGGTTGAAGCTGCGCATATATATATATATATATATATATTATATATTATATATATATATATATATATATATATATATGGGTCATTCCATGCCAAGTGTCCCAGACGTGGCGCTCGACCATCGCAGATTTGCTGATAAAATTTGTGCCTTTTCCTGTGCCACATAGAGTATGTGGCAAACATTTTTGCTCGAAAAAAATTTTCACGATCATGGCGCCCCCTCGAATTCGCTTGTATTTGTTAAACCGTGCCTTATAGAAAAATGTGTATAAAATCCATTTTTTGTGTGTTGAGCTTCGAAACCACGCTTGCACCATCGCAGTGGTTCTGTTTAGTTGTCATATTCTTTAATTCCGAAAACTTTGTGTTTCACTACCAGCTACGTATCTTCAAAAACTACGAAAATCTTCAAAGTTCGTGATTTTTTGTTGAGCTATCTGGAACTCTCCCTAACCAATATAAACAATAGTATGATTTTCAGGAAAGTGTATTTTAGTACAAAAATGTTTAGGTGTAAAATAGACTTCAAATCTTCCCGAAAAAAATTGTGAAATTAGAGAAAATATGCGATTTGTCGCATGTTTGACCGTATTTTTCATACTGATGCGTTCCAAGTAAAAATCCTCGTCATGCGGCGTTTGATAGTAGACTACATTGTAAAGTAATGAAGAAAGTCTAATCAAATCATTTTTTGTTTTAAGGAAGAAAATAATTTTTGAATTTGGCCATCCGAACGCGTCCTGCATTTCTTTTTGTTGGTGCTTCGCCGCAAAGCACGTGGTCGCCCTTGCAGCTGACACTTGTCACAGGCAGAGGCAAGATGCGAGATGTATGTCAGTGACTCCTGAGTGGTCGAAAGTCTTCTCGCGTTGATGTCAGGGCGATGAGTAATGAATTCGCGTTACATTGGGAGCTTGCTTGGCGGGCCCAATGGTAAGTATGGACGCCCGAGAGCAGCCTATGGCGCCGTTTCCACAACGTGCTAGAGGACCGTCTGCACAATTAGCATGCGCATGCTGAATGAAATAATGCACATTGTATACACTTGTTTGTCTTGGTATACGTGGTGTGCAGACGGCCCTCTAGCACATTGTGGAAACGGCGCCATAGGCTGCTCTCGGGCGTCCATACTTACCATTGGGCCGTCAAGCAAGCTCCCAATGTAACGCGAATTCATTACTCGTCGCCCTGATATCAACGCGAGAAGACTTTCGACCACTCAAGAGTCACTGACATACATCTCGCATCTTGCCTCTGCCTGTGACAAGTGTCAGCTGCAAGGGCGACCACGTGCTTTGCGGCGAAGCCACCAACAAAAAGAAATGCAGGACGCGTTCGGATGGCCAAATTCAAAAATTATTTTCTTCCTTAAAACAAAACATGATTTGATTAGACTTTCTTCATTACTTACAATGTAGTCTACTATCAAACGCCGCATGACGAGGATTTTTACTTGGAACGCATCAGTATGAAAAATACGGTCAAACATGCGACAAATCGCATATTTCTCTAATTCCAATTTTTTTCGGGAAGTTTGAAGTCTATTTTACACCTAAACATTTTTGTACTAAAATACACTTTCCTGAAATCATACTATTGTTTATATTGGTTAGGGAAGTTCCAGATAGCTCAGAAAAATCACGAACTTGAAGATTTTCGTAGTTTTTGAAGATACGTGCTGGTAGTGAAACACAAAGTTCGGGTTAAGAATATGACAACTAAACAACCACTGCGATGGTGCAAGCGTGGTTTCGAAGCTCAACACACAAACTGGATTTTATACACATTTTTCTATAAGGCCGGTTTAACAAATACAAGCGAAATTCGAGGGGGCGCCATGATCGTGAAAATTTTTTTCGAGCAAAAATGTTTTGCCACAATACTCTAGTGGCACAGGAAAAAGGCACAAATTTTATCAGCAAAATCTGCGATGTGCAGCGCCACGTCTGGGACACTTGGCATGGAATGACCCATATATATTATATATATATATATATATATATATATATATATATATATATATATATATATATATATATATATATATTTTTGCCTTGTGACATGCTTTTTCGTTTAGCGTCATAATTTTCCAGCTGACGAAGTCGTGCGGTCAGTAAAAAGAAAAAAATGTGTTTGTTCACGATAAGTGTATGTGACTGAAGCGTGAATGGCCGCAGTTCAATTGAATTGCGGTTATTTAAGCCTGTGGTTCACTTTAGGCTCACTGCACGACAACCACGTTCGCAGCCGGAGCGCTTGGTGCAACTTAGCGAATTCCCTGCCAAGCCGAAGGGTTAGTTCTTTCGTTCACTGTAATATCTTACATAAAAAAATATGCGTGCACCCAGGACTCCGAGTACTTGATTCGTAGAGAACATTTATTTGCAAAAAAAAAAAAAGAAAACGCATGAAACAGAACGCAATTGTAAGAGAACATTCCTGAATAATTACTGACACAAAAATAAGGGCGACTGTTTGAAATTCAATGCGGAACTGTCGGGCGAGCAAAAAGAGCGCTACCAAAAAATTGTCGCGGCAATACATGAAACTTCTGGGAGATACTGCACATGCTGAATATTATGTATGTACATTATGTAAAATCGTGCGTTCACCTCCGCATCTTATAATGCAAAAGTAGGGAAAACAGTCCATGTGCTCGCGTTCGGGCAACGCATTTAGCCGATGCTGCCGGCGCTCGACGGACAGATGCGAAAGGACAACTTTCCGGACATGACAACAATATCCCAGTGAATATTAATAAGTGCACTCCTCAGCAGCCACTCTTGCGAAGTTGTGGCTCTCGGATAAGACTGGAGCCTTCGGAGCGTTGAAAGCGAAGGTTCCGCTTCTGCGGTGCTGATGGGCAAAGTGGCCAGAATCTGCAGCAAACGATGGATGCGGGCTGAACATCGCTGTTCTTCCATTTTTGTTTCCAGACAAGAACTTCGCCAGACAGACCATTAAAACAAATAAGATTCCCGTAGAGTGTGGCAATTTTCTCTAGGTCTAGATCTTGTTCCGCTCTGACTATGGTTTGAGATAGCAGCGCAGAATGAAGATCAGTGGCTAGGTAAGAAGGTTCCATTTGTCTCCCCGCAAGGCTCAATGCCGGATTTTAAACCGTCGTCTCGACTTCGTTGTCGTCGGTGCACCGCGTTGTAAGTCGGCGTCCTTGTTTGTCGGGCCAGCCCGTCGCTGTTTTTGGGTAGCATCTGGCCTCTTAAGAGTACAGACTTTTGGGCCAGTTGGTTCGGTACATTAAATGAAGCCATAGTGCTCCAAACACAGGGGCCAACGAAGATCGGTTGATAGGTCAGATCAGTTGTTAAGCGCACGTCCTGTCCTCTTCCTTGGTCCCTGTGTTTTTAGCGGTATGGCTTCGTTGGATCTGGCCTCTATTATACTCGCTGGCTGCACTGGCCGCGTTCGCAGTGCGTGCGGTGTGCACGCCGCGGGTATGCCTGCGCGCTCGAGCGCGTAGCGGGCTGTAGCGTCGTCGGCAGCACCGCCGGGCGCCTGCGCTCCTTGCGCCCATTCATCTCTTGATTTGCCTTGTGCCGAGCCGCTTCGCTCGGAGCGGCCGCGTCGCTGACGTGCGGCTAGAATCGCCTCTCTTTGTGCGGACCATTAATATCAAAACCGCTGGGTCCTGATTACTTCTTTCTTTGGGCTCGCGTGGCGTGACGCAGTCTTCCGATTTCCTGTGGCGTGTATACGCGCGCGTAGAGTTACTGTATATGCTACCTTTAGGTAGCAGAGTTGCGCATCTGTCTTCCAACGCCGCTAGCAACCATGCATTGCGGAGAAGCTGACTCCTGGGCCAATTTTTTTTTTATTTCTCGACGCCGCCGCTTCAGCGAGCTGACTTAACACTAGCCATCGACAGGCAATGTTTATCGTCGGTCTTCGACACGAAAGACAGGTTAATCGGCGACACGGTAGGCATGTCGCCTGCAAAAACGAAGTGCGACTTCACTGCACAGCTGTGGTTGCTAGCCGGACCTATGCGCAACTCTGCTACCTAAAGGTAGCATATACAGTGACTCTACGCGCGCGCTTTCAAGAGCGCCGTGCAGCGGAGGAAACGTGCCCGGGCTCCTGACGAGGAAGGAAGGGCGCTTTTCCAGGGGCTCCGAACATGTGTCTCGAAGGGAGGTCCTGCGATAAATCAGACGCGCAAGCAGCGGTCTCTCGCTCGCCGTCTCTTTAGGAAGGGCCGTGACGAATGGGCGCCGAACGAGCCTTTCGGAGCCGCTTGCATGGCGGGGCGAGTTCTCGCTTCTGTCTATAGATGCTGTGTACTACATTCTTTCTCCCATAGTTCGCGGCAGAACCGCACGGGGCGCTATAGCGAAGCGGTCTTATCTACGCGCTGCTGACATGTTTGCTATATACAACTCCAGCCGAACAAATGTTGGCAGCGATCGCACGATGACAGGCTCTGCGTGTATCCATTGTATACAATTTATGGCGATGGCGCGTGGCGCGTGTGATTATGGGCGCTCGATTTTTTTTCTCGTATGCCCTGTGGCTGTCACCTATGTAGCTTCGTATTGTGCTACACATGTATCTCCGTTATGGTAGCTATATCTGTTGTGTTGGGTGCGGTAGCGTTAAAATGCCTGTGTATACAGAGTGGATGTACGATGGCTATATACCTCGGCAACTGCTTGTGCTCTCCTCATCCGCGCTGTCACGTTGCGCACCGTTTTTTACGGGCTGCCATTCCGACAGAAACGAAAATTACGCTGGGATGACATGATTAGGCTTTGTGCACGCATGCCAGAGGACAGCTTGAGAACAACATGTTCGAGTTAAACGCTCCATTGGTCTTACGGTCTTACTTTCTTTCACGTTCGATAAATTAGAGGGCTCAGACGAAGGAATGTAACGCAGTTGCGTTCCTCGAGACGCCAGTCTATTTGGCGACATCACAGTGATGTGGGTGTCGCTGACCGGAGGGGGCGGGGGGGGGGGGGAAGAGAGTTCGGACATAAAAAAGAAAGCCGTTGAGTGAAGCTTCGAACGACAAAGATACACCACCTTACGGTATTTAGTGTACAAATTTGTAAGAAGCAGTGATAATGCCAAATGAAACGCTATAAGGCCAAATAGAACCTACATGCTCTCGTGCGAACTGCGCCAGCCTATAACCAGAGGCCGCATTCGCCGAAGCGTCTTATGCGAAAAAATGTTCGCGACAGAATATGTCAACCATTCCTGATGCTGGACTTATCATTATAATAGCGAGGCCAGCTGACCAGCGGCAAAAAGCACTTACGAAAGAGAAGCTTTGTGAATTCCGCCCCAGAACCGAAAGATTGACTTGCCCCGCCACGGGGGTCTAGTGGTTATGACGCTCGACTGCTGACCCGGAGGTCGCGGGATGCAATCCCGGCCGCGGCGGCTGCATTTTCGAAGGAGGCGAAAATGTTTGAGGCCCGTGTATGCTTAGATTTTAAGTGCACGTTAAAGAAACCCAGCTGGTCGAAATTTCCGGAGCCCTCGACTACGGCGTCTCTCGTAATCATATCGTGGTTCTGGGACGTTAAACCCCATATATTATTATTATTATTATTATTATTATTATTATTATTATTATTATTATTATTATTATTATTATTATTATTAAAGATTGAAAATTTATACAAACGGCTTTATATACGTATGGGCAAGGTAATACAGCATGGGGATGTCAGCAGTTGCTGACATTGAAAAAAAAAAGGACTGTTCAAGTGTTCTGGGGAACCTGTGTCGCCCCTCAATTGACATACACGAAACAACACGACCACACGATACATTAATACGCGCCCAAAAAGACCTTGTCTTTCATCGATTTCAACAACCGCTGACTAGCATTTAATGCGACCATATCACCATTATTTACCTTTAGTTGGTCTCAGTGACCGAACGATGGTCTTACTCTCTTTGAACAACTTTTCCTTTCAGTTTATGTGCACCATATGCAAAGGGAATGAATGGCTGTTGCTATGCAACTTTGCCGTTGTTTTATCGATGGCACAAAGGAACACTTCCGTTTAAAGGGCGTGAGCGGGGGCGTGTCATGTAATCCAAGTAATGCGCATACGGCCTTCTTGCATTTTAATGTCGTTATAGAGCAGTCAACGCTATATAGTTATGTTTGGTCAGTTGAGGTTGACTGCTGTGCTTATATTGTTCAGATGATTGTCGTAGTCACTGTCAGTGCATGCGGTCAGCGTTCTTTTGTATGTGAATGAGCTCGGTTTAGAATTTTCTGTTTAGACTTCCTGGGTCCTCTGATTCTTATTCCTTGTGCTAGCTCGACCCGTTCTTTCTCTTCCTCTTCGCATGCAGCCAGTCACATTAAACAATAGCGGATTCGCGAAATTATCTCGGCTTTCATGCAGGAACAGCCGGTGCGGGTAGCTTGTGTTGAGCGCGCAAGTCTGCGGACGTTTATGAGCACGTCTCAAAGACGGGAAAAAAAAAATTGGGGCGTCCTCGGAAAGCATGACAAATTTCTCGAGAGAAGGTTGGCCCCAAGGTGACCGCCTTTGTCTCGCTATAAGTGCTCTTGTTTCGACTCCCCTCCTTTTTTGTGTTTCTCCTTCGTGAGCTTTATACCGTGCTTCCGCGTAGCACACGGCCTTCGTCTTGGTTTTTCGCGGCCGCGATGGACTTTCTCTCATTCTCGCGAATGTTTCATTCATTCATTCATTCATTCATTCATTCATTCATTCATTCATTCATTCATTCATTCATTCATTCGCGGACCGTTTGACGCCGCACACGTGACATTCTCGTTGCCTCTGCACGCGGCGCTTCCGCCTGCTGGCACAGTCACTGCGCATGGAAGGAAGAAATGTCCAGCTGCGGATCGGTAAAACGAGATGTTATCGGCGTATGCCATGCGTCCATTTGCCGCGTGTGCTCGTTAGTGTATCTTGCCTCTCTTTCTCTCTATGTGTTTAGTCTGTACTTTTTTCGTAACTGGCTCACGGGCTGCTTTTGCGCGCTTCTTGGCCAAATATTTGAGACTGGTGACACCGTTCTCTCATGTGTACCACCGTTAGGTTTGCGCGCGAATCTCCTGTATAGGAACGTGGCATTTTGAGCTTGTTCTGACGGAATGTGCAGCCTTGCACAGCTATATATACAGGGCCGTCGTCCCCTTGCTCTTCGCCGAACGAGCGTGGAGAGCCGAATGTATACATATAGACCGAAATTTGCGATGTGATCGAGCTTTGACGAGAGCACGCGTCTGTCGTCGTCCGTACGCACTCGGTGTCGTTTTTTCGCGAACTTCCGCGGTCACAGTCGCTCCTCACCACGCATGGCTTCGTTTAAACGAATTCGACGTCACCCGACAGGCTGTGTAATATATACCAATCACAGAATGATAAGCGCATATGCTGTATATACGAGCCTGAATTCAGAGAAGTGACTGTCTTGTTGCGCTTCACCTCAAACTACGATGTCCTAAAGCTTTCCCAAATGAGCATATTGCAGCCCAAGCCATCCCGCAGCTACTGTAGACAGAGAGGTGACGTGCCTCGTGCGCTGCGCTTTCGAGACAAGTGACCTACTCAGTGGCGATGCGTAAGAAAGAAAAAAAAGTAAGTGAAGGAAGTGCCCGCAGGCATAAATTTTGCGTACTTGTTTGCTTGCTGGGCGTGTATGCTTGGATGACAGGGAGGGGGTGTCGAGATGTCCCGTTCCAGGGTCCGCCCACTTTATCTTCACCGGAACTTTCTTTGCACTTTCCTCGCTTCACCTTCTCGTCTTATTAAGGAGTATATGATTATGATAGGTATAGAGTGTCAGTTACGGGAGGCCGCTCTCACCTCCCCCTTCCTCCTACTTCTCCACATGAGGGCGGGTCCCCACCGACCGCGAACCTTAAAGGGAAGCTGAAGTGGTTTTAGAATTAGGTAAAACTTTGTTGTTAACAAGGGTCAAGATTATTGTCGACGATGGCTTAATTTTTTCCGCTGTTGTGGCAGCAGGGGGCTTTAAAATACACGAAAGAAATGTTTGTCTTGCTCCGCCCACGCGAACGCGCCGAAAGTGTGGGCGTGGCAACGAACTAACCGGAGGACGAAGGAAAGGAACGAAATGCAGGGAGGTCAACCAGACGCGCGTCCGGTTTGCTATCCTACACTGGGGGAAAGGGATGAAGGGATTAAAAGAAAGAGGGAAGATGGCACTGTCATGGTACATATGCGCCTGTCCATTGCATGCCCACAAGCGGTCGCTTAAACCAGTCGATTTTAAAAACAGTAGCGATGCTCGCGTCGCTTTGCTGGCCTGCGACGCGTAGGGCCACGATCCGAGGATCTCCTCTTCGGAAAACGGTCTGTCGTCTTAGCTTGTTCAGCGCATTGCGTAGAACGTTTCGATCGTTCACAAAACGTTCGCAGAAACACGGTAGATGTTCTGTCGTTTCGCCACGTCGGTAGCTTTGGCGGAGCCACGCAGCACTGTCGTATCTTCAACCGTGGCGTCCGTGACCAGTTCTGGCTGCGCACGTTGGTGGAACTGATCGCGAAGGCCATGCTTTAACTGTGCCGATGTTGCCGAGGACGCGGCCCACCGAAGGTGACGTCACCGCGTTCGCTCGGCATCACAAGAAGCCTTGCGGCTTCAGCCGCTGTTTTTTGCCAAGAAATGCTATTTGCGTTCACTTCTGTGAAAGCTTACATTGGTTTTCGAATTCAGCAGAGATCAAACTATGATTACACACTCGAAAGTCATTTTTTTTTTAAGTGCTTCAGCTTCCCAACAATCTGGACATCTAGCACTGCTGGAACGTACGTGTGTAAATAACGGCCCAGCCTGAAGAAACATTGAAATTAAAATTTCAATCTAATTTCCTTATGGAGAAGGGAAAGTCTACTCAGGCAGCGCCTTCCCCCACTTTCCCGGCAAAAAGAAGGAGGGAGAACTACGCCTCTCTTGACGGGTATATATCTTCGTCCAACCCCAGCGGTATGTGGAATGGTTCGGGCGTCCGTCTCCAATGCAGGAGGCACGGTTTCGATTCCCGATTTCGCCGGGCACCCACCGTTTTTTTTTTTAACGGGGTGAGAAGTACCCCGGCCTTGCACTCGGTGTCGTGAGTACCCATATCTCGATATGGTGGTCCGTTCCTTCATCCCCCCCCCCCCTACAACGCCGCTACGCCGCTGCTCCCTTATGTACTGCAGAAAGAAGCTTCTTTCTTCTCCTCAAGTCACTGCTACTATCTTCTTGCTAATCATATCGTGGTTTTGGGACGTTAAACCCCCAGATATTATTATTATTATTATTACTATCTTCTTGCGCTGGTGCTCATGGGACTGACTGTCCGTCTTCTTCGAGAGCGGAATGCGTGTGCTATACTTGAGACATCCGTATAGAGCGAGCTTCCGCGAAATTGCAATGTTTTGCGAAGAACTGCGCAACCGAATAACCGAGTATATCCGATGAATTTGAAGCTGACACAGAGACAACAGGATGCTGTACTTGCTTTTCAGAAACCCCGGCAGGCAGTTGTCGTTCGAGAGAAGAAAAGAACAAAAGAAAAAAAAAATACTATGCGTGCACCTGGGAATAATTATTATTTGAATCACGACAGACTGCAGATTACCGAAAAAGACACAAAGCTGGAGTCGTGCTGCAAACACACATGATTACAAATCATGGGCCACATACTATCTCAAATTACCCGCCCAGTGGCTATACCACGTACTCTTCTATTGCGCATCATATACTCTCATTGAGGGCACGATGCTGCTTAATTCCTCGTTAAAACGCGCTCTTGAAATTGGGGTAAGATTAATCCAACACTTCGTGGGCGTTTTGATGCTTGTTACAATGTCCAAATTCATTTTCTTGCGACTGTTTTAAACCGAATGAACCTTATGACATCTTCGGGGGCACATACTCTTCGATTTTGATGCGTCTTAAGTTAAAAAAAAAACAATTAACGCGTACGTACACATGCTGCAATGTTTGAAGTCGAATGACCCCGTGGTGCACGTGCTCAGAGGGCACAGGTTATTCTGGGAAAACAAATTGATCGTAACGGAGCGCGAGCATTGTACATTGTGTAACTTTGTATGCTGGAATAATTTTCGTAGTTTTAAAAGCGTATATCCAACGACCGCGCCCCCCGACTGTCGCCTAAAGGGGTATTCAGACGGGGGAGGAATGCTCGGGGGAGACGGGGGGGGGGTTGCGGATCACGTGACCACGACGTCACGGATTAGCGAGTGGGCGTGACCCCCCCGCGCCTCCTCGGAGGAGACGGGGACGTTTTCCCCGAAAGGACAAACAATCCCCCGGCGGTGGGGGATGTGGCGGAATTTCTGGCTCTTGTTTGGCCACATTGTTGCACTTGCTCCTGCAGAGAGCGGCAGTGGGTGTCCAGTCTGCAGTTGGGGTCATCGTCGTCAGCAGCTGGTGAAACTGGCGGTACAAGCCACAGGAGTAGTCTGGTAACACTGGTCTCCCCCTCCGTTCGCCCCGTCCGTGTGAGTGGGGGGCATTTGTGGCGACTTCTCCTCGCGAGTTGACGTCACTAGGCTCCGCCTTTACCCCCCGAGCATTTCTCCCCCGTCTGAATACCCCTTAAAGTACGTACATCGCAGACGGGTTGCTATGCTGTTTGCTGCCGCGTAAGCGTCTCTGTTTCCACTGTGCCGGCTCTTAGGAAGGATCTGGTGACTGCGCGGAGCGAGAGGGAGAGAGGGAAAGCGCACGCGAAATGTTGGACATGTCAATCCCCCCAAATCTCGA
This sequence comes from Rhipicephalus sanguineus, assembly GCF_013339695.2. NCBI lineage: Eukaryota > Metazoa > Arthropoda > Arachnida > Ixodida > Ixodidae > Rhipicephalus > Rhipicephalus sanguineus. The sequence continues at coordinate 118,882,917 of NC_051176.1, read as the reverse complement.
GCGTCTGATTTCTGCCATCTTTGTTCCATCGGGCGGCCTCCTTTTGTAGCGCTCCCTTCTTCTCCGAGCGGCGCCCTTAGAAACTGAAAACAAAAGGGGGAAGCGGAGAAAGTACCCACGTGCAAGATCGTTCCAGATCAACCTGGCTCCCCTGGTTGCCTAAGGCGGCGCGTGCTGTTAGTTTCTTCAGTTGTTGTATACTGCCCGTCGCAGGTTTGAAAAGTAAGAAAGAAGACGTATATGTGGAACAGCGAGAAAGAAAAGAGGAGCGTAAGTGAGCGTTTTATTTCGAGCCTCGAGTCGGTCTCGTTGCCCCGCGCTGAGCCGCGAAGTCTAGAGAAAAAAACAAAAAAATGAGGGAGTTGCGGCAAATCCGCAAAGCGCGCCAGAGAAAGAAAGAACGCCTGCGGTGCGTTGACTCTACGCGCCAGGATCCAGCTCAGTCAAGTCGGCTAGCTTGAACTCGTTGGCTGCGCCGTACGGCGCTGGCGCTCCCGACGCGGACGCTGGCGTCGCATCTTCCACCGTGTTTTTTTTTTTTTTTTTCGTTCCTCTAAGTCTGTCTCTACAGTCAAAACGCACTCTTCCGTGTGCGTGCGTGTGTGTTCGTGAGATTTTCTTTTGTTTTCGTGTGTTACTATACGCGCTCCGCTTTCCACCTGTTTTTTCCCCCTTGATGCTTGTTCTGGCTGGATCTGGCGGTAAATGGATTTGGCCGAGCTTTCGTCGCGGTGGTCTTCCTATACGAGGTAGAAGAAAAGGCGTGCACGTGCTGTTTGAGCGCCACTTGATCTCGGAGTTCCCTCGGTGCTGTGTTCGCGCCACGCCGTTACGGGAGCGTTATTATTCATTGCGCTATTCTTTCTTACAAGAAAGCACTGCATAAAGAGCTTTTTTCGTCGATGACCGCGCATCCATCACACGTATATACTTCGCCTATGCACACGCGACCAGATCTGTAACCATGCCTGAGGATTCAAGCCGCCCGCCTACATATATAGACTTAACGTCGGTTTGCTGTTTATTGGCGTCTTGACTGTCACTTCACTGACACTTGCAACTGCGCGTTGCTTGGTTGCCGAACCGACCTTACGTTTGCGAATTGCTTTGTGTATACCCGGCTCCAGAACTCTACTAGACAGATGGTGGATGTGGGACTGGTGCGCGCGCGCACTTCGCATCATTTCACAACGCGGTATTTGCTTTCAATGCATGCCTGTCTGCAGAGAGGATCACCTTGCGTATTAATGGTTTGTATGCAGTACGACGATACCAAAAAATAAAACATATAAGGAGAGGGATTTTTTATATGTATTCTTTGCTCTTTGCACCCGCATTAACCGATTTGCTGAGGAACGCTTGAATTTACAAAGACGTTTTAGCATGCGCAAAAGAGTGGTTCGCCCCGCGTTGTACGTCTATCGTGTGATCGGCATTTCTTATTGGACGGTGCGCGGATGTCGTCAACCGAGAGAAGTTCCTGTAAATTTGAGCGGTTTTTGATGGTTTGACCGCATATTTGTCAGAATGCAAACATGTCGCCAGCGCTCGATGTGCGCGGGTGTGTGTATACAATGTCACACGTGAGCCATGGCAACGCAACACAGCTCGAGCACGAAGACGATGTTGTATGTACAGAAGGCATCTATCGTATAATATACAGAATTTTAGCTGGACGCGCCAACACTGTCGCGAGCCTTTGAATAGTATTGATTTACTACATACGATTAGGGGCCGCGTTTCGTAATTAGAACATATGCCAAGTGGTCAACGTCGGCAAGAGGCATCGGGTCATTACCGCTATAGCGTCATTACCGTATTGCGTCATTACCGCTATAGCGGTAATGACGCAATAAAAAATAAACACTCCTCATAAGCTTTGGCTAAAGAGCTAAGGGACCGAATTCACCGAGATTCTCGTTTGTAATTACTCTTTGCGATTGGCCGGAGGCTTTCGCGGATAACATGTCCAATGACGGGATTGGTTGAAATTTTCTCTAACGAACAATTACACCGCAAGGCGCTTTTTGTGAATGCGGGCTCCGATTCGTTATTGGCGTCGCGTTATAAACGGATCTCAGCCGTAGGAGCTGCATGCTTTCGCCTGAACTTCGGAGCCATTTGCTGGCGCTCAGCGGAGGAGAAAAGAGGGTATATTAGATCCCTTTATGCCCTCGACAGAATACGGCTGCCCTCGTGCTCCTCCTAAGCTGTGCTCGAAGCGCCTTCGCTCTGGTCCGTTTTTATCCCGTTGGTCGTTAAGAGTGACACGGACCGTGGCCTCTGTCCCCACCGGGCGAGTTGCGCGGGACTGGCAACGCGTGCGCATATATACGCGAGCGGAGACGCCGCGCCCATAATCTGGCTCTGCTGCGCTTTTATAGCTGGGAAAGGAACGAAAACGTTCGACATGTAGTACGCTGCGCGCGCGCTGAATGGGAGCATCCCCGTATATTGGGGCGCCGCTCGTTAGTCTAGAAAACTGAATGAAGAAGACTCGCGGCGGAGTCCGTCTGGGAGTCGTTTAGTTTCAGCCGCGGGAGGGCCCCGCCTTCGCCGCGCGTTCTCTTATCTGCATTACACGAGGAAGCGAAGGAGGGCGCCGATTACGCGTCCGAACCTTCTCTCTTCGTACCTCGGCGCATCGATATATATGAAAGCGCCGGGATGTTGACGTCCGGTCCGTCGGCGGCGGCGGCTTGCTCACAAGAAGTGGGTCGGATTCCTCGGGGTGTGCCTGGCCACCGATGGGGGCTATAAATTTTGCCAGTGAGGCTTCTGGGCCCCGGGCCACGTATATGCATGTAGGCGACGATGCGGCGAGGCGTGCGTATTTATACGACCGAACCGAGCACGGGGCGGTTCGTTGCGTTAGAGGGTAGGAGAATAACGAGTTGGCGGATTACATGTGTGTGATACGTGTTGCGGGGCTCGCATCTCCCGCTTGCCGATCGGGGCCGTGCCGACGGAAGAAAGCCCTGCTCGGTTTCGCTGCGGGTCGAATTAAAGGTGTTGCGGCAGAGAGAACTGTGTCAGCCGGTGGGGACAACCGGGTCGCGCGTGTGACGGATGTGGCTCGAGCACGCGGCCTCTCCGTTCGAAAGGACGCTAACACGATCGCGTCAAATTAAGCGCGCGTGATTAGAGGAACACGCAAACGCGGCGCAGTTAGGTCACTGACGTCCCAGTTGTATGATACACGAACTACACACCACGCGGCTCGACACTCGTTGCGCTGCCCTCATGACGCGATTCAGACCGTCTGGGCAAATTACCATGAGTACACAGCCCGCTATCGCATCACGCGACACCTTCGTGCGTGCCCTGTTATGCTGCAGCTTGAAAGGGAGCAGCGCAGCTATATTCACAAAAAATCCTGGAATGGCGTGCATTGGTTATTGTCAATGACATATCGCAGGGGGCCGAATCTGCAAGGTTTTTCGTTGCTAGCGGTTGTTTGTGATGCGACTGCCGATGTCGCTAATGATATTCCCAGCATCAGGGCTAAGGATTGGCTGCATAATTTGCTCTTATGCAACAGTTCTAGCGTGAGAGCTGTTGACTACGGGGCCCCAGCTTTTTTTTTCTGGCTGTTTCTTTTGATGTTTGTTTGTTTATAACACACTGTACATGCGGGTATCGCTAGCTCATCATGATCGACGATGCAGAATTGGGCTGTCCGCAATAACATTTGGCAAAATATGCACAGTATAGCATAGCGGCAAAATGAAGTTTTATTTAGCGCTGCTTCTCCACAGCTGCTAATTCTCAAATGCCTGGGCCCGAATAAACAAAACCTTTTGTTCGTAAGTACGTGCGTGCGTGCCGTGTGTGTGTGTGTGTGTGTGTGTGTGGTGTGTGTGTGTGTGTGTGTGTGTGTGTGTGTGTGTGTGTGTGTGTGTGTGTGTGTGTGTGTGTTCGTGCGCGCGCGCGCGCGCTCTCTCAAGCGAGGGAACAAGTAAGAGGAATTTGGAAGGGATTTTCTTGGTATGCACTTCGCAAGTATGTCCTCTTTTTTTTCTTTTCTTTTTTAGTGTCTACTCCAAAACATATGTGGACGTTGTTTCTGTTGATGCGTATGAATTCGCGGGGAAGTTGGCTGGTTTATAATATACTCGATCACTCTAGGGTGTTCGCATGTCATGAAAGGGTGGTATAAATGCAACCTTGATGTCGCTGAAAAAAAATAACAACGACAACAATAACAACAACAACAACAACAACAACAACAACAACAACAACAACAATAATAATAATAATAATAATAATAATAATAATAATAATAATAATAATAATAATAATAATAATAATAAGGTGTCACGCAAACACTGTATAATTAAGTGACTGCAGTGTGCCTGCTTTAATCTTCTTCAAATGACGCAATACATCTCAGGCGGACGTCAGTGAAAGGTGACCTCCACGTTGCCTAAGGTATAACGATGGAGGACAGAATGCCATTTCGCGGAAACATGATTGCAGAAACTCTTTCGATGGACGTACGTTAATACGAAAGCTATCTGATCAATAGTCTTACGGCGTTATGGTGTATACGTATACATTACATACCCGAAGCATTCCTCCGCACGGCTGACTGGAGCCGGTCTCGCTGCTGCGTATAAAGGAGGGGAGCGGGAATACCTCTTGTGGAAGATGTGTGTCGAACGTCGTCCGTGACGTGACCAGTAATGTAGTACTTGCAGCAGCGCCGAACTGCATGAGGAAAGTTGCGAGGCATAAGGGAGAGATAAGAGGCACGGAGTCGACCATTTGGCACCCACTTTCGCGACAGGCAGACGACGGCCAACCTATACTATAGATACGAGAAGAGCGCCCTTGAATGCGGTCAGATTCGTGAAGGTACACGCGCGCGGATTGAAGGTACGCTCGGTGTCGTTTGTAATTGTTTTAATCCAAGCTGGAGTGTATATAGCATAGGGCAGAACGAAGTGATCGCAGCTAGCGCTTCATATTTTCTTTAGCACTGAAAACTGGTGGTGACGTCCTATGTAAAACTTGAACCAAGCGATACAGGGCAAACGCTCGACCTATAACTTGTAATTTTGCGTGTGCTCAAAATGCGTTACAGGGTTTGATCTTACCGTGGCTCCTGCCATGAAATCGTGGCCCGCAGTAACGCGTTTTTATGGAAGTATCGGTGCTCCTTGAGAGCGCGTCGTATATTTGTTTCTGAGGTTATCAAAACGCGGTTTGTAGTAGCCGTTCGAATCACTCACAGTGATGGAGACGTTAGCGATCGGGTCGTATACTCGGCCGAACTTTATTATAAGGACGGTGATTTCGCGGCAAGTTGTTTCTGTGTTCGACGTTATCATCGTGACGTTTGTGCGTTGTCCTAAGCACCACACAAATCGCTTTCAGATGACCTCGTATACTCAGCCCCCCCCCCCCCCCCCTATAGGCGCACATGAAAAAAAAAAAAAAAACAGCTCGGCTTACCACTCTATACCTATACTATACTGCAGTTGACCTGAATCCACTCACCGCTCATGAGTGGGCCTATGCAGGCGGGGCATCTCGCGTGTAGGCGAACCGAGGTGGCGCCTTGCGTGGGAGAGCCCGGTCTTGCATGGGCCGTGGCCATCGAAGCGTCTTGAAGCTTCTTCTTCGCGCGCCCTTATCATGTTCGCTTTGTAATCGAAAGGGACCGCCCGTTGAATTATTCCGTCGTACTTGGGCAGGCGGAAGATTGCACGGTCAGCGAATCTCAAATTGCACCGCTTAGAGGAGTGTACGATCGCTTTCCCCGCACCTTTGCCCTTTCTGCCGAGCCGCCCTGATTAGCGCGCAGGTAGGCGCGTTTTCGCCGGACCCCTCCCTTCCCCCCTTTCTTCCTTCGCGATGCTTTGTAGCGTGTGTCCCGTTCTGTAGCGAATTTCTCCGTTTCTTCGATGTCTTGTTACTATTCCCTGGACGAGAAGGGCGGCAGATGGCTGAGCGATTTGGGGCGACGACGGCGTTATTGTTATCGAGGCAGCTCTCGCTGGGGAAATGATGTGAGCACGTCTGGCGCGCGCTCTTCGCGCGGCGGCGGCAGCTCCGTAAGCACGCGCTTGCGTCATGCAGACCTCGAAGAGAAGGCGTGCGTCTGCCGCTGCGCTGAGGACGATGCCGCGGAGCCTCAACGCCGTTGACCGAGATCGGCCGCTGCCGCGCCTGCGGCCGTACCGTTCGTCGTCGTTTTGTGCGTGTGTGTGTATAGGCGGAGAGGCGCGCCGCGAGAGGAGACGAGCCGTTGTTTAATTTTCCTCCGGCATCCTGCAGAGGCTAAGTGTTCGTCCGTCCCGGCTGTCACCCCGCAGCGCACGGGCAGGCGAGAAGAAAACGCATGGCGATCATCGCGTGGCTCGGCGTATAGTGTATGCTCGTGTGTGTGTTTACAATAAGCGCAGCGAAAGGCGCAAACGTCCCAACTCCTATGCGAGAGAATGCGAAGCCATCTGCCTCGTTGCTTTCTCAATGCGCTTTGCTCAATGTCGCTCGCTTGGTTCGCTTTCGCCATATGTCAGGAGAAAGGAATTCCTGCATTGTGCGCAGTAACTGCATGAAGAAGGCGCATAGGTTGCGTCGACGTATCTGCACAGTGGAGGCGCGCTTCGGCTGGAGGGCTGCGCTGTCGTCGCGCTTTCGACGCCTCTCGATTGATGGCCCTGATAGATTAGCAATAGTCGTATTAGGACATACGCCTGAGTTGTCCCAACAACTCTATCCAATGGACACACTGATGAGGTGTGGCATATGCGCGAAATGTATTGCGAGCTCCAGGTGCATAGTTTGTGGCCCGCGAAGTCACAGCTTTCGCTGCTGTTGAAGAGAATGGCGCTCGCCTATTTAAATACTACTACACCATCCCAGCATCTTAAAAGACGGACATAAAAAAAAAACCATGGTATCGTCGAGGATCTCACGGGTTCCTGCGACCAGGTGTGGGTAAAAACCTCGCAAGGGCAACTCTGCCATCTTGATCTGGCTGCCTTCGCCACTATATAGTGTGTTGGCTGGTATCGGTAAAAATGCTGGAAAGATATAGGTTATAGGGACGCGAGAGGCTTGCGACGTGCTTGCCTGTACGGGTCGTAGCAAAATCCAAGCGCACGTTGGGTTCATGGGCGTGCAAGCCGTTTGCGTTCCCTAAACGAATAATCTGTAATAAAGTACAAGTATAGTCTTTTTATCCTGTAGTGTATATAGGGCAGCGCGGTTTTTGTGCGGCGGCGTGGCCGTTATTATATGAACAGCCAGCAACGTTGATTGCGTGGGAGCCATGAAGCAGGCATACGATCAAGGAGCCGTTGCTGAGAATGCACAGCTGCACGCCTGCATCGGTGATGAATTCATCGCTAAAGAACAGCCATGGGTACGCAGTCATGAAGTACGTATACCTGGCCAAGACCAGGTCGTCGGAACGCACAGCCGGCCGCCGCGGCGCCGCTATAGACACGGTGAATGAACACGCGGGTCGGGTACAGCACAGGTTATGAGCACGCGTGCTCATAACCTGTGCTATAGTATAGCGCGCTATACTATGATAAAGTGAAGCTTTTCAAATTACTCTCATCATGTATACTGAATCGTTTGCAGAGGCTTGGGGAGATAATCGGGAAGTGTTAAACCTGACTCCCTGAACTGTGAAAGGGCGCGGGGCACGTTTTCTGTCTTTCGTACTGGAGTTGCTCGAGTTTGCGTACATCTGCGAAGGATTTTATTGAATGCCGTGTATCTGCTTCAGTTTCGCTTTTTTTTTCTTCCTCTTGTTTTCTTTAGGGCTAGATAAAGCTGCAATTGTGGCGCACACTGTGCGTTGCTTTTCCTATAGTCCTTGGGTTTGACAGAATACTCGAGGGGTAAACATTTGTTCTTGTCGGCTAACAAACACCCGCCAAAGTTTGAACAAAAAACAGTTTTATGATGTTTCGAGACCTCTACTGGTCTCTTTTTCGCATAAAAGCGAAACAAGTTGGGACGAGCCTTATAAACGTTGTAGTTTTTGGCGCAACTATCTTGTGTATATTGTGCGTGTGTGTGGTAGATTTCCATTTGCCCGATTAAGCTAAAAGGGACACTAAAGAGAAACAATGAATTGGTTTAGATTGATAAAGTGTGCTCGGAGAACTCTTGTGTAATTTATTTCACCACCATAGGTTTATTATTAGAGGAGAAAACAAAGTTCAAAGTTTCATTTTTAAATTTCGCGCCGAACTTTGTAATTCGTGACGTAAAAGATTTCAAAGAGCATTTAACGTATTTTCGGCGCCACTGGCTCGACGAAATTTCCACAAACTCGTTATGTCAAGTCTCTGGCCCCCTCAGACGACAGTGTACTTCGATTTAACCGATTAGGAACTACGTAGGCCCAAGCAGGCGCCGTCAAAAATATGTGACGTCACAGCAAATGGTGCGGAAATTCCAAGGTGGCGTCGCCACCTGTATTTTCTTTTTGCGCGTTTTCTCGCTTATTAAGCGTCTTCTCGCAGCAAGCGTGGTGTTTTTGGTATCGTGGAAGACTACTTTACTAATGCGAGAACAATCGTTTTGCTCTTTAGTGTCCCTTTAAGAGGCATATATACACTCATACCGTGGGTCTCGAAACGTCGTAAAACAGTTCTCTTTTTTTTCTTTTTTTCAAACTACAGTGGGTGTTCGTTTGCTGTCATAAAAACAAACATTGCTTTTTTTTTTTGTTGTCGTTGTTGTCGTTGTTGCTGACCGAAACATTGAGCGCTATTTCTTTCGCTTCAGCATTTTTTTTCTCCCTGGATGCAAATACGTTGCAAATGTTTACGGTATAGAAAAAACGGGCTTGCCAACGAAATGGACGAAACATAACTGAAAAAAAAAAATGTTCCTCGTACGACGATCTCGCAGCTTCCTTTTTTATTATTTTTAACTTTCTCTCTTCGGAGTGAACTGGCCAAATGTGATGTTGCCTGCTGCGACCAGTACTGCACTTCGCGCTCCCATTGTGAAAAAACAAAAACAAAACAAACCAACAAACCAACAAAAACACTAACCTGACCAGAAAGGGTAACACCATTTCCGGCGACTTCTCAGCCAGCAAATGGCCGCTGTCGTCTCTGCATGCATTTGAGTTAAAGTGAAAACTGGATCACGAAAATTTGTCAGACCGCGCGAGCATGTGTGTCGTGCCAGCCTTTCCTTTCCCGCGCTGCACGCCTGTCCCCCTTTTTTTTCTCTTTTCGTTCCTTCGGATCGTTCGCTTTTCGTGTGGTTTCGTTGACAGCGCTGCGTGTGCAGTCGAGGGTGTTCCATCGACGCTTTGCGGCGGCGCCGCGTCAAACGCGCGATGCCTCGTGCCCCTTCAATGCCATCGCAGAAGTGCCGTCCCCCTCCGATGCCGACCGTGTGCCTGATGCGTGGGTCACGTTTCCGCGCGTCGCTTTCCTTGGCTGCGGTGATCGCGCGCGCCTCGTGTGCCTCTCACCTCCGGGGCCACCTTCTGGGCCGCGGTCGTGTTTGTTGTCTCGCAGCCTTCCTCGTTGCCACGGAGGCCCGATATCTTTCTCTCTCTCTCTCTCTCTCTGGTCCCCGCGCGTTCTTCGTTGTAAGCGCACGCTCCGGCAAAGCGAAGCCCCGCTCAGCACGCACTGCAGGCAAGAAAAAAAATGATAATAAATGGTCGCGGAGGAGTGGCACTGATCGTGTGGGTGTCTTTCGGCCTCTCGCGGCATGCTGGACATTTTGGGTCTCCTCTAAGGTGTGGGCCCTTCTGGCACGTGTATTTTTGGGGGAATCATTCCGCATAGACCAGAGAGCTTAGAAAACATACAAACAGACAGACGAACAAAACAAGTAAGCAAACAAACAAACAAACAAAACTCTCGCTTCTGTGCCAAAATCAAACTGGCGCTCCTATAATGCCTTCGTCGTCAAGTAAGCTGGGTGCAGAGGCGGGATGACAGCTCTCTGCAATAAATTGATTTAGTATCATGCTTTGGGTTTGTTTTAGGTGCAGTTTTACGTCGCTACGTTTATTTAGACAGGCAGACAGCAAATCCAGCATGGTTTAGAGCAGCAACCTGTTTGCCTGAATAGACGGTCTTTTTGGCGTCATATTTCGCCGCGTTTGGACATTTTGCTTGGACGCTGGCTTTATATTTTACGCCATAAAAGTGCCAGTCTGCGGCCATAGACTATCGGGTGTCATGCACCAGTCTACTTATTGCCTACGTAGATTATCTTAATGTCTTATTTGCTGCTGCACATCACTGATTGTCCTGACCTATATGAGCGCTTGTAATGAAATCTTACGGCCATACTGTTCACACCTTCTAGCGCGCCGTAGGAAGCGCTCAGACATCACGCATCATTAAGAATTAAGAACCCACCGCAGTTTCTTTTGCATGTTTAACTTTATGCAACTCCGCCCTGACTGGCTCCTTAATTCCCATTAAGGGGCCACCCAAGAAGAAAACACTTGCGCCAGTCTAGGCTGTTCTTCGCATTCAAATGATTCCTCCTCGCCTCTGTTGCCTTTCGTGCGCACCAGTTTTAGAACGCTGGTCTGAAGATCGTGTTGCCTGCCGCTTGCTCGAAATATATATAAATGAAATTTCTGCTCACTAATGGCGATTGTGTTTGCCCATTCTTGCGGCCATCAGCGGGAGAGGACTCCAGAGCACTGCTGGCGCTCTTGCATGCACCATCGCCCAGGCTGTCGATTTGTTGAACCGTGTAGTGCTAAGCGGCTTATACGCACACGCGCCCGGCAATACGCGGACGGTCGCCCATGGACCGCTGGCAAGCGGCCATGTTTCTGTTTAAACCCTTAATCAGGAAGGCACGCGCACCGCCAGCAGCAGCAGCGTATCAAATATTCACGCGTCGGTGACGGCGCCAGCCGCGTACGCATCGGACGGATGGTGCGACGCGACGCATGAAGCTGTGCGAAGGAGACAAGCCGTCGTGGCTTTCGCGTGCGCTGCACTGGGCGCGCGTCCGTATGCTCGACGGCAGCCCGATGATGGCGGGCCGACCACGTGGTTAATGGAAGGATATATGCCTCATCGGTGGTTTATATGACTGAAGTGAGGTCTTCCAGTGAGCTACTGGCGCTGATTTTGAAAAAAAACTGAATAAAATATTTTTTGGCACTCTCTTGGTTGTGCGCGTGCTGTTACCGCTCATGCTCGCGACGTCATTCCCAGCGCGCGCGTACCAAGTCTTTCCATCCCGTATATCGCGCTACAAGGCTACATCCGGCATATAGGTCTCGACTCAAGAGGTTCGTTATGTGACGTGCACCACGCGACAGTTTGTTGTTGCTGTTTTGTAATAGTAACATGTATGTAGTATAAAACGGCTCTAGTGGAGGGAATAAGATGGGCCCGATTTCGATCGCCCCACTCTGCACAAGCCGATGGTTATCAGATGGTCCCCGCGAAGAATGACACCGCGCTGTCTTATATAGTAAGACTCACTGCCACTTTTCGTTAGTATTTTTTCTTGCTTACTTGTTTCCCATCTGTACTGCCTCCGTGAAACGACGGCCCACGATGCTCCGCAGTTACTGCAGGCGGCAGATTGCAGCTCTTTCATTTCTTAGCGGATTGCTGCTTGCAACGCTCTGCACGCGTCATTGCGTCGACGCGAGTGTCGAGGAGACGAACCGGCGTGTGCACCGTGCACTTTAACGGCACGCAAAGGGTGCTATTCGGGGGCGTCCTCCGACTCCGGTTGCGATTAAGCGAACGAGACCGGGCGCGCGGTCGAGCGTGGAACGGGGTCCCGTCTCGCATGCAGTGCGCGACGTACGCGCGCCCTGTCACCTCCGGAGTCCGCTTACGTTCTCCTTGGCGGCCGTGGGGCCCCCCTGTTGAGATGTTGCCGTGCATTATGTTCCTGTTGCTCATCGTCCACTGGACACGCCTGAAGAAGCGCAGGTGCTTAGGCTGTCCATACCCGTTGCGATGGAAAGATGGAGAGGAAGAAGCGACTGTGTGCAATAGGCACGGCGAATATACCTTCCCAAAGTGTCGTGATTCTGTTGCGAGGTATACGCGAGCCTGTTTTTACTCGGATGTGCGTTAGATGCTGTGTGCCTGTACTGTGACGCGGCTGGCTGCACTTCCCGAGTGCTGTTTACGATCTATAGTATTTGCTCGTAAACAGTTCATCTTCCGGAGATGTGCTTTTGTAGAGTGCGTGCTCTGCAGGGGCGCTCATTGCAAGTGCCAGGTTCTCCCCTCAAAAGGGCCCTGCAAGGCTGTTTCAGCGTGGTGAGAAAACGCTGCCGATCGGTAGTCGAGGTTCCTTCGAACACGCGAGCCAAACATAGCGCAGCACGCAGGCCTGGAAGTGACAATTAATTCTCAAAGTTAGCTAAAAATCGCTCCCTCTTCTCTCTACAAATGATGCCATTTACTCAAATAATCGCGCCATATACCCAAATTCACGGCCATTGGCTGATTTGAGCATCGTGGGCTGCACAGTTACTGCGCCCGCCGCGGGAGGCCACCACGTACCCGCGCGTGCGCTCGCGATCTCACTGAAGGTTAGCCCCGCATTTAACGAAAAAAAAAGAAAAGAAAAAGTGCTGAAGGTCATGACGCGTACGTGACGTAGCTTCTTTCCCCCGTGCCACCCCTCCCTGCATAGCGTGAAGCGCTTCGTCGGGACGAGAGAGAATTAAATCAATTACAGTGTGCGACAAATCTCGGTAACTCCGCTCGTACTTGACAGATTCTAAAAAAATTTGCGGCAGTCGATTCGTGAGGCAATAAGCTCTTTTAATGAAGCCGTATTCGACGATTACTTGGAAAAGTGTTGCAGGGCCCCTTTAAGGGAAATGCGCTTGCCAGCACACACGGCCGGTTGACGTTAATGGCGGATAGCGCTGGAAGAACAGGCGCCCACGTATGAGCCTATATTTTTCGTCCTACCCAGGCGTGCAGCTGTCGTGTGAGCTCTACCTACTTCTGTCTCATTTGCGGCTTGTATACGTTTGCTCGTCTGCGGTCATACTGTTACACGCAGCCAGAGAAAAAAATCACAGTTTCGCCGCAAGGGCGAAGCAATCAATGCGATAGCAAGAAACTAATGCTATACCAAGTGAGGCTCGCCAATGGATACTCTCAGTTTGAACAGCGCTCCTGTTACAAAGGCGGCCGAAGCAGCGAAGGAAACTAGCGTGCTTCAAGTGTCGAGCTGTGACACTTGATAGTTCGCGCTCATCTTCTGTTTGTTCGTTTAGCGACGTCGTTTAGCGGCGCTCCGTAACATGAGCGCGGACATCACGGTTAAAGCTTGAAACATCCCTCTTGCCCTCACCACGAGAAAACCGCGCGAGCAGACAGCGGAAGGCCAAGGTTCTCCTTGCGCAAATATAAGAAGCGAGCGAGCGAGCCGACGACTTCTAAATGCGCTCGTCGCGCTCCTAGCGCCATCTCGCTGGTAATGAAGAAACGCTTATGAGCGTCGGCCATCTCTGAGTCCGTCCAGCGGCAAAGGGTGTGTATATAACGCTCGCCGTTAGCAATGCGGAGGACCTGCGTTCCGTGGCGTAGTGGCTAGCGCCACTCGCTGCGGAGCAAGAGGTCCCTGGTTCGATTCCGCGCTTCAGAAGCATTTTTCTGAATTATTTTTCTTTGGGGCTTTTATATATATATACATACTTATACATATACGGTGCATGACGGCGACGGGGGCGGACATTTTCCAGCTGAGACTGTCCATATAATTGCTATCGCAGTAAAAACAAAACAACCTCATTGTTTCAAAACTCGATAATCTCCTTACACATACTAATTGTAATACCGAGAAGAATGAATGAATAATGTTCCATATCTGCTACATGCACATGTGCTACAGTGGTATGCAACAACTTCTTTTGGAAGTGCACTCGAATCGTAGTTAACTTTGTAACAAGCAGTTACTTGAATTTGGTTGGTAACTGACGCGGAATCATTGAAATGGCTGGCAGCGCGGAATCGAACCAGTGACCTCCTGCTCATGGACAGACAAGAGCGAAATACACGACGCTTATAAAAATGCAGCACGAGGTTTCCGAACATGTCACGCACGTACTCGCACGTTCATACAGTGCAGGAAACGGCGTTTTCGGGAGGAGCTTCTCAAAGTGGGTTGCGTGCGGGGTAACGCTTTTGGTTCGAGTCTCAGCAGGTGCTCCGTTAATCAGCTGCTCATTTCGTCCCTATTATAACGGAAATCGGGTGAGGAAAAGAGCAGCGCACGTCCTCCTCGACTGTTTAACATTGCTATGATTATTTTCATGCGCTACGCTTCTGGCATAGTTCGGCCGACTCCCAGGTGTGCGTGTAAAAGAATCAGCCGGTTCTTTTACACCGTTCGGGGCGGATGGCTGCTGCCCGTGTAACTATTTAAGGTAACGCCAAGGTGTACTCGCACTCTTTCATTTTGCAGCTGACATTATTAATTAGGGTAATGATTGGAAACGAGCTGTTCGCTAAATAAAAGCAACCTAAAAGACGTTATTAAAAAAAAAACGCGCATTTGCGTGTAAGCTGCTTTCCCACCATCAGGTTGCGAAAGCAAATTCACTGTTCAGCCTGAGCGAGATGCAAGCTAACCGGTCGCTGCCGGTGCAGTGCTCATAAATTATGCGCTATAGTGAGATGCAGGGGCTCGATAGGAGACGCGTGCATTGTTTCGCGACGTGGCGGCGATTCTCGCATTTGCGATTCCGCCGCGCCAGTGTGTATATATTCTCCGTCTACAGTGGACGCGGTGTGTGGTGGGCGCTCGCGGGAGACGCATCCGAGGCGTTGTCGATGCTATCGCAGCCGTGAGAGAGGTCGGCTTCCCCGCACTCACTTGGGAGTCGCGGGACCGATCGAACCCCGTCGTGAGAGCGCGCGACGTTGCGGGCAGGCCGGCTTGTGGTAGTCACTGTGTGCAGGCCTGGCTGGCCAGCAGCACATGCGAACGTGCACGAAGGCGCTTTTCTCGCAGTGGGAGGCCCCACCTGCCCCCTGCGGCAACTGCTTCCTGCAGCTAGATAAGCGCCAAAACCGTGTCCCACTGCCTGGCACACATTTCCCGTCTTCTCTTCTGCTTTGCATCTGATGGGGGGCTTATATGTACGACATTCTTGCTCTCATTTGCGAGTTTCGGCGGAGAGCCGTTTGCTTTTCGCTGCCTTCTTGGCGTGGTTCGTCCTGAAGGAAAGTTTCTGGCTCACACTGTGTAACCGCGTTTTAATTCGAAACTTGTCCGTGTTGCTTGATACGGGTATCCGAGGCAGCGCCACTCGTGCCCTATACTTCTTGCCCGTTCAATTGCGAGCCTTTAATGAACGGGCCACCCTATTTGGCGCTGCTGCCGCTTTTTTCTGCTTCGCGAAGTAGTGAGACCTGGATCAAGAATATCGAGAAACTGATTTCAACTGGGGCGAAATTAAATAAAACGCTCGTGTCCGATTTAGGTTAAAGCAGCCGTGCAGGTGGTCAAAGTGAAATTGTCATGCCTAAACTACTGTACGGGCTGTTGAACCGTATATCTTTTTCTTTTTCCCAGATGCACAGACATTTGACTTGTCACTGCACCGTGCTTCCTCTCATACACGTGTGTCACCATTCTGCAGCACCTACGGTGGTGTCCTCTCGTAAAGCAGAAAAAAATTCTCTCTCTCTTCTCTCTCTCTCTCTCTCTCTCTCTCTCTATATATATATATATATATATATATATATATATATATATATATATATATATATATATATATATATATATATATATATATATATATCTGGATACGCGGCGTAACGTCAGTGATGTACTACTCTTGGCGGAGAAAGGAGATAATCGGCTGTGCGTTTTTGTTTCCGCCTTTTCCTTAGCCACACTAGCGTTTAGAGCGCTCTGACTTTACTGGCTCTTCCTTGTCTTGTCTCGGGCGTTCTGCTTCAAAAAAAAAATAAATAGAAAAGCGCGCCGCTCTCCCACGTTCTGAGCAAATCTACAGGCTACGCGCGGCCGCACACCTTGAGAAGAGGTCCGTATAAAAAGCGTACGTTTCGCGCGCACGCTACAGACACCTCACAGGTTAAGTGTGCCTTTTCCTTGACAACCAAATGCTGTGAAGAGGGTTATTTCCCGAGCACCTGAGCGGATAACTCGGCTAGATGCTCCTTTCCAACTTGCAGATTTGACTCGGGTCCCACGTGGAACCATGCGCATTCACGCTTGTGTGTGTGTGTGTGTGTGTGTGTGTGTGTGTGTGTGTGTGTGTGTGTGTGTGTGTGTGTGTGTGTGTGTGTGTGTGTGTGTGTGTGTGTGTGTGTGCGTGTGCGTGTAAGAAAAAGAGAGACAGTCTTCTTAGGTCTTTGGACTGATGGCACTCGATCCATGTTGGAAGAACTTTTGTTGCTTCCTGACCGCCTTGTCCAAGGCTCCCCGTCTGCACACAGGTGGTATATAGTAGCACGATAAAGAGAGAGAGAGAGAGAAAAAGAACGGGCACTTGGTGGCACGCTTACTGCGGAGTCAACTGCAGCGTCTGTCAGCTGTGGGAGGGGGGAGGCACGACGGCGCAAACGGTCGATCCCGATTCTCTCGAGCACGACTGCGGCACACAAGGCGGCGCGTTTCACCGAAATACGGGCGGTGGACGAAAGGAGAGCGGAAGGCCTACACGGCGGTTCACGGGCCAGCCCCGCCTTGCCATCATTGCGCGCGCGTATTTAGAGCGCACATTTCGAAGTCTGCCGCTGGCCCCGCGGTGCGGACCGTTCGCCGTCCTGCGCGGACATTTTTGACGGCCGCGTCAACTTTTTGATGCGCCCCGCTTCTGCTGCTCCTAGAAGCGTTTTTCCTCTCGTCCTCAATGAGGGGTGGTGGGGTGGATGAAGGTATACAGCGGGTGTTGCCGATGCGCTTGTTTCTTCTGGACCCATATGTAGGTTAACTCGCTCGGGATTTGCGTATATTCGCGTTGCTCGAGGAAATGCACTTCGGGCTCCCTCCTGCCTGGAGCACCTTTCTAGATATCTTCTTTGCGTGTGTCTTGTGTTGTGTGTAGCTGTTTGTTTCTCGTGCCGGTCGTTTTGTCCTGACTGGTGTCAGAGGTGTGTATGTGCGTGCGTGCACCCATTGACTTCACTGAGTTGAAACGAGTGCGAAGCAAGCTATATCTGGATCTTTCTGTCTCACATATATATAAAAAAACAATAACAACAAAAGAAAACAGATAAGTAAGTATGCGTTGAGCGGACATCGAATGCAGAGCACCGCAGATGATTTCCCGTGCCGCCTTCCTAGTTTTAAGAGCAATAAAAAGTAGAACAGCGTATAGGGGCTACACTCCTACTTGATGGGACGTTTGCGCGTATATACTTAGCCGACTCGCGAGTTCACCCCGCCTGTAAAGACACTTCGTTTTAGTAGGCTTTGACTGTCAGTCGGGTACTCGGGTCGTAAATATCGCCCCATATGTTGAAGGGACACTAAAGAGAAACAATGAATCGGTTTAGATCGATAAAGTGTGCTCTAAGAACTCTAATGTCGTTAATTTTTTTCGCCATTGTATCTGTTATGGTGAAAAATAAACACTGATGATGATGTTTAATTTCTCCATGATACGTTTATTAATAGAGGAGAAAATAAAGTTCAAAGTTTCATTTTTAAATTTCGCGCCGAAATCTCCCCGTGTGACGTCACGGATTTCAAAGTATATTTATCGTATTTTGGCGCCATTGGCTCTACAAAATTACACCAAACTTGGTATATTAAGTGTATGCCTCCCCCCCCCCCCCCCCCCCCCCCAGAGTATAATGTACTTCATTTTTACCGATTATGAACTACGTAGTCCCTAGTAGGCGCCGCCAAAACATGTGACGTCATGGCGAATGGTGCGGGAACTTGAAGGTGGCTTCGGCACCCGCATTTTGTTCTTGCGCGTTTTCTCGCTTACTAAGCGTCTTCTCGTAGCAAGCGTGGTGCTTTTGGTATCGTGAAAGAGTAATTTAGTAATATGAGAGAAATCGTTTTGCTCTTTAGTGTCCCTTTAAAGTAGCTGCGACAACTCGGAATACTACGGGTACTGGAGGGTCATATGCTGTACTAACCGCTTCTGCACTTGTGCTTCCTCCGACTTTTACCTTTTAATGTTTGCCTCCTTTGATAACGGCTCTTTTTTTTTTTTACTTGGTTATAAAAACCAATGAGCGACGCGCGAGCACACATTTGATATTTCGCTGAACGTTTTTTATTGGACGTCGAATGTGCACGGGGTTCGGAAAGACCTCCGAGTTTTGCGCGTTTCGGACTGTGTACACTAAACGGGTACATCCATACGATAGCAACTTACTGATACGGAAACATCGAAGTGATTTTTTTTTTTTTTTAATGAGAACAGGGAATCACGCGAAAATGTAAGACCAACTGCGTTGTGTCTCGAGTGGTGACGTCGCATGCGCCATGTAGCCAGTCTCTGACAGCGTTTACGTGCTGGAAACGGATTTACAAACTAACGTCATTCGCTAACGACTGTGGTTTCGAACTTGCGCGTCATATGAGTGCCCGCACGTCTGGAGTGTTCGCAGAAGTGTAGGGTGGACTGGGCGAGTTGATGTTGATGCTCATCTGAAGGTAATTGCTTGGAAGAAATCGCAGTCATATTTCCTTAATCACAGCCTGGTCACATTTCCTGTAAGAGCGTTTTAACCTTGCGCAGCGCAAACGATATTGAGAATCAGTATAGTTGTGTGCAGGACACGCGCATTTCGTAACATCCTGCACGCATCATTGGGCTGGTCGGTGTATGGCGATTTTTTCGCGAGAATCGAAAACTCTTCACCGGGGGTGTAGTAGCAGGGATTGCCTTGGTGAGTCGCTGCGGCGATAAGCGTGCACACACACGTGCGCGCGTGCAGGACGTCGCTCGTACATACCGTCGCGATTCACCCTCCTCCCTTCAGCGGCGGATATTTCCTAATCGATTTGAGCGCGTCCGCCCACGGCGTGGATGTCCCTGTATCCACAATGCCTACGCGCGCCTCCAACTATCGTCGACGTTGCCTTCAGAAGACAATGGCGCGGCTCCACGATCGTTAGCATGGCGCAACACGCGCGTGCACGCATGAATAGACGCGTTCGCATTCGCGTTTACGTGTTGCTCGCGGTGTCCGCGATTCGTTGTTTTCCGCCACCACATCAACAGCAGCAGCCGCAGCACTAAACAGCATATAGCGCTGCAGTGCCAGCACAGTTTGGGGTGCATGGGCGTGCAAGAAACGTGCTGCCTGAATCTGTGCCAGACACCAGCTTTTCTCGACTCGATGTGCGTGCGCTGACGTCGATGCAGGTTCCTCGTCACTCACTAATACTATCGCCCGTGAAGCCTGGGCTTTGATCCATACTGTTAGAGACGTCGATGAAGGTGGGCGCACGCGACGAGACATTAGGGAATTGAGTCTGAAGTTGGATGACCAGCCATATCACCAACCAGCGTGCTTTCAGGAAATGTACGACACGCTTCGATATGGTATTGCTTCGGAGCAATAACAGTCCCCGTCTCTTGGAACGAATCCAACAAAGCTGAGCCGCTTTGGTTGCATCACGTATAACATTTCCTTTTTTTTTACTCCTGTATCTTATAAACGCAGCCGTATGTATAGACGTTGCTTTTATTTTATTGCGACCGCGCGTCATCCCTTACCCTTTCTGCATGGGTAAAGAAGAAATCTTTTCCCACCACTGGGGCTTTGTTCGTGCTTTTGTTCGGTTTGGGCGTTTGTTTGCCTTCTTAGAGAGTTTGGCTCCGCGCAATGTCTCGTTCGCCCTTCCCGTCTCATGCTTGTTATCGAGCGGTGCGATAAAACCGTGTACACGTGCGTATGCTGTGCTACAGGCCGGATTTATCTGCGTGTCTGTTCCAGAGTCACGATTGCTCGTCGTTTTGTTGTTTTTGGGGGGTGCACAGTGCGAATCAGCATTCACGTGCCGTTGATTGTCTTTTGTTATTTCGTGAGAATCATAGTAACCTAATTTATTTTGTGTATTTGCTTGAATTACCGGCTGATGCCGCTGATAATGCGGGATTTGGTCAAACAGTCGACGTCCCGGGATGGAAGACGCGCATGGGGCCAGTCGATCTATAGTCTTGGCGAGAGTCCAACGCGGAGACCGCGAGATTGTATAGCTTCGCGTAAGTTCTACGAAGCGTCGTTCTGGGATGCATGGTAAGAGTGAGCGCGCGGCCCCATCAGCGCGGTGTGGGAGATTTGGGTGCGCAGGCAGCCGCAGCGCAGAGCCGCCGCAAAGGAGGACGCATTCATTAGGAACTGAATCGGCGCGCGGTCTAAAGACAATGGGTTCCGCGCGGGTGTCGATGATTTGCTCGGCGCATTGCATATCCTCCTTAGTCGAGTTGTTTTCCCTTACGCGTTCCTCGCTCGAGCGCTGCCGCTGTGGTATTCAACCAGCCGCGTCGCCTGCGATCTCAGTGCAAGCATGGCAATCGAAACGAGGGAATGAAAAGGAGGCGGGCATGCTCGAGAGAAGTGGCCGCTTGACCGTCGTTACGTGGGGCCCGCAATCAACGCCGAGGAAGTGACCGCTTGTGTACGCCAACGCGCTATTTAGGCCGGCGCAACTGAAGCGGCCCGAATTATGGCTCGGTATACATGGGAAGCTTAAGCAGAGAGTAAATTGACACTGTGGGAGGGCGTGCAACGAGAATCAATTGCTTCTATAGAAAGCGAACGAATGAGAACACGTGAAATGGAACCTTCCCTTCCACCACCCCATTCCACCCTCTCACTGATTGCCATGACGGATTTTGCGTCTCTGGGTATCGTCGAAGGGCTGTAGCTAGAGTTGTTGATTGTTGGATGCGTGCGCTATAATAAGCCGGTACATTCGTCTCAGATAAAAAAGGAAAAGTCAGTTCGGCTTTGAAGTGTTGACTTCCTTTACACTTTAGAACGCATGTTCGTTCTGATAAGCAGGAAGCGATTGGAAACAGGAGAACGAACCTGTCTTCAGAAGACAAGGAAGAAAAGGGAAGCATTTTGATACTTGACTCGCTTGGGCACGTGGCAGCACTGCGTGCCGTTGTAGATGCACTCGTCACTGCAAAAAAGAAAAACCGATTGTGGACTTTTCCCGCCTGCGCCCACTTAACGTATAGAAGTGATTGGATCCGGTGCGCACCGCTCAGCGTAATCGAATCTTGTATATTGCACTCGATGGCATCCGCGAAAGTATATACATTTCGACGTGGCCACGAATCAGTGGACGTACAGCGCTCTCTGCGCTCAGGGCATGGCGCCCATCTGTTTACAGGAGTCTTCTACGTGTGCGAACACATGGAGTTTCATTTTCTTGTACCGCGCCGTGCTCCGCAGACCATGTGACGATGATAGAGTGGTAGCTAGCTTTCAGTTTGCTCTTCGTTGTTTTGTTTGCTTGCATCCACCGGTCAATGAACCCGCTCCTGAGTCCGAATTTGGAGTCTCAATCAGGCTTGTGCATGTGAGGCCAACGTGTTGGTATGCATGTGTTTGAGTCTATATGTGAGCTAACACGATTGGATGTGATAGGGCCCACCCAGTTAAGTCGACTTGGGCATGTGTGAAAGTGTGTATAAGTATAACCTATAGTGAGTGGCGAGGTTAGTTAATTAGTGTCCTTTTTGGCGCGGGCTCATGCGTGTGTATGTGGTAATTGTAAAGCGTACTACACCTGCTTCGCGCAAGATTTACCGCGTGCTTACGCGTGCAGCTGGCGTGACAGCTGTGAGGCGCTTTCATTTGCCCAGAACGCGTGACTTAAAAGATTTCGCTGATACCTTCAATTCACGGGTGTCTTGCAGTTATATGTTTTTTTTTTCTTCTTTTCTCATCACGCGGCCTGTGCGGCTGGCTTTTCGCAACAGACTGCATATGCGAGCTTGCCTTGCGGCTCAATAGCGAACTCCTCCCTTCAAGCTTTATCGAGTGCCGTGTCACTGACAACGTCGCGGCGAGTGTCCGAGTTCTCTTTGTCGCGCCGACGTGTAGCGCGGCGCTCTTCCCGCTTTATGCACATTTCAGAGCGATGATTTTCCAATCCGTGCCGTAAATGGCTGATTTATTCTACAACGGCACGTGTAAACAACATGTGGAATTGAGCTTTACTTGTGTGCTTGCTCGCCTTATGCCTCACAACGTGGAAGTAGACTGGCAGAACGGGGCGGGAAGCATGTGGGAAGCGATTTATATTGCTGGCGTAGCCACAGCCAGTGGAGGGGGGTGGGGTGGGGTGGGGTGCAGCTCCTCCGCCCCCAAGATTTTTCAATTTTGCATGTGTAAATATACATGCAAGCGCACACACGAACATACATAAAGTATGGTTGACCCCCCTTCCCCCCCGAAAAAAATGTCTGGCTACGCCACTGATTTATGTATAACCCTTAGGACATAGGCATAAGTGTGAGTCATAGAAAGCGGGGAAAAGTATCCAAGTTATATACTTAGACAACCAGAGCGAATGTTGTGGTGTAATCTATGGGGTATAGCTCGTGGTTGCTTAAGCAGATTGGCACCGGCCCAGCGTTGACATTTCGCACGCCGCAGCAGTTTATCAAAGGGTATTGCACCACAATACACCTGTTCGCACGCACATACACACATATACTATACTCGTATGATGGCTGTTGACGCGCTACGATTGTTGGTAAACGTGTGGTGCTAGGTTTCGTCGTGGTGGAGAACACGGTGTTAGAAAGGAGGCGCGCTGTGCATCGCTCCTTGTGTACCGAAAACAAACAAACAAAAAAGATTCGGCAGAAGAGATCGTTGCAAAGAACGAAAGAAATGAGTAACGCAAGAAAGTCTACAGCTCAAATAGTCCTTCTAGCCGGGATATTTGTGGGGGACAAAGCGAAACATGCGAAACTCGAAGCATTCGCAACCGAAGCCCGTGTAACCTGAGGCTATAGACTTATAAGCGAGCGCCGGTGCATAAGTGGAATTTTTTTCGGCGCCGTCTTCCCGCTGACAAGAGTCAGTTTTTTGTCTCTCTTTCTTTTCTTTTTTTTTTTCACTCCCGCAGTCTGCCAATCTTTACCTCGAAATCGCTTACCGCACAGAAATATACTTGCAACGCGGATGACACTGAAAACTTCATGACGTGTCATTGATGTCGTGTCAAGCCATATCATTCCTGTCATATGTCTTCATTCATATCATTGATCATGTCCTACTTGTTATCCATGTCCTCTCACGTGCCATGCCTTCAGCTGCCTTCATCGTATACCTACTGCGCGAACGAAATGGGATTTTATCGCTCTTATCGCATGGCGACGTCGCGAACATTTGCAAATTCTATGTAGTGCACTGGGATTCCAGTACGCTCTAATATTCTAGCATATGTTACCTTTGTGCAACTCTGGCTTCTTTTGGCAACCATATACGGTAAATCTGATTTGTTGAATTTCTCGACTCCCAGAGAATGCGTTTCCCTTTTTTTTTTTTTTTTTGGCTTCCCTTTTTCTTCGTTAAAAACAGCGCGAAGTAGACACGGACAAGGACGCACACAGGACTAGCGCTAGTCCTGTGTGCACTCCTGTCGGTGTCTACTTCGCGCTGTTTTTAAACTATGGATACGTACCAACTGGCTCGCATTCACTCGATTTTTTCTTCGTGTTCTTCTTTTTGTGGACACCGTGTTTTTATACATTCTGGTGGACAAGTTACTGTCTAGTTGATAAGTATGCGTTTGCAACAGTGCGCATTGCCTGTTTAAAATATGCATACTTTACAACAACAACGCCTTAGGTCAGCGGTTTCAAACACGTGGCCCGTGGACCTCTCTCTAGCGGCCCGGCCCGCACATGACATTTCTCGTCCCATATTTTTGTTTATTTTCTTAATAAGTACAGTTTTGCCAACCAATTTTTGAAAAATACCCCACGTCACGGTCAAAATTACCCGACTTTCCTACACAGCTCTTCTCATTGCCCTACATTTTACCCCACGCTTAAATATAGCGCAGTATAACAACGATAAAGTACAGACTATAATTCACTGTTCGACGTGCAGACGTGTGGTGGCGCTGAAGTCGGCAGCGACTTTAGCAGTTTGAAAATTAGTTTCGTAGAGAGACTAAATAACATGAAAGGCAGCAGATGGGAAGAGAAAGCGTTCCGGTATTTTTATGCCAAAAGCGTTGACTCACAGTTGAAAAAATTAAATAAAAAATAAAAATAAAAATAGGAGACTCGTGAGCAAGTATACGGCTGGCAGTGTAAGCGACATGGAAACAAAGAGCGTTCAGCGAAAACTCAGAGAGGCGGGAGAGATCCATTGGATAGCAGCGATGAAAAAAAAAAAAAAAACAAGGTCTGCGTAACTACCGAAAATGTCAAGACGAAGTAAGCAAGTATGCATTTTGCGATAGTTCAAGGTGAAGCGCTTTGCTGTTTGAAGCGAGGTTGGGTTACCTTAGAACGCGTAATTATATATCGATATTAAGTAAAGAAGAGAAATGCACATGCGTGGGGAAGATAAGCAAGGAAACGATGGAGCAGGTTTTGATTGAATGCGGATATTAGTGCCCTAGCATACAGTCGAGTGTATTCTAGGGCACTACTCTACATGAAGCCTCGGGTTTCAGGGACAACATTGGAAAGGTAAACAGGTCGGCGATAGAAATAAGTAACAGACGACGTGGCATAAAATAGGCAGAAAGCAAAAATAAAATAAAATAAAAATAGAATAAAAGCAGGAAAACTAATGTTAATCTGCGATAAGGCGCAGAGAGGTGGGCTGTGAATTTATGTTTTTTTTTTATATAGGAAGAGAACCTTAATTTAGCTGGACAAGATGAGGCCGTAATGTAATAATAATAATAATAATAATAATAATAATAATAATAATAATAATAATAATAATAATAATAATAATAATAATAATAATAAAATCATGACCTTGGTGGAGCGCAGGTCACCGCCCCGTTATAAAAGGGACGCTCTTTTATCCATCCACTGTCACAAAAAAAAAACTCGCATAGTCCCTTATGCATTCGCCTAAGATGACGGGAACGAAGATGACTGGAAGTGGAAAGCCATTTTCATATCCTCCGTCGATTGTATTGATACCCCGCCCTCGAAAGATTTCTGCACCTAGCGTGGTTTTGTACGGCCTCCGGTATCAGAGGCAGTGCAAGCTTTCTGCACCTCACGTGCCTGCGGGATCGGCCCACCGATGACCTAGTGACGATGTCATGCGATCGCGTCATTATTTGACGTCACATGGTGATGTCGCAGTGCCGTCTCTATGACTTCATGATGACGTCACAAATACTGCCGATCTGTGACGTCGTGAGGTGACGTCGTTATACCATGATGTTTTTTGCAGCCCTTGCGTTGTCGCCGACAGTCACTTCTTGAGTTTGGTGAGATATCTAAGGCGTTCACTTTAATAACTGGAACCGACCGCCGTCGCAAAATTTAAAGGCACATCCACGCAACGAACGAATACGAGACGACGTAGAGACCATGCATGACAAACAACCACAATGCTAGCAGAAGGATGTGTGACGTATTATCCTTCATCTCTGCCCTATGCTGGTGACATGTGAAGTAAGACAGTTCCAACTTGTTTTAAAGAAAGATTTAGTGTTTGGATCTCTTTAGGAATGTAACCCTCAGATACGTCGCGCTGGTCGTCTACATTTTTCGCTGATCGATGACGAGCAAAATGTGGAAATTACCCTACGTCTTATGGGACAATCGCATTACTGCCCTACTACCCCACGCTGGCCGTAAAATTCCGAAAGTACCCTACAAGTAGGGTAATTACCCTACGGTTGGCAACCCTGATGTTCATGAGGTACACAGGTGCGACTGGTCTCAAGCATCT
Organism: Rhipicephalus sanguineus; assembly: GCF_013339695.2. Lineage (NCBI taxonomy): Eukaryota > Metazoa > Arthropoda > Arachnida > Ixodida > Ixodidae > Rhipicephalus > Rhipicephalus sanguineus. Next base: position 118,857,061 of record NC_051176.1, on the reverse strand, counting down.
TTTTCGTGAGGCGCTCATGCGGCTACCATGTGTTAAAACATAACCGTGAAACAAAACTATGTAATTCAGAATCGGCGTCCAGATTGCAGTCATTCTGGAGATCAGTATCCATATAATTCTCGAAACCTGACGTCAAATCCCCTTCATAAGTGACCCATGTATGAGATATGGGAGATGCCTTGTTTCAAATGGCAACGTTTAGCTTACATTTTGTTCAGACACTCCCCGAAAAAGCTGAAAGTTCTTCGACTTAGAAGAACTTGTTGCTGGGCTAGTTGGTACATAACTTTGAGGAAAAAATTTAGACGTCTAAGCACCACCAGGAGAAAGACGAAGCACAAGAGAAGAGCGTCACTCGCAACTGTTTTATTCGCAGGAGAACAGCAGAAAATATATAAGCCGCGCCACTCATGCGGAGACAGCACTGCCTCACCTAATCACTACACATCAAACACGAGGGCATTGCAAAGTCGTTTATAATCCAGCAAAGAACTACATAATTGTATATAAGTGACACGTCTGGGGTTTTGCGCACGTCTGAGTTCGTATCTGGTACTTCTTGGCTGGATAAGGATAGGGCTTTGCAATGCCCTCGTGTTTAATGTGTAGTGATTAGGTGAGGCAGCGCTGTCTGCGCATGTGTGGTGCGGCTTATATATTTTCTGCTGTTTTCCTGCGAATAAAATCAGTCGCGAGTGACGCTCTTTTCTTGTGCTTCGTCGTTCTTCTGGTGCTGCTTGTAGGCATCGAAACTTTTCCTCAAAGTCCTTCGGCTTGACCGAAGGACTTTGAGGAAAAGTCCTTCGGTCAAGCCGAAGGTCCCCCAGGCAGACAATGGGGAAGTTGGTGTTAACACAATAGTAAAGAGAATTTTACATATTATAACACAATACAATACACTACAATAGTACATAGCATTTCAAGTACACATAAGATGGGAATAAAAGTAGAATAGAAACACGCCAACATATTTCGTTTATGATGCTGTACCTTCTGCTTTCATCCATATCTGGCTCTTGAGGAAAGCTTCCTGGTAGAGGCTGTGAGTTTAGCCGTGCAGCACGGGTTGGCTTATGATTGAGTCGGTGAGAAACGCCGCCCACTCGTTGGCCGCCATTTTGAATTTTTGACAAAACGCTTACATCCTATAGTGCAGCCAAAGTGCAGCTTCCTGTAAAGAGGAAAGACGTTCCGCTTTCGCCCTGGCCGAGAAATCGGTCCGAAACCAATCGGGCTCACCGCCTGGTTTTCCGCACGTTTAGGCGGCGAAGCGAGCGGATTTCCATAGTGAGTTTTACCGCTTCCGCCTGCGTCGAGCTCTGGTATGAAGGCAGCATGAACGAGGTAAGCGCGCTTTTTCGAGTGCTCGCGGAGATCTGCCTTCTTTGCGGCCACCGCATGTGAAATTGGAAGAGAGACGTGAGAATTAATACTCGCACGTTGATTCGTTGCCAACTGTCGGGCTATAGTTGGTTTATAATTAATAACTTTTGTCATTGTCACATACAATGATATACAGTGGCAGTGTGGCAGAGATATTTGAATGTCAGATTAAGAAAACATCGCTATGACATCGTCATAACTGCTGTTATGGCTGGCACTCTTGCTCTTCATTGCCGCGAGTCTGATTTTGTACCTTTCTAAATTGGTGCATAGGCATCCGGATAAGCTTACGAGATATATATTAGAAACCTTTGAAATAGTACGGTGCAGGACTTATTATGGTGGGTGGCCGTTCAGTATATCTCTGTCTCACAGAATAATGATAATTGTTGGTGTTTAACGTCCCAAAACCACGATATATTATGAGGGATGCCGTAGTGGAGGGCTCCGGAAATTTCGACCACCTTAACGTGCACCTAAATCTAAGTACACGGGGCTCAAGAATTTTCGCCTGCATCGAAAATCGGTCGCCGCTGCCGGGATTAGATCCCGCGAGGTCACACTGAAGAGTATCTTCACTCGACGTTTTAAAGTCAGCGCTGTACGCGTTCTTGTGTTTCACTTTGGCTTGTTATAGCGCGGTGCAATTATTGATCGAGTTGTTGCTAGTGGAGTTGCTGCGGACGGCCCAAAGTTGTTCGTCGCCGAGTTCCTTCCTTGTCGGAAGGTGACCGCAGGGACGCCAGCGCGCCGTGTGCCTGGTTCCGCACTCACGCTGGGCGTTTCCGCGATCGCTTTCACCCCCCAGGGAACGCGCCCACGCTACGCGGCTACCCCGCTGCGTCGCATAGTGCGCGCTGCGACGGCTGACGGACGTGCGGCCTGGCGCTCGTCAGCTTTGACAGCTTCAGCTAAAGGAGAGGAGCGCCGCGAGCGTTTGTCGGTGCCACGCAGGGCGATGGGAGGAACTCGGTCAGGGCATTGATTGAGTCGCATGCTGCACGGCGTGCTGGGCTACTCGGAGAGCCCCAGAAGTGTACCGTGTAAACGCCGCCTAGGCTGCTGCAACCTTCACCGCGCCTGCGGCCGTATCAAGGCAAGTCATGCGGCGGAAAGTTGTGTCCACAGAGGGCTACTTCAATCTATACATGACCCCCCCCCCCTCTCGAATTTGGATGATACCGGATTGTCTGCACGAATGACGCGGACTTATACTGATCTCTGCAAGTCGTAGTGAAACGTGTAGGAGTCAGGACGTGGCCAGTGCCGTAGATGGGCTTAACAAAAGTTTCACTGAAAACGACGCAGTGTTAGCTTATATATGAGGGTGCGGGAGTCTCAGCATTGCCACAAGTGTTTGTGATGGCGGCTGTGTCTCGATGGCCTCTCTGTTTCCTTCCCTGACACCATCTACGGGTCTGCTTGTTTCCGGCGTCTGTGTAGCGTGTTCGCAGTTAAGCGCGGCCGTGGACTCGCGTAGCTGGACGCTCCAGCGAGCCTCAGTGGCCCGCTCCCTTCCGGCACCCGCGAACCGTGAATCATCGCCTGGACGAGGTCATTTAAGAAAGGAGAAAAGAAAGATGAGCGGGGGCTCACTGGCGCGCAGGCTTGGCTGACTGCGATACGTGCTCAGCCCAGCTGCGCAACTATAGCGCCACCGCGTGCTTCCTTCCGCGAATGACCATCAAGAGTTCCGCTATTTTTCTCCGCCGCTCATCGCGGCGGCACACCGGGCTATGCAACGCTGCTGACTCGGAGCGCGAAATGGATGGCCATTCATCCGCCTCGTGTGCATGCATGGGATATGCCAGGAAGCTGGAACGAGGCGTTCGCATTTTCGGACGCGCGCGTCAGACGGCGCGGTCCGGAGCGACGATGCGGAGACATGCAGCGTGCTCGGCGCACATTTTCATCGGTCCAGTCGGAGGAACCACCGTTGTTCACACGTGTGCATTGGCGCTGCAGTATGGGTTGCAACACGGTGCCCGTGCTCGAAGGGTCCCCCAAGCCTGCACGATAACAGCGGCAAAAGTTAAATTGGCCTGCAAGATACCATGAAGTGTTCGAAAGAGTCACGACTGGCTGCGCAACACGCACGGAAAATGAAAGAAATGGACACTACGGGCGCAGCATTCTTTCTTTGTCAGTGTGTGTGTTGCCCAACCATGTCCATGTCGCTGGTTTTAAGTCGAAAACTTGAACGTCCTGGCAACTTGATCATGTTGGACTGCGTTTTTAGCTCAAATTTCACTTCTAACCATTATGTACGAGTATGGGAGGGACACTGGATATAGCTAAGCGACGTCGCACTTCTGCGGTTCTTACGGAAAAAAAAGAAAATTAATTCTGGGATTGAAACGTGCCGATAAAACCACGACATGATTATGAGACGCGCTGTGGTCGAGGGCACCGGGTTAATTTCGACCACGTAGGGCTCTTTAACGAGCCCACAAATTACGAACTACATACAGGTCAGCTTGGTTAAGGCATGTAAGTGCATCTGAAAGTCCGTAGACATACCGCGTATTTTGGGGAAATTATTATTTTCCTGTATACGCGTTATTTGCGGCGACGGACAGCAGTATCTGAAGCTGTATATATACTAAAATAGGTGAATTAATAGGTTAAGACTGCCGGCCAAATAATTTTCCTAATTCACTGCTGGATGCACACGTTTTAACCGCATAATTGAAGCCGGGTAGTGGGCAAAGTATGCATACCGTTCTCCGAGACCCGCTGAACGCTTTGCTGATTACACAAGTTTCACCTCTCGCGTGCAGCGGCATATTTCTCCCGTGCCGCTAATAGTGGCCGGCCTTCGTACTATAACGCGGACGGTGGTTTTCTTTATTTTTATGCGCAGTGGAGTGTACTATAGCTGTGGTATACGTTGGTCAATCAAACCTAAGTACCGTTGTTCTCGACAGCTGTCGTGCTGCAGTGCTGCGCGCGCCTGACGAAACTGCGCGGTGCGTCGTTGCGGAACACGCGGTCACTAGATGGCCGGGTCGCCGAGTGTATACGCACGCGCCAGTGGGAGTGGCCGCGGCAGCTGCAGCGCGTCTTCTCTTTGCGGCCGCGAGACGGGTGATTTGCATAGATAAATGCATGCGCACCTCGGGAAGGATGGAGCGCCGGCGCGCTTGACGGGGAAAATTTCCGTCTCTGCAATATGGTTGCGTCACATTGGGGTGCGACGCCGCCTCCGCGGTGCTGCATACAGTGCCGGCCGCCGCCGGCAGCAGAGATGGAAGAGGCACCGCGCGCGTTACGAATTGCAAATCAGGAGGCCTCTTCCTTTGTTTTGCGAGGAGGAGGCCGTATACGGAGGCCGAATTGGGTCGTCGACTGCGCGTGATGGGCGGAAAGTGCGCTCTTCGCGAAAGCCGACGTTTGAGGTTAGATTAGGTGAAGGCGCGCGGGGGCGTCGTGCCCCCCTTCTTTCTGAGGGCCACTGCTGCTTGCTGTTCGTCTGTGTCTTAGAAGCTTAGGATATAAGGAGGGATCGGAAGTGTCGCGCAGACGTTTTCCCGCTCCACGCGGATTTGCGGTGGTGCCGCCGGCCACAGAGTTAAGGCATGAATGCAAATTTGAGTTAAGGCATGAATACAAATTTCTATATGCAGGCTGAGCGATGTTACTTAAATGTAGAAACGTTTATAATTTACGTTACGATATATATAGGTGTAACTCGTTGAGGCTACTTGAAAGTTCAAGAATGCCTCTATACTCTCTAATCATAACAATAGTAGCTCACGGAACCAAAAAAAGAAAAAAATTGCGAAGCTTGCACTAAGTCGTGCGAGGCTTCGTACGAGACAGCGAAACTGGACGATTCTGAAGTCTAATCTGGTTGCTTCTATGTTGTTGCTGGTCTTTAGCTAGGTTAGTCACGGCACGGATGTCCAAACTCCAGAACCGAGCGTTCGCACCTTTCATAGATCTATACGGGCACGTCGTTGTTGGCGTAGGGCTTCCATCGCTTCGGGCTCTTTTCGCAGCCGCCGTTGCCTTTGCCGTTCTCTATTATGACAGCGTCGCACTAGTCGTGCCAAGCTTGAAGGAAGAGCGCAGCTGGGTGGCCTTCTTTGTTTCTCATTATTCTTTTCTTTCTTTCTTCTCTTTGTTTCTCTTTGTTTCTTGTACCTCTGTTGTGAATATGTTTCTTTCTATTGCTTCCTTTCTATTTCTTTATCTTTCTCGCTCTTTTTATCTTAATTTCTCTTTCTTCCCTTTCTTCATCTCGGCTTTTTTTATCTCTTTCTTTCTCTCTTGATCTTTCTATTTTTTCTATCTCTTTCTCTCTCTACTTCTCTCTCTATCTTTCTGTATTTCTCTTTCTTTCTCTCTCTCTGCTTTTCTATCTTTTTATGTCTTTATTCCCATTATTTCTCTCTCTCTCTTATTGAATCAGTGGTGATTAGTGGGATTTGCCCAATTTCTGTGGCACATACCCGTGATGATAGCCATTTCTTAGGCTAACTGTTGCCTTCTGCATTTTTAGTGGACCAGTGCCCAATTTCTGTGGCACACACTCGTTGATGATGATAGTTTTCTGATAGGCCGCACCATAGAGTTTCATACAATACCCTAGAGAAGAAACTGTCGCTGCGATCGTTCAACCACCATGGGAATGATGGGAAGTACAGGCTTCGGATTGGATAGCGTTAGCTAGCGAACTGTCTACGGATCTTTTTCTACAGTTTCAGTTTCGTTCTTCGTGAGGCGTGGGTACTGTGGTGCGTTACATAGCACTCAAGCAGTACCTTTGTTGTTCAAAGAGGCTGAAGAGCGCTAGATCTCTTGATTTGCTGTTTCGTTGCAGCTTTACAGGTTGTATATGGTCGTTTTAGCAAAGCGTCGTGCACTCACCGCTGCGCACAGATGTAGCGTCCCAGGTCAGTGCAGCAAACTACGTCGAGTTCACGTTTGTTTGATAAGCACGTCTTACCAAAACTCGTTCAAATCGGCTGCAAAACGACGGCGAAGCTAAGTAGACGCACCGCTGCGCTCCTCTCACTCGACTTCACAACAAAACGAGAGATGCGTTGGAGGCAGACCACTTGAACAGACGCACCTGGCATCGCAGCAGACGATACGTTGTTTCTCACTCAATACAGTACTGTTATTTCGATAAATAGGTAATGCGTACTTTCGAGAGAAAAACAAGCGTGTTTCTTTTCAAGTGTTGTACAAAAATAACTCATTATTTGGTGATGCCAAATCTGAAACACAATTGCAGAGCAATGCATACCCTGGTGGTTGAATTTGTCCAGGTTTCAGTTCCATCTCACGATCACGCAAACTTTTTGCAATAAGTTTTACATACAAAAGAATGAAGCAAGTTTTAATTGGAATTAACTTCATATCCCTTTGTTTTACACTCGGCAAACAAGCGTTGCGAATCTTAAGAACCTAATCCATCCGAAGCAAATCCGAAGCCTGTACTTCCCATCATTCCCATGCTGGTTGAAGCGCGTCTCAAGGAGCCCGCGTAGACACTAGCGCCAGATTCCCTTCTAGGTATTATTGTAAGAAACTCTATGGGCCGCACAAATTACGGTCAGCTTAAACAGTTTCGCTGTTAAAAGCGAGAAATGTTGAGTTGAGTTGAATAAACTTTATTTGCCCAACGGTTGATATTGTGCCCGGGGCTAGGCTGCCAGGGATCCACCATTCGAGGAACATCTTTCGAGGTCCTCGGCGACGGCCCTGGCCCGCTGGACGGCCCACTCCTGGTCTTCGGGGGCCTCGCTGAGAAGGGCGGTTCGCCATCGCTCAGCAAGGCGCCTCGCTTCAGAGGGTTTTTCAGGTGTCCTCATCTTTCCTCGTAGTGTATCGTCATTTCTGTCGCATTCCCAAAGTGGCACACGGATAACGAGGCGGCGATCTGTTTCTATCCGTTCTGTAGCCGTGCCAGGAAGTATTGCTGACATCTGGTGCAGATTAACTAAGCGTGACAGACGACACACTTTACATTCTGTGATGTAATTTGTAAACGAATCAGGCCAGAGAGAGCACAACAATATGCCTCCGAATTTACGAGACATTAACGAGAACAGCATGCCCCACAGAAGCCATTCTGACGAACATAGTCTCGCGCCCCATGTCGAGTTTGCTTCCCCTCGCTGCAATATATACATAAACGTCTCGGCGACAGCGATCTGCCTTCTATTTCTGTAACCCTGCAAAGCCACAGCGCCATCGCGCGCTTGGTCCTCTGTTAGGCTTTTAACATATCGGTACTCGACTCCACGTGCACGTTTGTTCTCTCGTCTACTGCACCGGATATGCCTCGCGACGCATTGATCGGTCCGCGTTATGTCCCATGTCCCGATGGCGCAGGCGACTCGAGTGTATAGTTTCTATGGCGACGGGCCGCAGTTTCGCCACGGCCCGAGGAGGCTCCTTTTCTTGAATTATTTGTGTTTTATTTATGTACGCACTTTCGCGAACTGTATTGCGCTGCGAGCAAGCGGCGCAGCCTGTGGAGCCCTATCGAGACATTGGTGCTTCAGATGTCTTACAATCTGTCTTTTCCTTACATATAAGTATTATTACTATTATTAGTAGTAGTTGTTGCTGTGCGGTCGTTATGGTTTTACAGCGGAGCTGTTAAAGTCGAGCACAAACGGGTCTGTTGATGTTCGCAGCATAGCGAAGGATGGTGAGGAGGATGGAGGGTAGAAGCATAGCCATGCGTAGTACGGTATAGCATGGGGGTGGGAAAAGGAAGTGAGGAGGAGTGATGTGATGGTGAGGAGGAGTGGAGAGGGTAGAAGCATAACCATGTGTAATACGGTATAGCAAGGGGGTGGGAAAAGGAAGTGAGGGTGAGGAGGAGTGATGTGACGGTGAGGAGGAGGGTAGAGGGTAGAACATAGCATTGTATAGTACAGCAAGGGGGTGGGAAAAGGAAGTGAGGGTGAAGAGGAGTGATGTGACGGTGAGGAGGAGGGTAGAAGCATAGCCATGTATAGCAAGGGTATAGCAAGGGGTGGGAAAAGGAAGTGAGGGTGAGGAGGAGGGTAGATGGTAGAAGCATAGCCACGTGTAGTACGGTATGGCAAGGGGTGGAAAAAGGAAGTGAGGGTGAGGAGGAGTGATGTGACGGTGAGGAGGAGGGTAGAGGGTAGAAGCATAGCCATGCATAGTACGGTATAGCAAGGGGGTTGGAAAAGGAAGTGAGGTTGAGGAGCAGTGATGTGATGGTGAGGAGGAGGGTAGAGGGTAGAAGCATAGCCATGTATAGTACGGTATAGCAAGGGGGTTGGAAAAGGAAGTGAGGTTGAGGAGCAGTGATGTGATGGTGAGGAGGAGGGTAGAGGGGTAGAAGCATAGCCATGTATAGTACGGTATAGCAAGGGGTGGGAAAAGGAAGTGAGGGTGAGGAGGAGTGATGTGACGGTGAGGAGGAGGGTAGAGGGTAGAACGTAGCATTGTATAGTACAGCAAGGGGGTGGGAAAAGGAAGTGAGGGTGAAGAGGAGTGATGTGACGGTGAGGAGGAGGGTAGAAGCATAGCCATGTATAGTACGGTATAGCAAGGGGTGGGAAAAGGAAGTGAGGGTGAGGAGGAGGGTAGATGGTAGAAGCATAGCCATGTGTAGTACGGTATAGCAAGGGGTGGAAAAAGGAAGTGAGGGTGAGGAGGAGTGATGTGACGGTGAGGAGGAGGGTAGAGGGTAGAAGCATAGCCATGCATAGTACGGTATAGCAAGGGGGTTGGAAAAGGAAGTGAGGTTGAGGAGGAGTGATGTGATGGTGAGGAGGAGGGTAGAGGGGTAGAAGCATAGCCATGTATAGTACGGTATAGCAAGGGGTGGGAAAAGGAAGTGAGGGTGAGGAGGAGTGATGTGACGGTGAGGAGGATGGTAGAGGGTAGAAGCATAGCCACGTATAGTACGGTATAGCAAGTAGTGGGAAAGGGAAGTGAGGGTGAGGACTAGTGATGTGACGGTGAGGAGGAGGGTAGAGGGCAGAGCATAGCAATGTATAGTACGGTATAGCAAGGGGGTGGGAAGAGGAAGTGAGGGTGAGGAGGAGTGATGTGACGGTGAGGAGGAGGATAGAGGTTAGAAGCCTAGCCATGTATAGTACGGTATAGCAAGGGGGTGGGAAAAGGAAGTGAGGGTGAGGAGGAGTGATGTGACGGTGAGGAGGAGGGTAGAAGCATAGCCATGTATAGTACGGTAGCGCAAGGGGTGGGAAAAGGAAGTGAGGGTGAGGAGGAGGGTAGATGGTAGAAGCATAGCCACGTGTAGTACGGTATAGCAAGGGGTGGAAAAAGGAAGTGAGGGTGAGGAGGAGTGATGTGACGGTGAGGAGGAGGGTAGAGGGTAGAAGCATAGCCATGCATAGTACGGTATAGCAAGGGGTGGGAAAAGGAAGTGAGGGTGAGGAGGAGTGATGTGACGGTGAGGAGGAGGGTAGAGGGTAAAAGCATAGCCATTTGTAATACGGTATAGCATGTGGGTGGGAAAAGGAAGTGAGGGTGGGGAGGAGTGATGTGACGGTGAGGAGGAGGGTAGAGGGTAGAAGCATAGCCATTTGTAATACGGTATAGCATGTGGGTGGGAAAAGGAAGTGAGGGTGGGGAGGAGTGATGTGACGGTGAGGAGGAGGGGAGAGGGTAGAAGCATAGCCATGTGCAATACGGTATAGCAAGGGGGTGGGTAAAGGAAGTGAGGGTGAGGAGTAGTGATGTGACGGTGAGGAGGAGGGTAGAGGGTAGAAGCATAGCCACGTATAGTACGGTATAGCAAGTAGTGCGAAAGGGAAGTGAGGGCGAGGAGGAGTGATGTGACGGTGAGGAGGAGGGTAGAGGGTAGAAGCATAGCCATGTATAGTACGGTATAGCAAGGGGTGGGAAAGGAAGTGAGGGCCAGGATGGGTGATGTGATGGTGAGGAGGAGGGAGGGTATAGCATAGTATAGCGGAGGCGAGTGTAGGAGGGAGGCGAGTTGTAGATTGGAGACATGCAGGGGGTCAAACGGAGAGCGGGTTCCTTCATTGCTAAACCATGCCCACGATCGCCTAGCTTTGCATCACTTCGCATTTCATCGCTGAGGCTTCTCCTCAGCTCCGCTGTACGTTGCCCTTTACGACGTGAAGTCAGTTCCACGCATTCTTTTTTTCTGTTTGTCGTCACACTTATTGTTGGCAAAGCGTGGTGACCTTGATGTTGCGTTACACCGATGAATGACCTCGAAAGCTGTTTGAGCAACAAGTGTGCGTAGTGCATACTGCCTGCATTCGTCGCTAAGATAACCACGCGCTATGAGAAATTGGAATGCATTGTGAAATGCCTTTCTAGAAAGCCGTTATCCGCATTGCTTCTTTAATCGTGCTTACTGTATTTCGCTTTGTACATTCCTCAATTATCGCTACATAGCGAGTTTGTTGTTCCCAGTCCCCCCCCCTCCCTCCTCCCCCTTCCTGAGCCGTATTACACGGAGCCGAAAAGGCCGACTCGAGGGGCAATTATACACACAGCGCCGGCGCGTGCGCCTCGTTCACCTTGTTCTCATTTCGGATTGCGTTTAAAATGTTCTCAGCCGTTGTATACAGGCGTATGCCCAGTGCATAAAGGCGGCTCTTTTGAGAGAAATAACGTGCCTGGCGTTGGTCACGTGGTGGCACATTAAATATGGCGTCGCCGTGGATTTTCCTCTCGCCTCTGCAGCGCGCCGCGCCCGCGTGCAAAGCGATAGAAGCAGCGATGACGACGCGAGCCACTCGCGTGCCCGAGCGCGGCCCTCCGTATTTTTTATTTATTTTTTGCTCTCTTTATTTTTTCGTGCGGCGCGGATAATTACCGGAGGTCCTCGCTTAGTGAACCCGAGCCAGGTCCCGCGGTCCTGCCCATTTGTGGTTTCAGGAACGGGGCGTCGTCTTCTTCCATTGTCACGCCCAACAGCATGTGTCCCCAAGACCGTGGTTGCCGTGCCCGTCGTCGCTACGACAGAGGAAAGCGCGCACACGCCCTTCTCGAAGGAGCGCCGAGGGCCGTTAATTATACTCTTATCGAACAGGCGCAGCTTGTTTGTCTGGCATTTGTCACTTTTCAAAGTGCCGAGTTCACCTATTGTACTCAACGCCAGACGCAAGAAAAAGGAAAAAAAAAAAAGAGAAACGAATACAGAAAGGCGCAACTGTCGTCTCATCGAGGCGCTAGTGTGAATAACGCTAACACTGGTTTCGTGAATAACGCAACCATTTTTCCCCCGTTCTCTGCTGCGTTGGAGTTTCATAACAAAGTATTTGAGAAGTATTTGGCAAATGATTTCAACAAATAATTGCTCTCACTTGAGTTCACTATATTTTTTTTCTTCAGCGGAAGTGGGGGAAGGGAGGGGAGGGAAGGGGAGGGGTCCATGGCGTCACTGTCAGCACTTAGGCTGCTGTTGTGAAGAATTTTTTACCATCCTGAGAGTCGCTTATCGGCGAGAAATGATGGGGGTGTAAATACTGACCCAAAGTGCCACCCTTGCGATTTGGCGATTCGGAGGCTTTAGAATACAGCAGATGGAAACATTGATACCACAGCGCAGCCATGGCAATTTCCGTTTGCTTTCACTAGCTCCTCCTTGCCCTGTCACATTCCTGCGTCGGTTTCTCGGCAGGTAAACTGGACGTATCCCGGAGATTGTGTAATCAAATGGCGTGGCTTGGTAGGGCCGATCCTTACGTTAGTTCACGATGTGCTGTATCCTCGCAAGAGTTTTAGTGTTGTTTTGTAACCCCAACCGATCATGCAGGCTGTGCAATTCTGATAACGCTGGAAATGATATCGCATTAAAGTCATTCGAGCGCAGCAAACGCGTACCTAGCATTTTTGCCTCTTGCTCCTGGTTTGTCGTTAACGGCTCGCCGAGTATACGCAGCGGGAGCTTTCTCACACAGCTGTGGCGCTGAAAGGGAAAGCACGAAGGACATTCACAAGACAAAGAATGTAGACTCTGCTGGATGTCTCCGCGGTCGCGTGGTGAGGCTGATTGTTTGCGCGTTCATCTGAGGTGTTGAAGAGCGAAACGTGCATCATCACTTCTCCCTCCCCTCCTTTCTTTTAACACGAAAGTGTTTTATGCCGGGGTCCACCAAGTACATCCGTCACGGATATGACGTTGATAAAATGGACGCCAACGGGTGAGAAAGAAAAAAACCAAGAAAAAGATACCCCACTGGGAATCGAACCCACGACGTTGCGGCCGCGACGGCAAGCGCCCGACGCTCTACCGACTAAGCCAACTCGGAAGATGCTAGACACAGCGCGAACGCGCCTTATATCTTTCACACATTCTCTTTCGCGGCGGGCGGAGCGGGGCGGTGCCGCCGTCTGTGAGAGGTGGAAAGAAGTAATGCTTCACGATCGACACTTACTAGCGCTTACTCCGAGATTGCACGTGATATCGGAGGTCATGGTTAAAGCGTCTGTAGACTGGCCGAGCTGGCGTCGCCGAGGCACCCTTGACGCAGTTACGTTCTTTGCCTTTGGATTCGTGTTAGCGTGCGTCGGCTCATCGGAGTAGTGCAGCTTCCACGTGCACGAACGGGATTTCTCTGCCGCCGACTGCTTCAAAAGCGAGAGCACCGACTAACAAAACTGCTGCAATATGCGTTGCAGCAGGACGCGATTTCGACGGGCGAATGTCGTGCGTTGGTGGAGCGAGAGTAGCGCCTGCGAGACAGAGGCCAGCGGGACGCACGCGTTTGCGGCTCAGGCTACGAACCTCTACCTCCCGCGTTGCTGAAGTGCAGTGTGTGTTATGTATGCATGAGCACAGGCGTTGGCTACCCATTACTAGAAAGCGCACACCGTGCCGTTTCTCTCCTTAATTGACGACGCTTTGAAGAAGTGCATACCGGGTACCAGTGTTGATTATGAGCTTGTTGATATCATCCTTACGCGCGATTCACGATTCGCTGTGTCCAAAGATATGTTCACACCGTCAGCTACCTCAACGGTTTTATCATGATCAAGGGCGTTAGTCGTCGCGATAGAGACATGCTGTCAACATGGGTGCATCCACGTCAAACGGTGCTATAGCTGCCAAACACGAACAGACATTGTACAAGCTCTCATATATCATAAGCACTACTTCTGTGAAGACACGTTTCACTTTCGTGTTATACCGATTCCTATGACGGAGGGATCAGCCGTGTTTTTTTTGTACACAATTGCTCATTATTTCATTCACGACTCGCAAAATGTTTCATTAGCCTGCGAATCATCGTGGCATCTCTATCGCATGCCCTGCAGCTATGCGTGCGAACGTGTGTCTGCACCTAAGCATGGTGGTGTAAACAATTACACAAGTCGGAACTGAAACACGCAATTTCACGCATCATGGGCATATTTGCATAGCCTTTATTTAAGATCATTCAAGAAAGCTTTGATTAATGTAAATTTCAACTCACATACTTAGTACACCGTCGTGTTTGAGTTCAGCGTCGTTGAGACGAACGATCGTTATCGGCAGCAGGGGCGTAGCATTTTCAATTTCGCTTGCGTATATATGCACGCACACATACAAACGCACGCACGAATATATATGAAGTATGGTTGAACCCCCCCCCCCCTCGAAAAAAATTTCTGGCTACGCCCCTGATCGCCAGCGTAGTCAGAACAAGCTGCTAATCGAAACCAGTCAGCGAGAGATAGAGAGAGATAATGAACGTGTTTATTTGAAAAGATCGCTGGGGAGAGGCGCCCTTAATTAGTTCAGGATGCCTTGAGCTCGGGCCTCGTCCTGGCCCATGGCGACCAGCCTTCGCTGATCCTCGAGGTCGGAGTATGTCCATTCGCCGTAAGCCTGATTTCCTGGCCCTTTGGTCATTCACATCATCAAGCTTTCGTCCTAGGAACGTGAGCGGTGGTTCTTCCTCCTCGGCCTTCTAGGGCCATTGTGCACTTAACTCGAATGCACTCCGGGGCAACGCCGCTCACACTGGGGCGGCTTTCTGGTCGGACGTGGTTCGGGGTGTGCCTACCGCTGGCATGGATGCTTGGCGACATGGCGACGTCGCGGGGGCGTCGGCGGTCGCGCTCGGCGCCGAAAAGTGCGTCGCGGGCGAGGCGGACGCGCCTCCCGAGCCGCGCGCTCGGGCGGCAACCACCGCGCGCAGAGTCCGTGGGGGCGGTGGTCGTTGACCCGCGCCCTTGCCGATGCTGTCGTCGTTGCCTCGCGTTTGTCGCGGCCGCGTTACCCGGCCATTTTGCCATGACGTCGTCTTCTCGCTGCGACGGTCGTGCACCCCTGTCAGCGAACAAGCGCGGTACGGCTGCTCGCCTGTACCCGCGGCGGTGTCGAGCCTCGCTGCGCCTTCGTTGTCCCTTTTTTGCCCGCCTTTACGGTTTTCGAGCGACGCGCTTGGCTGCATAGACTCCGGAAAGCAGCAGCTTTGTTGTTGCTGGCGCACTCCTTGTGCTGCGATTTCGTCGACCACGGGTCACGAAGAAACTAAAGCAAAACGAATGGTTCTGGCACAGAAGGAAGTGTTACACTTTGCATTTTCGCGTTCCGTTTTGTTTCGGTGCTTAGAGGACTGAATTTTTACTCTATATGCGACATATATGTCGTGATAGTCGATAGCTGTTTCGTCGTCAGTAATGGTCGTACTCGGTAGCTGCTGTTGAGAATGACCATTGGTCTCGTCGTTGGTTCAGCTTTATTTTGTTTGCTTGTGTTAAGCTACGCCTCAGGCAGCTGCCGTGCAAACTGCGTCAGGTGCAGTGCATTAGACGCTTTTTCTTAATTTTTTATATTACCGTTAGTCCAAGCTGTCTCTTCCTCTTGCTTGCACTTTCGTAATGCATCTTACCGACTATTAGATAACGGAGAGATGCGGAAAAGCACCCGCTGGCTCCCCCCCCCCCCCCCACCAAAAAAAAAAAAAAAAACAACGCCGCGAAATACGAAAGCTGAATCAAAGTCGAAGAACAGCCCGAAATTACGGAACGTGTTACAGGGGACAGCGAGCCGAGGGCTTCGGATTGGTCTTGAGCAGGCGGGGGGATTGCGTGTACTGAGAACGCGATACACGGGTGTTTTGCTTTCTGTCGTCGTCGGAATGCGGCCGCCACGGTCGGGATTGAACCCACGACATCGTGCCCCGCAGCGCAACGCCCGAGCCACTAAGCATACCGCGCCGGTCAAAGTCAGGCAAAACGGTGTGTGGTATGCTAGCGAAACATTCCGGTGGATCTTATGCAAGTCTTGTGTCAAAGAACTCTACGTCAGTACAACGGCTGTCGGTTTGCATTACTCACTTGAGAGAGGGAGATACAAGAGGGAAAGACAGGGAGGCGAACCAAAAAAAATACAGTGGGGTGTTTTTTTTTTTTAACACGAAAGTGTTTTATGCCGGGGTCCACCAAGTACATCCGTCACGGATATGACGTTGATAAAATGGACGCCAACGGGTGAGAAAGAAAAAAACCAAGAAAAAGATACCCCACTGGGAATCGAACCCACGACGTTGCGGCCGCGACGGCAAGCGCCCGACGCTCTACCGACTAAGCCAACTCGGAAGATGCTAGACACAGCGCGAACGCGCCTTATATCTTTCACACATTCTCTTTCGCGGCGGGCGGAGCGGGGCGGTGCCGCCGTCTGTGAGAGGTGGAAAGAAGTAATGCTTCACGATCGACACTTACTAGCGCTTACTCCGAGATTGCACGTGATATCGGAGGTCATGGTTAAAGCGTCTGTAGACTGGCCGAGCTGGCGTCGCCGAGGCACCCTTGACGCAGTTACGTTCTTTGCCTTTGGATTCGTGTTAGCGTGCGTCGGCTCATCGGAGTAGTGCAGCTTCCACGTGCACGAACGGGATTTCTCTGCCGCCGACTGCTTCAAAAGCGAGAGCACCGACTAACAAAACTGCTGCAATATGCGTTGCAGCAGGACGCGATTTCGACGGGCGAATGTCGTGCGTTGGTGGAGCGAGAGTAGCGCCTGCGAGACAGAGGCCAGCGGGACGCACGCGTTTGCGGCTCAGGCTACGAACCTCTACCTCCCGCGTTGCTGAAGTGCAGTGTGTGTTATGTATGCATGAGCACAGGCGTTGGCTACCCATTACTAGAAAGCGCACACCGTGCCGTTTCTCTCCTTAATTGACGACGCTTTGAAGAAGTGCATACCGGGTACCAGTGTTGATTATGAGCTTGTTGATATCATCCTTACGCGCGATTCACGATTCGCTGTGTCCAAAGATATGTTCACACCGTCAGCTACCTCAACGGTTTTATCATGATCAAGGGCGTTAGTCGTCGCGATAGAGACATGCTGTCAACATGGGTGCATCCACGTCAAACGGTGCTATAGCTGCCAAACACGAATAGACATTGTACAAGCTCTCATATATCATAAGCACTACTTCTGTGAAGACACGTTTCACTTTCGTGTTATACCGATTCCTATGACGGAGGGATCAGCCGTGTTTTTTTTCTTGTCCCTTTCTGTCCTTGTCAAAGTGCGCTGCTTCACCTATACGGCATGACGATCAATCACCACCGCGCTCGGCTTTCACCCTTATCGAACTAGATACATCTAGTTTGCTACCCTACACTACATCACCGAATAAACTTTGCGCGTGGTTATAATGTGAAACACATTTCACGTTTAGACTCTCCATATTGATAGCTCTTAAAAACCCATTGCCGAGGCTTGCGCAATAATTCCATTTTTTTTTTTAAATCTCTCTGTTTGATGCCGCTGATCGCGCAATAGTTGGCCGAAGTTTGCATAGTTTAAAGGTCGTTTGGACGCAGCATTTTGAAACCGGTTGCCAGTTTCCTGTGGAAGTTCTCATGACACAGTTCTGTATTGGTACCAATCGAGCGTGGGGTGCGTGCTGAAATGATATGGCGTGCGGGTATGAGTGTCGTATCGCAGTTTTTTTTTCCCTCAATGTATTGGGGGGGGGGGGGGGGGGGGGGGGTAGCCAGCGCATTTCTGAGCGGAGTTCAGGCCCCTGTCTCGTCACTCCTGTCCTGTGTTCCGTCCTAGCGCTGTTTTCAAGATTCAATATGTACCATGCTTTTTCACCCCCCCCCCCCCCCCCCCAATATTTTCAGTTCATATGTGCAAGTATGCACGCGCACATACAAATACACACACGGACATATACGTATAGAAGAGTCGGATTGCCCTCCCCGCCCCCTCCTTCCTCTTAGTAAAATAAAAATCCAGGCTACGCCCTTTGGGGGGGGGGGGGGCACTTCGTCGACTGAACAGGCGGGTGTTGTCTTGCGTCGTTTTTTATGCGTGGTATTCTTTGGTGGACAGAAGTATTTTCTTTTTCTGGGGTAGGGGCGTGGGGGTGGCACGCGTCCGGTGTTTTACCCCTGGCTGGTAGTGATGAGTATAGCACATAGTGCGTAACTGGAGCTGGCGCACATGGGAAACATTGCCGGGGTGCACTTTCGGGAGCCTGGTCCCATCACGGCAGTTAGCTGCTGTCGTAGAACAAACAACAGCAACAACAACAACAAAAAAAAAAGGAGACACGTCGCTCCGAGCACAGGGTGAGCAAAAAAGAGACGTATACAGAGCGTAAGGGGAACACGCGCAGTAGTAAAATGCACACGGCGGCGGGACGGAGTAGAGCGTGGCGAGTGATGCGGAACAGACGGCCTGTCCTGGCAGCAGCAGCAGCAGCAGCACACATGCGCGCGCATTCCCCGCTCGCATGCATTCCTTTTCTCGCTTTGTCGGCCGTCCCAGACAGCGGTGACGACGCTCGATGGTCGCGTTTGTCCGACGCTGATCGTACGCTGTACTATATGCGCGTCGGCGGCCCTAGCTGCCGCACCAATTGCGACTAATGGAGGTGCACGCATGCCGCGCGTTGTGCTGCCGTCCGCGCCGCGAAGCGTTCCTTCTTCGCGAAGGGCGGACGCGTGCGCTGCCCTCAAACTCTTCCGCGCCCTGCCTAATCGATTTAGTCGCGCACCTGTTGCGCCACTGCTGCCACCATCCCTCCTTCGCCCCTCTCTCTCTCTCTTCCCCGACGTTGTGTGCGTAGTCGTTGCATGCGACCGCTGGGACAGAACAGGGTCCGTGGTGTCTTTTATTTAGCTTTCTTGTTTTTTCCGGGTGACAGAGTTGTGTCACGCGTTTCGGATGCGTTTTTCTTTTCTCTCCACTGGCCGAGAGAAAAGCGCGGCACGCAAATGACGCGCGTGCGCACGATTTCCTTCCCATTGTTTCCTCGTCTACGTGCGCCGCACTGGCGGTCTGATCGTCTTGCCGCATATGGCAGTTAAGGTGAATTAGTCCCTTGTTTCCGCTCGCCTGCTGTGGCCGTGCCAACATCGCCATCTTAATATCCCCGCTCCTTCTCCCTCTATTTCTTTTCTGAGTAATGTGAACGGAAGTCTGGGCGTGTCTTCTAATGTGTACTCGTTTCCGTGGCCAGTAGCTTTTAGGGGAAGCTGGACAAAAAAAAAAAAAAAACTTATCTACGGAAACTGCTGGGACCTTGTATGGACGGGGAATATTTATATATACGTATATACCTGCTTGTTCTGGAAGGTTTAAGGAAGCGGGAGAGGATGGGGTTGCGTGATTTTTTGATAACGTGAGGAGTAGGGGCCTGATTTTGTAGAGTGAAATGAAGTAGAATAGGAAAGACGACCTAAGGATACCAGTGTCCGTAAATGACACTGCGATAGTGCGCAGCAGATACTGCTATAGTCATGATAGCTATAGTGTTTAACGGCCGGCTTGCGCCATTATTGCGTGGCGGTCAGTGCCGCAGATGCATGACGTTGACAGGTATACGAGACTCCGCAACGCGGGGTCACGTGGTCACGTAACCCTCTCCACTGCTTGATGTAACGACGGGGCACTGTGTAATACCCCCAGCTCTACGTGGAGGTGCGATGTATTCTAGTGAGTCACAGTCGTAGCTTGCGTTCTTCTGGTATGAATTGTGTCATGTCAGTTCGTATATTCTTCTCAACTATAGCTCGGAGTTCACGTGATATATTTTTCCGTCTCATGAGAGGAATGGTTGGATAAATTTTGTCTGCAGATTCTGAATTCACAATGCGATACACTGTAAGAATGCTTACTCACTGAGTAAATGAGTATACGACTAAGATTACAGATGAATCAACGTTCGCCACTTTAAGACAAGACTGGAAGTTTATCTTAGGTGCATACTGATTCATAGCGTCTATGTATATTCTACGCTGCTCGTGATTTAAACAGCGAATAGCTCCTGCTCGTCATTCTTGTCCCCACAGGCACCATGTTGCGAGTATATATAAATATTTGGTCGCGTTACACCTGCAGAAAGCGCGCGCGTCGTTAATAAAGTCAACTAGTTCCGAGCTTATGCGTGCCAAAAGCACGATGTGATTATGAGGTACGCCGTAAGTATTGGGACGCCGGGCAAATATTAGCCACCGGTTGTTCTTTAACGATTTCGCCACGTTCACGCGCGCGTCGTTGCTTTAACGCACCAACATTTCCTGTAAGTTTTGCCGGCGGGAGTTCAGTTTTGCCGGCGGGAGTTCAGGGACAAGTGAGACACACGCACTGCGCTTGTGCGTGTGTCTCACTTGTCCCTGTTTTTTTCGCGCAGTTTTTCGTAGTAACGAAAAAGAAAGTGACAGGTTTCTAGCTTCTCTGTGCGCCCGCTCCTGCGGTGCTCCGCCGCGCTTCCTGCAATTAGTTCGCGCGTTGTAACAGGACCACTGCGAACTTTTGTAATCTCCGGAGGAAGCCGTGTCGTGCGAACGGCTCGTTTCCTCTAAACATAGCAACCGAACCCAGTTGAGTCAAAACCTCCGAGGCTTCGCTCGGCGGCGAAGCATGCAGGAAGCATTCCGCTGGTCACGTGCACAGCCATCTCGCGCGCATTGCTGTGGAACAATGGGGAGGAAGTGTGCCGTGCATATATCGCCCGGTGATAACGTGTACGGTGGCCGACGGCATTTCTATCCTTTCCCCGTGCCCTGCAGCAGTGTTCGATGTCGGCTGCGGTAACTCGGGCCTTGTCTGGCGAAACGGTTACCTTACCCGAAGCGTGCTTGTCGCCCCTCTCGCGTGCTGCTGTCCATCGTTGTGCTCGCTGTATATGTCGGAAAGATGGCCTGACGCGATTGGTGCGAGTGCCTCG
Organism: Rhipicephalus sanguineus; assembly: GCF_013339695.2. NCBI lineage: Eukaryota > Metazoa > Arthropoda > Arachnida > Ixodida > Ixodidae > Rhipicephalus > Rhipicephalus sanguineus. The sequence continues at coordinate 118,836,548 of NC_051176.1, read as the reverse complement.
TTGGTCGCTTGGAACCGCGTTCGTGTACTCTGCATTCCCGTTATGGAACAGCGTAAATATTTTTCGAGTATGTATTTATGTGTTAGCAACTGTGGTGGAAGCTGCAACATGCTGCAACGTGTCCCCGCACTGTGAGGCGTTCCTTACGATCATGTCGGCGTTTTGGGATGTACCTGGCCTCATCTGCGTTTTATATGGAGACTGAATGAAAGGGAAACAAAAGTAAAGGGAACTCCGAGTTTTAATGAAAATATCAATCCTTATTGTGTCCGGTTTCGTGTCAGAGAACGAAATGCTGTTGCATGTGTATTCGGTCTGTTAAATGCAAAAGTAGTGACAATGATAGATCTACGCTGTCTGGCATATACAGGTTTTGGAGTGCATATGGTCGCCGCCGGTTTTCTTCGTTTAAACAATTTTAGGCGCGTGTTAAAGAACCGCGAGCGGTGAAAATTCATCCGGAATCTCCCCCTCCCCGCTAGCGGACTTCATTATTATGTCGTGGTTCTGACGCGTAAAGCCCATGCATAATTGATTTTTTAGCACCCGCGCGCGGAACTGTAGTTTATTAGCAGGTCATCCTGGTTCGCCTTAACCTCATTACTAATTTCGCACCGCTGAGTTCCTCGCACGGCGTCTGCCCGTTGAGACGTGTGCACTTGAGTATAAGCGTGGGCGCGCGTCACGGCAACATGGCGGCGTCGTTTGTGTGCTCCTGCTAGATAATTATGCAAATGACTCCGATGTGGTCGTACAGCACCGGCTAAATAGGAGCCGACAAGAAGCCGAATACTTCCGGAGCATGGCCACACCCGCATCCTGGCTTTCGGTGGTCAGATCGGCCAGACGTTCAATATTTTCCCTTATGTTGCGCATAGTCCGTAACCCTTTCACAGCAACTGTACGTAACTGATGTCTTCGTTCTGTTTAGGTTTGTGCTACGGCGATGTTGAAGACGCTTCGTATTGCAAGATGCTGCGCTCAGTCGGTCCTTATACGGACGTCGCGTAATACGGGACGATGTCGAACTGCTGTGCAAACTGCCGCGTTTGCAATCATTTCGCGGAGCAACATCAATAACTCTGATTTAATTGAATTATATAGTGTACACATACAGGTACCAAGGGTTCGGGAACGGGGTGTTCGAAAGAACATAGTGTAGCATGGTGTGTGTGTATACCGTACGATGTATTGATCTAGTTTGAGTTGCATCTCATAGGACCAGCGCGAAAGGACAACAGACGACGACGACGACGAGGAAAAGTTGGTGCAACCGCTTATTGTTCGTCAACGTCCTTTCTTTCCTGGTTCGCGCTGGTCCCGAGATTCATACACTGGAACGTTCTGAGTAGTTGAAGCCGCTCGTTTGGGGACCTATGTATAATGCTGCCTGTCTAGTCGGAACTGCATGGTTACGTTGCCTCACCGGAGCGTGAAATACGGAAACGATCGCTTTACCTTTTCTCGCTGCCTTGCACTGCTCCAAAGTCGTTATTCTCTCTCTCTTCGTTGCGTCCGCCTTTATGAGACATGACATGGTTGCGTTGTTTTTCGACCTTGCTCACATTTCTAGCGTAACAATTAAGCTGCGAATTAAGTAAGAATGTGCAAGCATCGTTAACGATTATCGGGTCTGCTTTTGAACATCTCACTTAACGTACGTACGTATAGCCTGTTGTGTGAAGCTGTGTTCACGCGGGATCGCAAAGCCTATTTATGTTTCTTGCGCTTGTATGGGCAGTCGCCGTAACTGTTTCGGTGTTTTACTGTGCTCGGCATTCGCGTTACTGTCCCTGTTCCCCCGCCACTTTTTTTTCTCTCTCCTTTGTTTCAGTTATATATGGCGCATCGTTATCCTGGCAAAACAAGTGGCCATGAGAAACGATGCTGCGCGGAGCAGCGGAATATTTTTACCACCTGGGGTCCTTTAACGCGTTCCGCAGTGTTGATACAAACGAGCGTTACCCCATAACGTCCGGCGCCGTAATGCGGTCATCGCTGTTGGAATTCAAGCGCGTATGACCTCGTGTTCCGCCGCACGAACGTTGCATGAACCACGGGAGGTCCGTCAAAGCTTCGCTGCCTTGTCTTGCCAAATGACCCACTCATTTCTTCTTATACCGCTTTCTGTAAGTGTTCGGGTGGAGGAAATTTTTTTTCCCTCTCCGTTTATTTTGGGCTATGATCGAAAAACTGCGCACCATTATTATTCGCGGATTTCTTTACACCTCTGCGAGAGGAACTCGGCCTTTGTCGCAAGGCATACAGTGCGATGGACTTACTACGAGCGTGTCCTACATTGTGCAGTCGCGAACGTGTACAGGCGCCGAGATTCAGTAATGAAACGGCGCGTTTGGTGTATGCACCACGCCCGCGTCTTTTTCTGAGAGAAAGTGCTTTAGTCCGACATAAAGGAAAACGTCAGGCGCTTCAATTTGACATTAACGTCGATCATATACGGAGGAATGACAGGTGAAGAAAATTCTCCATGACTGGACAGTAAGGCGCAGCGTTGCGCCTCATGCACGTGTCCCATCTTTACGCTGCATCTTCACCACGATAAGCCATTTATGCACTGTCTCACGCGTTCGTGATGCTGCAGTTTTTTATTGTTGTTGTTTTTTTCTTCTTCGTTGAGCAGATGTTACGGGGTTTTTTTGTATCGGAACTGAGATTTGATTCTCTCGAATCTACGCGAGATAATTGGCGATGACTTCGTTCGGAGAACGGTTCTTTACTTCGCACGCTAACAGCGTTCACGTCACGTGAGTTGTGTGCGTAACACGGCACTATCATTTTGCTGCTCGCAGACGATATTCTCGTGGACAACCGAAATGATGCCTTCTTAGCGCCGGCTCCGCGTCTGTATGCATATCGTTGGGCGAACCGAGCTGTCTGTGTAGAGCGCTGACTCTGCGATTGAGATGCGCCTTTTCCCTTCCTTTCATACATCTGAAGATGTCGTTTACGAAGGGATGACAAAAGAGAGGGAGAATACGCCTGCTCTTCTGTGTCGTTTCCTACTCCGGGTGACAGCAACGTTAATCTCAGCAACACGTCCTATAGTAAGATACACTTTATCCGGTATATAGTGTAATACCTGGGCGAATTGGAAAGCGACAGTAATAACAACGAAGACAAAAATGCGAATGATTTTTGGGGCGCACCTTCATAAATGACGCAGTATACCTTTGATTTCAGCCTAAGCACCCAGCTAAGCGGCGTCTTGCCAGTTCACCTGACGAGTGGCCTCTCCCATGGCAAGGAGTGTCGCTGTGGAAGCGGCGTTGTCGAGGGTTGCGACCATAACATGATAATCTAACTGAATACTATCTTGCTTCGTCGACCTATATCGAACGAATTGTACAGCGATGACACGTGCTTGGAAGGTACTGCGTGCTTTATTGGTTTCCTTCTGTTGTATGACATTTTAACACGCTGCCGAGCGGTTGATGTATGCAGGTTCCATGGACACCTGCAGCATATATGCATCCCGTTGTGTTTGTACAACCTGAAGACATAAACAGCAACCTTGGCAGTATTATTTCAGTAGTGTGATGTGCCAGTGATGCAACTCCGGCAGTGGCTCAGTGACTGACCAGGCGGTCCTGCCGACAGCGAGGGCCAGTGTATACTGTTCGACGAGCGCGTTACTGCCAGTCGTATATGCAGAAAGAAACTGGGTTGCGTTTCAAGATTGGGAACACTTTTGTTGAACCTTTGCAGAAACGGCGTCTGCGTTGGTCGACACTTTGGGCGCGTACAATCGCCTATAGCTGCCACGTGAACTACGCGTCAGGGTACAGTACAATTCCGCGTGCGCTAAATTTTTTTCTCCCGCCTTCTTTTTGATAGAGCACGCTCTGTGTACCCAAGTGGGCGTTTCGCGCTCGAAGCGCTGGAGTTGGGACTATCGCTTATTGACTCGAGTCAACAGAGCGCTGGTGCGTTCCTGGTTCAGCCTCGGTTAGTGAAGAATGGGGCTGCAGCGCTTTCGCAAGCGAACTTCTCCGCATTGCCGTGCGCTCGCGTTGGTGGTGGCAGCGGCGGATGGATCTAGCTCGGCGCACTTTTTATTTTCAGGCGCTGCCCCAGGGCGACCTCCTCCATGCGGGCTCATCGCTCAGAGTGGGGGCGGCGAGAACTGCGCGCCGTGTCCTTCCTCCGCAGCAGATGCCGTGGGCGCCTCCGACAGGTGTTGCGAGGATGTTTTGTCGACGCTGAGCGCGCGCCGCTAGCCGATGATCGACGGGGCGGCAGGCCATTCTTCCGAGCCCGTGGCGCGCGCAATGGGGGAGGTACAGCGCGCGTTGACCTTTCGCGTCGTACGTACTACATGCATGGTGCTCCGCGTGTCCCGACTGAAGGGCTCAAGATTAACGAATTATGCGAAGATTAACGGCGCGCTTCTTGCGTTCAGAAGGCACTTGGCTGCAGCCTTGGCCGATTTGACGTGGCGCCCATCAGTCAAATGGCGATGGAACGGAGATGCGCTGCATTTTCGTTGTTCGCCTCGTTGCTCGCGAGCGAGCGCATCCGCATCATTTCCGTAAACTGGGCCCGTTCGCGATGCCATGGAAGAAGTGGTGCACCCCCTATCCCCCACGCCGCGCCCCTTCTCCGAACACGCCCGCTGTGTGTGTGTGAGTGCGTGCGTGCGCGCGCGCACTGGGTCGACTGGCGATTGACAGCGTGCGCTGCACATGTGTAGTACATAGTGCGGACCGCGGCTGAGCAGGGTCAACGAACTTTTCAAGCACGCACATGTGCGCGCAATCTGCAGCGGGCACACTGTGAGCCCAGTGTGTTCTTCCGGTGACTTTAATTACTTCGGTGGTGGTCGGGTTACTTTTTTTTACCCTTAATTGTGCGGTGTCAAATATGAATCGCCGCCGTGTTGGCTTACTGCAGCTACGATAAATGCGTGCGGGGCTCTGCTGGGTATAAGCAATTGAAGCACGGCGCCGTCCGGCCAATTTTCATTTGGGGGATTAAGGGGCAAAGACAGAGGAACGAGATGGATGACTATTAAGGAGGAAGTGGGGAACAGTTCACGTGAAATACAACACAGGCAGGCCTGTGCTACAAAAAAAAAAAAAAACCGTACTCTGGGCACACCCGTACAATTAAGACCTCAGTGGCCTGAAAACTAAACCTCGCCAAAGGCCGAATATAGCGTGTTGTGATTGCAACTTGCTGTTGAGGTGCAGAAGAGGAGCATCTCAAATCGTGCGCATATCGAGGGCAGTCACATCGTTCACGGCACACATTTACTCACATCTCAAAAGCATCCCGCCGTGTATATACTCAGCGACGTGTAAACGCCGCGCCTTAAGTTGCCTAAGCTTCTGTAGACGACAATGCTGCGCTTATTATTTTTTATGGTTAGTTTAAATGATTTTCCTCAGGACCCAGTCTTTGGAGATGTCTGTATAGCACGTCGACTGATATCCCAGGGTCGTTTACTGTTTGCTTTCGTGTAAAACCTGTGAACACGCATTTGGCGCTCGATTGTGGAAATGGAATCGTAAGGCAGAGGCTCAGTCGTCGAGGACACTACTTATTTCGGCATGGGCAAGTTCACTGCTCTCCAGACAGTGGGATCTGCTGATAATTACTACATTACGGCTTCTTTCTTTCGTTGGGGCATACAACGCGGTCTGTATATAAGGGCTTTGTTTGATCGCGCAGGAAAAAGTACGTCCGCAGCGCCGTTCTGCGTTATTATATATGCTTTCCACTCCGTGAGGAGGAGGAGGCTGCCGCGAAATGTATACTGAGCTGCCCCTCTGGTTGCTCACAAGTGCTAGCTTTTTTTCTCGGGTTTGCTTCTAGGAGCATATTTAAGCACTGTCGGTACTGCTGAACGGCGGAGACACTTTTAATGTGAAAGTGCAGTATTCGCAAAAAAGTTTCCTGTAGCATTCTTAGTGGGCGAAGATTCCAGCCGATTTCGTTGTTAGGCACATGTTAGCAATGGCGGCCGGCCGGTGGCACATATGACATACGGTTACCAAGGAAAGCTTTGTAAATGTAGGCGCATGCCTGGGGCTAATAACGACAACTTCCCTGTGGTCGCCACAGCGACACCGACGCGTTTTTTCATCTTTTTTTTTTTACCCGTTTGAACAGTACACGAGCCGATTAAATTTCTCGCTAACATACATGTACGAATAACGCGTTTGTATATCGCGCTCCGCAGTGGAACGCACTGAAACGTAATATAGACAATTAAAAAAAAAACGAACCAATCTTACGAACTCAGCGATTGTAAGGTCTAGGGAGATATGATAGTTACGCAGCCACACGGTTCACGAGCTGCAATGCTGTGTAGGAGGCTTAGTGTCGAAGCTTGGGCGGGTTGGTGAAATATGGGAGGGTGCCCCGCCATGGTGGTCTAGTGATTATGGCGCTCGACTGCTGACCCGAAGGTCGCGGGATCGAATCCCGGCCGCGGCGGCTGCATTTTCGATGGAGGCGAAAATGTTTGAGGCCCATGTACTTAGATTTAGGTGCACGTTAAGGAACCTCAGGTGGTCGAAATTTCCGGAGCCCTCTACTTCGGCGTCTCTCATAATCATATCGTGGTTTTGGGACGTTGAACCCCAGATATCATTATTAAACATTGGAGGGAACACAGCGCAGGAGAAGACGGGGGCAAAGAAGGGCGATGCACACACAGCGCTGTGTGTGCGTCTTGTCCCCGTCTTCTTTTGCGCTGTGTAGGGCACTTGCTGTTTCACTCTATCCGAGTGAGACTGGAAACACGCTTTGTTCGTCCACTGCAGCAGACTTTGGTGCGGTAACAGGTCACGCGCCATTTGCATCGTTTCGATCAGAAAGTATATATATATATATATATATATATATATATATATATATATATATATATGCTCGTAAACATACTCAGATGTAATTTCGAATCGCTAGCTTTGCGAGGACGTGTTTCTCGCGCAGTTTCATTACGCGCGTGTCTTATATGGCGCATGACAGCCAGCTGTTCGGTTGCACTCACTTGCCTGCGCTTTTGTCATTCTAAAAGAACGCGGAGCCTCATTTTGAGCCATGCACCTGTATGTACTCGAATGATACCGGCTAGCCTTGATGTCATGTGCTAACGGTCGGAAATAAACTACATTTTTTTATGCGCGCACGCTACAGCAGGTTTCTGTATAGTATAAGTGGTCGACAAAATAGGTATCTCTCTCGTAAAATGACATCGTTAAACAAAAAAAAGAAACTTTCCGCGGTTGCATGGCGTCGCGTTTTGAGTGAGCAGGAAAAAAGCGAGACAAAATAATGAAATGATACTCGGCACGCGACAAACGAATGTAAGCGTGGATTGATCTTGTATCTCACTTCAGGCCAGACAGGTGACTTTGTTTCGGCATTCGTATTCCCGTACGTGCGCACACCACTGCTGGTTCGTTTCCGCGAGAAATCCATTGGTGTTACACGTATTCGCGAGTTGCATTTTCTACCGCGTTCCGCCTGAGACCAAGACTTTTCATAGATACGAACGAGCTGCGCGCGAAATAGCGCTAACAAATAATATCAGTGCGCGGTATAATGTGGTCTCCCTTATGGTCTGTCAGGCACGCTTTACAGGTTAACATTTCATGTTGTTTTCAGCCACCAGCGGCGGGATGTAGGGTGCCTTGATGCCTCATTTCTAAAGGAATGCGGCGCGTTCCTAAAATAGTGTCGTTCGATTCATTATTTTTCCCCTCCCGTCCAAATGCAACGATTAAGCGAAATTTATGATGGAGCGCGAACGTCACCCCGCTGCCACGAAAAAAAAAAAATACCCCACCGTTTAATTTCTCTCTGTTTCTGTTAGGGAAATGCGAGAATGGCGTGGACATCTTCCTGTTCGCATGTGCGCTCGTACGTCCTTTGTAGCTTGCCGCTATCGGACCGCAATGTTGAACGCCGGACTACTGCGGAAGAAGTAGCGGGCTGCCCTAGATTTAATGTATACGCATTCCTACCGTTCGTTCGTGACGGGTGCGAGCGCAATTATTTTCTCTCTTCTTTCTTCTGCCTGCGTGCCATCAACTCGTGTATATTTACCTCTGAGTGGCTCCTGTCAGCAGGTGTATATACATCGACTGCATCTTTCGAACGCAACGTGCATACAACTATAGCCTTCACTCCGCGCTAACTTTCCTCGTCCGCGCGAGTTAAGGGAGGGGTGATGATTTGTGTCCAATCCCGCGCCGTGGAGTAACTTTTTCTTCGAATAGAATAAATTTTTTTTTCTTTTTCCTCGTTTGCATGGCGGGGCCCGCAATACAAGATTCACTCCGGATTAATCTAAGGCCGTGGTGCATTCGAGCGTGACGGGAAGTTGATAACTATCGCTATAGCGGTCGATCGAATGTGTTTGGCGTGCCGCAGAAACCGGGCTAAATGGAAGGTCTTCGCACGAAGGCGCCGCCGCGGTGCACCGTGTTACGCGCGTGGACGTACTACATACCATGTATACGTGGTCTTGTGCGGTAAGTATAACTTTTGCTTGGATATGTAGAGTGCTCGTGGGATTAGCTTCGCCTCGGTTGGCACCCTGTGCCTTCATTCAGACTAGGCACGAAATTGCGCGCGCATGACTCTTCTTCTCTCTCTCTCCTCTGTATCAATTCGGCCTAAATGTAGTGGCGGCCGGCAGACGGTTGTATATAAAACGAAACCATGGATTCCGGTTGTTTGGTTCTGAGCAGCCGTAGATGCAGCGCCATCGTGGGAACGCTTGTTCTTACGTATTGGATCCTCGACGTGTGCAAGCCGCTGTAGATGTTTATCGCGATAATGGTGATAGTCGTGTTCGCTTTTTTTTTATCGGGCAATTAATCGCACGCGCGGGTTGGCTGTATGTATACACTCTCCCCGCCTAATATTGCAGTGTTCAGTCGGAGTGCTGGCCGTCATCATTCAACAGCCATGTATAGGACATAGCCCATGAAAGTACACATCGCTATCGAAAAAAAAAAGGAGTGAAAAGACTCACCTTTGCATGGAAGAGTGAGTGCCCTCCCCCCCCCCCCCCCCCCCCCTTCCCCCGTTTTTTTAGAGCAACGCCATTACCCTGAGCGCTAACAAAGCTTCTCGAGGCAATTTTTAACCGCCTTGGAGGGGCTTATGCTGCGAACGGTCTGGATTCAGTTTTTTTTTTCTTTTTTTTCCCCACAAAACAGTTCGTTCTGCCTGGTGTACGCCGGAGGATATTTCTTGGAGTTTATTTGCTTCTCGAGAGGTATTCGGTTCTCGGGCTGTAGCGAAGCGGTGCTTGAGAAAAAAATATATAGTATATCAATTGGTTTGGCAATTTCTTTGGCCTTGACCTCATTTCGCGCGACCGCAACATGCTTTTACAGTGGACACGGCTACTTTCTCAAGAACAACTTCCTTGCAGCACACGCCATCATCCACGTCCACGACCGCAGTGTCGCCGTGAGCTGCCGTGGTGGTGCAATGGTTACAGTGCTCGTCTTCTGACCCGAAATACGTGGGTTCGATCCCGGCCGCGGCGCTCGCATTTCGATGGAGGCCAAATGCAAGAGTCCCGTGTGCTGTGCGATGTCAGTGCACACTAAAGAGCCACAAGTGATCGAAATTACACGCGGCCTTGCACTATAGCGTCTCTCATAGCCTGAGTCGCCTCGAGACGTTAAACCCATTAACCAACCAACTGCATGCAGTGGGTTGGTTTACGGGGTCGCCGTCGTGGCTACCTAGATACGTGTATAAACGCCGCAACTCTCGCAGTATAGTGCCTTGAAATACCGTATGCGCAGGTCATTAAAGGGAGACTGATACGAAAATTTTTACTTGTCGTTCTTTTGCGTCATTTGAAAGGACAAGCCCTCAAGAGCCAGAAATTGTACTGGTAAGCTTGAGTGTGCCCTGTAAAACTAATTACAAATTGTTTTTTTAAAAGCTAGTTTCGGTTCCTACTGTATCCTGACGGCCCGACACAGCATAAGTTTCTGGTCACGTGCTTGCGCAATATATCGTGACGTTTTATGGCCGCTCCGTCGTCTGTCGCGCGCTGCAAGTGCGGCAAGCAAGTGCACAGTCAGCGATGGACGAAATTTTGTCTAGCGACCATGACGACAGTAACGACTAAGATGCCGAGATTGCCGACCCTGCGAACCATTTCACATTCGGCCCCGTCGCAAGCGCGTCAGAAAACGACTCGCATGACATCGAGAACATCATGCGAGAGGGCGTGCGCATCGGAAACGTCGACGGTGTATATTCACGTGCACGCACGACAATAGTTCGACTTGGTTCGCTCGCTTCGCGGGCCTACTGAACTACGGTGACTACACGGCAAGAGCAGGCGATCGAGAAAGCGACGCGCGAGCGACCACTTTGTATGTTTCTGTACCTGATGTCATCATAACTATAGCCGTACTGTTAAGTCACGAGAATTTGCACTGTAACTTGACTTCACGCTAATGTCGATGTCAGTAGGTGCGCCATGCGAAGATTGACTTTAAAATAAAATATCAACAGTTGCTGAGCTTCACACTTGGCCGGAGCAATCTGTGTATACAGGAGGTTAGTATGACTGAGTAAACTAAGCCTCGAAAATTGGTGTCGGTGCCCCTTAAAGATTACAAAACCATACAAATATATTTCCATTCCAAATGTATTTCCATTTCCAAATGTATGTCCATTCGTCTTTTCAGAATGTCTTCGATGGCAGTACGAATATACCATTTAATTTTATTGTGCACCGTTTGAGTATTTTAGGTGAGTTGAACAACATCTAGTGGAGCCTTTACGCATTTTACAGCTGTGCTATCGTGATGCTTGATGTCGCATCATATGAAGATCGTTATTATACAGCGACGGAAAAGTGAGCTAAGGCCGCTGTTTATGTGCAGCTTACTACTTGTATCGGGACCTGAATATTCAGAGATGCAGCGTGTGCGCGTGTGTATGTGCACATAGTGTATACCTACGTAGCACTGCATCACCTCGATGCAGCGTGCAAGCGTAACGTTCCTTTTTCTCTTGCTCTCCACTTCTCCCGAGTTTTACATCACGCGAAAGGTTTTTTCTCGCTAGATATGCGCCTCCTCATCCTGCTGATGGCGCCAGACTCCAGCGTGTATGGTAATAATAATTTCTGGGGTTTTACAGGCCAAAACCAAGATATGATTATGAAGCGCGCCGTAAAGAAGGGCTCCGGTTAATTTCGACCACCTGGTGTTCTTTAATGTGCACCGACGTCGCACAGTACACGGGCCTCTTATTAGCATATCGCATCCATCGAAATGCGACCGCCGCTGCCGGGTTCGAACCCGCGTCTTTTTGGTCATCAGCCGAGCACAGTAACCACTGCTGCGCCACCGCAGCGGCTATAGTGTCCCCGGAGCGGCACGCATCTAGAACGTATACGGGCTTCCGTGTATATACGAGCATACGAGCTTCGCTACCATGTGTATAGATATATTGCTGTGCATGCCTGCCCGTTTTTACGAGTCGTGGGCGTCGTCGTGTATATTTATACACACGAGCGCGTGCGTGTACTCGCGGTGTCGCATTAGCAGATGACCGCGTACGTTGCCCGCCAGTGCCCTCACCATGCATCTCGTTTTTTGAGCCACTCACGGGGGCCTGTGCCTTGCTGTTTTCAGTCGCAGCCGCAGCCGTCCGCGTGTATGGACTGCCTACTATATGTATACTAGCGCGCGGTACCACCAGACACCCGCGTATTACGGTAATCGCTGCGCTTTTCGCGCGTCTCATGCATGAAAGAACAATACCAGTGGTGCTCTGCTGCCGCGCACGCGCGCCCAGTCCGTGCCCGCCTCCCCAACCAAACACACACACGCGCACATACACAATTTCACCTCAGCAGGCAGGGCGTTCAGGAGGCAGCCGCAACCATGGTGCGTGCCGCGCACGAGCGCCTCTTTAGGCATTTAGGGCGCCCGCGCGGAGCGCGCGCGCTCACCGCCCTGATGATTCCGCGCGGCGTCGCGGATGCGATTCTGGTCGCATCAAGCCCTTGCGCGTGCGTCGTCTCCGTCTTTTCTCTATTCCGCCGTTCTATTTATAACGCGCGACACAACCCGTGACAAGAAGAAGAAATATGTACAGAGAAATGAGGAGGGGGGGGGGTCGCAATTAAATTTACCCTCGCACGAAGAGTTCGGAGCTCCGTGCCTCGCGGTCTCGGCCGGGCACTCCCTCTTCTTGGTCGCATTGGAGCAGGCAGCGGTTGACCGCGCGGGGTTATCTATAGGTGGCCCCGCTGATTCCACTCCGATGCCGCTGCTGACCTACATGTTTTGTTGACTGGCTGCGCTCGATGCGCGCGACGACGCTTCTGCCCCGGCGCGGGCCTTCGAGCGAAGAAACCGCGGCGACCGAAATCAAGTCTTCCTCGTGCGGGCCCGCCTTTCTCTTTTGTCATCTGCTGGTGCGCGCGCGCTCGCTGTGTTCGGGTGCACAGTGCGCGGCGTCGCGCTGTAAAACACAAAGCGGTGCCCGTGGCGACGCTAGAGAGCCTCTATCAAGATCAAGACGTCTGTGTGCGCGGTCTGGTGGCGGCGGCCAGGAATTAATTTCCTCGCTCTTTGTCAGTGTCGAGGATCTGTGGTTAGTGTCACGAGAAAATGAAAGCTGCCCGGCGTGGGACTGAAAAGTGCATGCGCATCGGGGACGCCCCGCGTATACTGTAGGCATCATCGTTGTGTATGTGTACATTGGGAGCTGCAATTGTCGTTGCGTTATAGTCCAACTACTCCCATTTTCTCTCCTAAGTATATTTATTGCTTTTCCTCCCATGATTCTGTGATTCGCGTCTTCGTTGCGCTTACGGCCCTGACCTGGTCTTTTTATAAGTGCCACAGATCGTCGCCACCGGTCTTTTTGTTGCCGTTCACAAAGTTTTCATGATTCATTCCTCGCCGCGTGGCTGCCACTTTGCGGTGGAGTGCAGTGTGCTCTGTGCTCTCTCTCTCTCTCTCTCTCACGCGCGCGCGCGCGCGCACACACACACACACACACACACACACACACACACACACACACACACACACACACACACACACACACACACACACACACACACACACACACACGTGTGCACTGCCCGATACACGCTGCTAAAGGGTCTACACGGTCGGTTTGGTTTCTGCCATCGACAATCGCATGCATTCTTTATGCGTCAACGTTTGTATAGTGGGCTATATCAGGGCTTTTTACCGACGGGGGTACGAACATTGCTTAGTTACTATGTTGCTTTTGTTACTATCTGACTAGTCCGTTTCACAGTGGACTGGAATGCACATCTAACTCACCTACTCACCTACTTTACGACTTAAACTTTGCTTATGTTGCAGAAAAGACGAGAATATGAGAATACGATTTTAAAAATCCAGTCAGCTTCACTTCGCGAACACTGTCGAAACAGCTAAGCTTATGCCCATAATTCACCAGGTTATATCGTACTTCTATGCTTTTCAAGTCTTCCCTTCGCTAGCGCTTAGCTTCGGCCTCCCTTGCGAGAACATCGCGGTTGGCTAGGCGACGGCATGCCCGTTCTCGCATCAGCTATCGCTGGCGCTCACGTCGGGTGGCTTCTTCATCGGGAGAACGAGAAATGTTCTCCATACTTAACGCGCAAATTCCTGAACACTGACACTGACACGCTATTTTACACTCCACTGCGCCTCACCGTCATCCCATCCTGGCGCGTTTCTCGAAAATTCACCCCTCAACATCCTCCACCCTCGCCCTCGCCTCTCGCAGTGCGGCGCAGCCCTTCTCTTCCTAGCGAGCTTGACTCTCGCCACACTGCAAGACCACGTGATCACTTCTACGCCGACCTTGGACATGAACGCCTCGGCTAAGAACAGCTTCGCTGTTCTTATAAGTACCTCGCCAGAATTTGAAAGAAAACCTCCTGTTAAACTAATAGCTAGGTTACCTTGTTGTTGTCTTAAACGCTGAAAAATGGCAGGGTGTACGACCGTAACGAGACGTGTACATATTTTTAAGGTCAGCTGTCCCGAAATGCGAAACATATTCGAGGGTTAATCAAGAAAAGAAATAAACGAAGCCATCTTGTGGAATTTCGTGAGGTCTTTTGGTCGCGTGCATCAACGCAGTTCCAGCAACTGACCGAAAGTCGCGCAAGCGCACCGGAGGAGGTTGTTGCACCTTACGTTGATCCGGTTGAAGCGTTACGTTTTGTTGTCGTGCTTGCTACAGAAGACGGGCAGAAAGCCCGCTTGCTTTCGTTTCTGTCCGTGTTTGTTGCTGGTCTGCTTAAGCGAAGCTTCTATGAGTTGCATATTTCAGTGGCCCCTTGGTTCGCGAAAAACCCGGCGCTGGCCAGCGATGTTCCGTACTGCGCCGAAGAATTCCCATTTCAGGGCATGAAAATTCTTTATTTCGGGCATTTTTCCCTGTATACTTCAAACAAAATCCCAGCATATTTCTCTGCACAGTGGTAGTAATGCGAGAGCACACACATGCGTACATTAGTGTACATTCGCAGCAATATAATACATGTGTATCACGTGTTTACGACCATTAAAATCTTGAATAGCGCCTGCGCTACTGCACAACACAAAGGCACTGCCTTCGTACGTAGCTCATGTGCTGTAAGTACAAATTGTTCATACGTACGTGTGGCTTCAAGTCTAACGCCCAGAGTGAACTGGAAGTCCCTCGATATAATTATCAGAAAGAAATCTCAAGGGCTATGCTTTTGCGTGCTGCACGCGCCAGAACCATTTGCAGAAACCAGAAGCACACTGTGACCACTGCGTTTTGGTCATCATGTGGGAATTTCACAGTATCTCCAATTCCCTGCAATATCGCAAAGATTCCCTTTTTCACTTTCGTCCAAAATGACGGCTGAAACTTCCCCGCAAAAAGGAAAATTCCCTGCACGGAACATCACTGGCGCCGGCCAGTGTGCGGACTTGCGGGTGTGTATAAATTCGGCCCTCGAGTAGTGCGCCGGTAACATGCGTGTTTGTATGATGCGTCGTTTTCCCACTAATTGATGCTCTCTCGATCGTGGGCTTGTCGGCGATCAGCCGTTCGTGATGTGCAAGTGTGATCTTTTATCGAGGTCGCTTGTCATTTCGCGTTGCCACCATTCATTGTCGCCTTTCACTGTTGCATTTCGTTGTTTCGCGCATGACCGTCGTCGTTACCTGTAGTAACTGAAGTGTTGCGCTGCTGAGCACGCGGCTGAAGGTTCAATTCCCGGCAAGGAGGACGGAAAAGGTTAGGGGAGAGCGCTGCGCAATGCGAAAGAAAGGAATAAAGAAAGAAAGGAAGATGGCCAGGCACGCACACTCCAAGCTTCGTTTGCCCCCATTTTTCCGATAGAGAAAGGGCTCCTAGTTTTTTTTTAGGGGCGAAGCTCCTTAAGGCGGCACCCGTTCGTCCCTCGTAGTCGTAGTAGTAGTCGTAGTGCGTAACCGTTCTTACGCTTTGACCTCCAAGGTGGTGCCGGTGGGAGATTTTTGCTGTGCGTTGTTGAACAATAAAAAATTCGCAGCGTGCGCGTTAACTAAAAGCCGAATTCTTCTGTCTCTCATTCCCCATTAGCAGCCATTGGCATGTTCCAGTAGGAAACGTTAGTAGAAGTAGAAGTGTAAGTGTTAGCTAAAAGCCGACTTCTTCTGTCTCTCATTCCCATTAGCAGCCATTGTTTACCTCCAAGGTAGTGCCTGGTGAGATTTCTCCTGTGCGTCATTAAACAATAAAAATTTTGTTCAAAACGCCGTTGATTGATGAAATAAACCAACGAAAGACGCCAGATGTTTTGTAAAAGCAAAACGAAAGAACGCCAGATGTTTCTAAAGCAAAACGAAAAGACGCCAGCTGCTTAACGAAAGACGCCAGATGTTTCCTAAAGCAATGGTTTTCTAAACAATGAAAATTCACAGCGTACATGTAAAATTAAAGTGAGCTGCAAGTCGTCATAACTCATCGAACCTTTAGTATAAACGCGCCCGATCTCACGTCGGTGATGATGTACTGGGCAGAATTCACGGAAGATTCACGGTTTACCGATGAACCTCCGCAGCTTCGCCCACTCATCATCATTCACTCCGTGGATATGCTGTGATTTTTTTTTTAAATCTCGCAACCTATAGTTGTCTTAATCATTGTTTGTTCAATCGCTGCTTAATACTTTTTTTTTTGTCTGACCAAATGTAGCTAGTCTCTGTTCCTTATGCCTCAGTAATGAATTGCCTGGTTTGTTTGATTTTACTCACAAAATATCACCATATCGGTATGACTGCTGTTGGCTTTCGTCTACCTCTTCTGGCGGAAACGACTTGTTCTTCCGAAATAATTAGAACGCGTGTGCTTTACAGCTCTGATGTTTTAGCGTAATGGTTACGATCCGAAGTAGCACGGTCTCTTTCAGCATCTCTTCGCGCTTCACGGAGAGGGCGAAAGAAGGCGAGATAGAAAGGAGGAAATATATGGAGCCACACGGAAGGGGAGCGTTCTCAAGAACGCCCCGAATCCTTCGGTAATATATCAATGCGCCGTGGGGCATAGTTGGGGGTGGGGGTGGGGGGTGGAGGGGCACACATGTGTGTTTGCCTCGAGAGGGGACTTCCGCTGTTCGCTTATTTGGTGCGGTGTCTGTGCTGTGTCGAGTGCCAACATGCAGCAGCCTTCACGAAAACTATACCAAGCTCTTCACGTGTCTCCTTTCTGCGCAGGATGCCGGCTATGGAACCAGCAGCGCTGACACCGTGGTCCCGTCGCTTAGGCCGGATGCGGCGGCGTCAGCGGCGGCGGCGCCGGCAAAGCCGCTGACTTTGGTAAGTGCGCGTAATGCACCGTGAGCACTCGTGCGCTCAGCTATACCTGCTTATGTTGCGCACTATGAGTCCTCGAATTCTTCGAGTACAGATCTCGCTTGCTCAGGTAGGCGTTATAAAGTAACGCTGGGTGACCTTATTATTATTTTCTTTTTCGCGTTGAAGGTCTTCGCAGCCTACGCCGCATTTTTATTTATTTACTTACAATACTGTAAAGCCTCACAGACTGTTAACAAGGGCGGAAAAAAGATGTTACAATACCATAAGCAAAACAGTTCCAAATCTCGCCGAAAAGCTTCAGCTGATCTACAATGCACAAATACACTTGAATCCAGCTTGCTCCGCTCTGTAACTGTACGTGACAAAAAAGGAAGCCTTAAATACACCAATTCCTGTACCTTAGGGTAAAACAGCATACGGGCATTCATCAACAAAATCTGTTTTTGTAACTTGTGTTGTTGAAGCAAACCAAAATACGTGACATACACACTCACACTCACGCACATATACATTCATCAGTGGAGTGTACGAACGGGATTTCAGGCGGGAACTTTACAGAAAACGTCGTCCTTTTTACCAAATATAGGTTAGTAACCCATTGTAACTTACATTATACTTATAACGCCGCATACATTCTTCACATAAACTGTACGCACTTAATGACGATGACGTCACTAACTCGACTAACTAGCAAAACGGTAGCCAAGTGACAGGGCGCAGTTAAAGACGGCAAAACAGAAAACCGTTACTAATGCAACTGCAGTATCATAACCGACAGTATACATGAGGCATATTTCCATTAGAACACGCCACTTCCACGATCAGTATTGCTCGATTCTAATGTAAAAGATGAACAGGGTAAAATAAATAAATAAATAAATAAATAAATAAATAAATAAATAAATCCATTTTACTTTCGTAATATTCAATACACCATCAATAAACGTTGGATAATGGTAACGCTTGTAATGAACAGTATGGGACAATGACTCCTGGTAATTGCTCTGTGCAGAAATTTCCGAACGAACGATGGAGTTGAACAACGTACGCGCAGTACAATAACCGGATAACTAACTGCACGACGCGCCTTTAAAAGTGATCCCGATCCCGAGATTCTCGATTTCTTTCCTTTTGGGGGCAATGGTTGTGCCGACGAACACCTTTGTACGTACCTAGATGAATAATAACAGTTACGGGACACAAATTTCTGTACCGTGCTCTCCTCTCATGCATGCGATACGAGGTAGGACGTAACTGTTGAGTCCAGCGTAATGAAAGAAACAAGTTTTGCACTCACATCACCACCTTAAAACACATAATACTAGACCACGAGTAAGACGAAATAGCAACTTGACCGTCATGCGCATCTTTTGTGTTAGTGTATAGCTTGTAAAAAGTTAGTAACAGTCAGTGCGAGTCACCTTGGCAGTTACTACCTTTTTACATCTTGTGAATTGATTATCATGACATGTGTGGGTGCCTTTGCGCTCAAGTGCGCTTTCTTTTTTTTTGGTCCGGGCGACGGACATGATGAGGACTCTGGCATGTCGCACGCCCACTGCTCACCGACCTCTCGCTTTATTTCAGAGAACTGGTCGTTGCTGCTTGCACACTATATCGTACTATTTACCTTGACGACCGAACAAATCAGTAACCCGCCTTTTTCTCCTCGTAAACGCAGTAAAATGTGTCTTGGTATTTTTCTTGTCCGTGTTCTTTTTTTATCGGATGGATTAGGGGATCGAATGCAGTCCTTATTAGTCGTAGGAAATCGATAGTCCCGCTAGCATCGGCACAGAACTAAAAAACCATGCTGCTATTTTTAGACGGAGCTGCATGCAGGAATACCAACGTTCGCCCCCCCCCCCCCCCTCTCCCGCCCCCGCCCACAACGGCGCACGCGCAGAAAAGAAAGAAAGAAAGAAAAAAAGAAAACAGGAGGACAGCATATTCGTGTACATTTCTTCGCCCGTTTTCTTGCGCACAGCCTCGGCCTGTCGTCTCCTTATGAACAGCGGTCAGGACCAAGGTTTTGGCGTCTGGTGCACGTTTGCGCGGATACGTAATTACGGGAAAGCCAGTTTCCGCAGTAAGGCTTTTCCGCTTAAAGGAAATCGATAAACGTTACCTTGAATTCGGCCTTACGTTTACGCGGAAGGGCTGTCGGCCACGAGCGTGAACGTACTGCTAAAAATTGAACTGGCCCTCTCGCAGTTGTTAACCTTTATGTTTGCCCGCTTGCTCATGAAGTCTCGCAACCGAAGCCATTTCCTCTAAGAAAGCTGTTGCTAATCGCGTCGCAATGAGACGATACGTCCCTTGGTATATGCCTGAACTTTTCTGAACGGTTTCCGGGATGACTGGTCTCTAATGGCTGTTTAACGGCGTAGTGTCATCGGCTTCACACGCCGGCATTCAGAGTTGGAATTCTCGTGTACCCATTTTGTGAAATATCCCAAATATAATGCCAACTACCTGTGCAAACCTGTATAGTGAGTGATGTCGACTATATACGTTTCCGTGAAGTAGGTAGATTTCTTCCTCCCACTTCGCGCTTTTTATGCTCCTGGTGAGGTTGATATCGAAGGAGAGTCAGCTAGGCTCACTAGGCATGCATGGTGCCCAAATTGACAACTAGGTGCTGCCTATCATATAGTACAAATAAATTGGGATGCTGATTATTGCGCTATTTCGTACGTGCTCGAACATTCAGCTTCAGAACCGATATATGGCAATATTTGTCAATTGATTCGCTGCCAATCACACGCAATAGAGATGTGCCTATGTGCCATAAGTGGTATATGTAGCCTTCAGCGACGATAACGACGCAACGCTAACGCTATCGTGCGGTCTAGAACACTGTGCGAATTACATTAGAATAACCAAGCCGAGCTGACAGCAAACGACTGCGACGCTAACGGCGTAAACGTGCAGAAAGAACGTTCAGAAAGTGCGCACAAAATGTCAAACTGATTCTGTGCTCTATTAACCGCGCGAAACCGATCGTGGTGGCGGCTATTAATAAATATTTAGGTGTCTTTCCACATTCTCTATACGATTTTCCTGTGCAAGGGCGTTACGCTTGTTGCTTTGAAAGATGAAGAGCATTGGCTGAAAGTGTTCGTTTGTTCTTTTTTTTCATCGGATTTCGAAAATGCTACGCATAAATGGGTGAATCTAATGGCTATTTTGTGCTTGCATGTTGTCAATAGAATCGTTTCTGCGAAGGCCGCGTGAGCGTGTTGTGGTGCTAGTCGCTCGAGCTGCGCGAGTTACCGAGTCTGTTGGGTAACCCGCGATTGTTGAAATGTAATATATGCGCGTAATCACAGTTACCTAATTGTTTTTCATTTGTCGCATTACGGCGCCGCTTTCCCGCGAACAACGCAGTGAGACGCGGGACGCGTTGCGTTTATGCCGGGGAGACCGGGACAAACGTTTTCATTACATGCTGGTAGCAGCCCCCACGGCAGTCGTCATGATTGTCCCCCGAGCAGAAACGACGTCTGTCTGTGTACGTCGACGGCACGGCATGCGAGGGGTCAGTGCAAGGAAGGGGGGAGCCATACTAGCGTTTTCGCGCTGGGTAACCCGCGGAGGACAATGGTGTGAAAGTGATTGAGGTAACCGACCGCGGGTCATTTCGTAATTACAGCCGCGGCGCACCCGCCGAGGCCTAAACGCCGAAGCTTCCCCCGTTCAGCTACCCGCACCCCTACGGTGATGGCGCATGCGGCGTCCGATTGTTTCTGTGCGTTTGTGCGTACGGTACAAGCAGAGTCTTTTGTCCCACATTGAGCCAAGTTGGAGAACAATTGAAGTTTTGCATCCGCCGCGGGCCACCGCAGCAGCAGCGGTGCATCCGGACGGTTATATTGTTGCGCGTGCAAGCGGCCGCTATACCTTTGCGCAGCTGCGCGGGGAGCGCGCAGCAACAGCAACAGCAACCTCTGGTGTCACCGGGGTCCCGAGAGCCCCCACGTGGTGCATGTGCTTACGCCAGGCGTAACACGGCGGAAAGCCGCGGCGTCCGCTTCGATTAGGAGAGTAATTGAGTCCGGCGGAAGAATATAGGCGAGGGGAGGCAGGGATTTGTTTCGGCGGACCCGCCGCCGCGCGTGGTATGCGTGCCGGAAACCCCGCCGTTGGTACCTGCGCGGCTCTCGCGATGGTGGTTTCGATATCATTGCGACCCGCGACCCCGGCCTGGTCTGTAATGAGCGGCGAGAATCGTAGGTTATGTACCTCGGGTCGTTGTCGGAACCCATCGATTTCGGTCGGGGCACGTGCTGCGAGCTCGTCCGATCGCAGCATGTGCGGCCATCCTCCGCGAGCTGATATACTTGCAAACGACGTCAGCGGCCGGTGGGCGTCTCGGTACGAAGATGGAGGTTGAGACGATATGCACACTGCGAGCCCTCGCTGTCCGGTGAACCCGGAAAAGCGCGAACAGCGTTGTCAGATTGTCGACAATCGGGGGGATGGCCGAGTGAACGAATGACGATGACGCGCGTACTTACTTTTATGGTGCATAGTGCATTGGCTGGAAAGGACGGGTATAGCTTTAATGTCGTGCGTAACCGCTAAGGGACCGGAGATTGTAGGGAGGGGAAAAAAAAGCAGATGTAATATTAGCAGCGGACGAAGGAAGTAATCGCGTAATGACATGCAATTACTGAATACGGTGCAGTAGGACATCCGGTAGTAAAAAGGAACAGAAAGAAAAAGAAAAGCCAAATGGAGCTTTTATATAGAATGTACTTTAATACGTCGTTGTGTATGTAGTCAGGTGTTCAACGCAACTGTCGACGAATAACTAATGACCAATCAAGAAAGAAGAATTACAATTTACAGAATAAAGCTTTGTGATGTCTTTAGGTATGGCTGCAAACACGGCATCCTTACTACGGTTACCTCCAGTGCCCGAAGATACGCAAGCCCAGCGCTATCAAACTTATAATGTAGTAATGCTAGCCTATTTAGCTAGTGAAAAGGGTATACTGAAAAAAAAGAACGCAGTTTTAACATACTTGCTTACTTAACTGCAAATATTAAACCCTCGCGGGTTTCTTCTTTCCTATATCTTTATGCTATTTTCAGGTAAATTAGAATTTTCCGCTTAACGTTCAAGTGCTGCACGAAGTCCTGCCTTCAGTTCCATATCTTTTTGTTTCTTTTTCCCCCCGTAGTTTTGTTACGCTATAAAAAGTGAGCGGTCTGCCTCAGTGGTACAGTTTTTGTGGTGCTCGGCTGCTGACCCGATAGTCGCGGGTTCGATCCCGACCGTCGCGGCGGTCCCATTTCGATGGCGGCGAAATGCTAGAGGCCCGTGTGTAAATTGCGCAATGTCAGAGCACGTTGAAGAAGACCAGATGGTCTCGAAGTTTCCAGAGCCCTCCACTACGGCTTAGCTCGATCATAATGATATCATGGCTGTGGCATGTAAAACCCCAGATATTATTATGCAAAGTTGGTAATGGAAAATGTAGTCGGAAGCGCTGACTGTCCAGACTTATAGCTGCGGTGTAAAACTTCTCGTTTATCGGCTGAGAAGTTATGCTGACCGTAATGTACATGTGCCTTGCCTCGAGAGGTAATGTATACAAGCATATTGTTTCCTTATAGTATAATGTATATATCTAGAGCATACGAACATTGATGCTGGACAGTCTTCGAATATGAAATACAATGTGGTTATCTCAACTATGTACCAGTAATTAGTGTTTAGTCATTTCGACATACGTGCGACTCGAAGGTCTTTCTTGTTCGTTGCGGGCCAGTTTCGCGACTTCGGCACGCGCGTGTATCTAGGCCCTTACAAACAAGTGCTTTGTTCTTTCTCACGGCAGCGGCTCGCTGTTATCGTTACGCGTCATTTCAGGATGAACGCGGCGCCGCTAAGCCGAGCGTGCACGCCGAGGAATGTTAATCGCCGGCGGGCGCTGCATGCAGCGCCATGGCTCATCGGCAGGGTGCACGCATCATTAGCTTCGGGGTGAAGCCGGCAGCCTTTCCCGCAGGACACGCACACGCACTTTTACTGCGAAACAATCGCGATTGACCGGCTGCGCGGCACCGCACGCGCGCCGAGTGCACTGCTTTCTCTTTTCTTATTGGTCGCTCACGAATCACAAAGCGAAGGCCTCGCGAAAATTTCGATCTTTTCTTTTGCCTTCCTGCAGGTGGCGACGATCGAATCTGGTCCACGATAGCTTATCGGCTCGGTCGCTTTGTTTTTCTACCGCGCGAGGTGTTTCTGCAACGCAGCCACCCATCTCTGCACTACGCAATCAGCCTCGAGTGCTCCCGCAGCAGCCCTTGCAGCTAAGCGAGAGGAATCCCTCCAACCGCGCGCTTTTTTTCTTTTTTTTTCGTGGCGCGCGCGCGAATCTTGTCGGCGACGCAGCTACCTTGAACCCTTCCGTGGAAGCGTACAGTGGCGCGGGTGAAACGCGCTCGAGATTTGTGCCTTCTTTGCTTTGTTCGGGAGACAAAGACAGTCATTAATTTATGTATACGACGGCCCTCCTGAGGCTGCAGCTTCCTCCCCTCTGCGGGTATCCTTTGTGCGTCTGCCGCTTCGCCGGGGCTAAGTAATAACGATGGTCTCGCTGCGCCGAGCGAGGCCGCAGCGATTATAAGGTTTGCGTGCCGAGCCGTCGCATAATTGAAGCGGCGGTGAAGGCGGCGACAGCGCTCATGCCTCCTGGAGGAAAGGGAGCGTCTTTCCGCGGCGCGTGCCGAGCACCCATTGCGCCAACGAACGCGTGCGGCTGGCCCGATTTGCGAGAGGCAGCTGTTATCGCAGCGGGACACGAGCTCGCCGGGCTCCTTCTCCGCGTTCGGAAAATGCAAACACTCGTCGGACGAGGAGCCTTGGTCAAACACACCCCGCGTAAGCTTCTTTTTACGCCGTGGCTGGCAGAATGTGCCTAGTCAGGACGTTACTCAATTAGGCCGTATCTATATTGTCATTCGACGAGGCATCGTCGCAGCCAATTGGAATGGAAAGCAATACTGCTGTCGACGATCTCTACGACCTAGAGGGGGCGCTGCAATCGAGCAAATGGTAGATGAAGGAGGAAACATATGGTAGATGAAGGAGGAAATCAATTGGAAGGGTATGAAGCGCTAGGTTACATCCGAAAGATAACAGCCGATTCGTTTAAAAAGGTCGCCCAGGGGATTCCCCCGGTGAGTAAAAGTACGCAAAGGAGTGCAACCGACGAAGATGTAGTACTAGAGAATTTCAATTGGAAGAAAGCCGAAGGAAAAATTCCTAAGCGCACTACACCGGGCTTAGATGGGGTTCCCGTCAGCCTCATTAACGAACTCGGACATAACACTAAAGAAGCACTGCTGAAAGCCGTAGAAAAGTGCTTACAGGAGAGGGAAATACCAGACAGTTGGCGAAAAAGTAGAATGAACTTAATATATAAAGGCAGGGGAGAAAAGGATAACATTCGATCGTATAGACCGCTAACCATTACATCGGTGCTATACAGGTTGGCGATGCAGGCAGTGAAATTAAAAATAGAAGCGTGGGTGGAACAAAATTATATTTTGGGAGAACTTCAGAATGGATTTCGAATCGACAGGCGGTTAGACGATAATCTGTTTGTTCTTACTCAGTGTATAGAAATATCGAAAATAGAAAACAGGCCCTTATACGTAGCTTATCTAGATATTACCGGGGCGTATGACAACGTTAATCAGGAAATTTTGTGGGATATATTGAAGGAAGTGGGCATAGGTGACGACTGTTTACAGCTTTTGAGGGAAATATACCGAGAAAATACAGTTTGTATAGAATGGGAAGGAATAAGTAGCAAGGACAGCGTTGACATTAGCAAGGGGCTGAGACAGGGATGTCCTTTGTCCCCGCTGTTATTCATACTGTACATGGTGAGGATGGAAAAAGCGCTAGAAGGTAGCAACATTGGATTTAATTTGTCACGCAAACAGGTCGGCACGATGGTTGAGCAGAAGCTTCCAGGTCTATTTTATGCTGATGATATTGTCTTATTTGCGGACAGTCAAGATGGTATACAGCGACTGGCAGATATATGCGGAAGGGAATGTGAGGCTCTATAGGACTAGAATTTAGTGCAACAAAATGTGGATTGATGGTACTCAATGATCACGAAGACCATGCGGTCTTTATAAAGGGCCAAAAAATACCGAGGGTAAGCGAGTACAAGTACCTCGGAGTATGGGTAAATGAGGGGGCTAGATATATGGAGGTACAAGAGAAAGCATCGGTAGCAAAGGGAAAGAGGAATGCTGCAATTATGAAGCACAGAGCTTTATGGGGGTACAATAGGTACGAGGTGCTTCGAGGGCTGTGGAAGGGTGTGATGGTCCCGGGGCTTACATTTGGGAACTCAGTGGTGTGCATGAAGTCAGAGGTACAATCAGGAATGGATGTAAATCAAAGGACGGTGGGCCGCCTCGCGTTGGGCGCTCACGGGAAGACGACAAATGAGGCTGTAAAGGGTGATATGGGATGGACAGGCTTTGAAGTGCGGGAAGCTCAGAGCAAAATGAGATTCGAAGAGAGGCTGAGGAAAATGAAGAAGAGTAGATGGGCAGAGAAGGTTTTCAGGTATTTGTATAGAAAAAGTGTTGACACGCAGTGGAGAAAAAGAACTAGGAGGCTCACCAGTAAATATACGGCTAGCAGTGTGGTCGATATGGCAACAAGGAGCATTAAGCGGAAGGTCAGAGAGGCGGAGAGGACTTATTGGATGACAGCGATGGAAAAGAAGCCGGCTCTGAGTAACTACCGAAAAGGAAAAAACGAAATAAGGAGGGAAAGGTTTTGTGATAATTCAAGGGGAAGCGCTTTACTGTTTGAAGCAAGGTCGGGCTGCCTTAGAACGCGTAGTTATAAAGCGAGATTCAGTAACGAAGAAGAACAATGTACATGCTGCGGGGGAACTAAGGAAACGATGGAACATGTACTGATTGAATGTGGCGATATTCACCCAGGTATACGTGTGGGCACGAGTCTACATGAAGCCTTGGGTTTTAGGGACAACAATGGAAAGCTGAACATGTCCGCGATAGAAATAAGTAAGAGACGGTTAGAGTATTGGTGGCAGAAAAGTAGAGATAAAGAACAAAAATAAATAATGGGGGAATAATAAGGTCATTCTGCCTTAAGAGGCAGAGAGATAGACCGTGAATTTGTATTTTTTGGTATAATAACATAGATTTAATCAATGTAGATAAGGTATTAGGCCAACATGAAACAAGGAAGCTTTTTTTTTTTTTTTCGAGCCTGGTGGCAGACATGTCACCGCCCCGTTACAAAGGGGACGCTCATAGCATCCATCCATCCATATAGAGGA
This sequence comes from Rhipicephalus sanguineus, assembly GCF_013339695.2. NCBI lineage: Eukaryota > Metazoa > Arthropoda > Arachnida > Ixodida > Ixodidae > Rhipicephalus > Rhipicephalus sanguineus. The sequence goes on along the minus strand of NC_051176.1, from coordinate 118,810,372 downwards.
AATACACCCGGGACTCCGCGTCGATGCCCTGATAGACATCAGTAACATATTTTGCAGAATTCTAATAATAAATTGCGGTGCTTTGTTGAAGACGGATCTCTCAGTGCGCTTACCAAACACTCTTGGTTGTTTGTCTAGAATCACGCAGTGAAGCCGCTGGCCTTTGCCCGCAAAGGCCGACCCGTGTGTAAGCGGGGGGGGGGGGGGGGAGTGATTCTTGAAGTAATAAAAAAACAGGAAGTGAAGAAAATTGAAAGCCCCGCAATTGTCTATCTCAGGGGATGACACCTCAGCAGTAGCTCTCAGGGGGATGGGATAAGGAGGGATTAAAAGAGTGAAGGAAAGAGTAGGAGTGGGGGGATCCTGTCAGTGAAGTTCATGGACGGGGCACGATGAGCAGGAGCACGAGGACATCACGGAAAGGCGAGCCTTAATCGGTGAGAGGTGCTCGGCTTGGCTGACGTGGGAACCGGCCGTCACGGCACGACGATCGGCCAGAGGCACGGACATCACAGAGAGTCGAAACTCAATCCGAGAGAGGTGCTGGGCGTAGCGGACGAAGCAACCGTTCGCAGCGGCACGACGATCGGCGAGAGGCCGAGATAACTCGGCATCGCGGACGACGCGACCACCGCGCATGAAATCCACCGAGAGAATCCTGTGTAAGCCTAGTCGTGTACCGTGTCTCGGTACATTTCCGGCGTCAACGACGTGAAATAATCCTGCGGGAGGATCACAGAAATGTAAAAACATTATTGACACTCTGATATACTGCTTATTGCCTGTCATTTTGCGTAATATACGCAGTGTAAGGTAGCCAGCTGATACGCCTCACCGCGGTGACTGGCTTGCTTTTCTGTGCAGGAATCTAAATTACCGGAACGTTACTTGTGCTGGCAATATCGCGAAAGTAAGGATTTGCAAATGATTGATTTCTAAGTCGTGTTGCGAAGTGCAGGCGTATGCGTGTGCTTAGAAACAGCGCCGCGCGGTCGTGTGTTAAATATACGCAGTCACATTGCGTTGACAACTACTGCGTGCGCTGTCACTGATTCTTAGCGACAACAGAGGCGGCTAAAGCGTAAGATTAATTATACCTGTTCGTGTGTTCTCGAAGAGAACGCTTATTGTCGTTTTAACAATTGGCTTCTCAAAACGTAGGCGGTATTATTGCGTACAGTGTATAAACGAACATAGGCTTGATCAGTTTGCATCGTTGTAGCTACGCGTGGACTGTTGTTACGTGTATGCATCAGTACGTTGCCCAGCCAATGTACGTGTGCAGGAGGCGGTAAGCTATAATGCGATGCGGATATGCTTATGAACGTGTTGAGAGTATGGGTTAATCACTTAACAAGCAGAAAGCAAGATGCGGCCTTCGGGTGTTTTATTCCCGTGGAAGTGCGCATATCGGCCCTTTTGCTCATATGTAGTAAATGCTGGTATACCTGGATCTTATAAAAACAATTCAGGCTTTAGCCATTTGGAGACAGTGAAATGCCAACAACAGCGACAACAAGCTTGGAACAGCGTCAACGCGCTAAATGGTCAGTAGTTCAGGTTGGTTGGTTGGTTGATTAATGTTTGTGGGGTTTAACGTCCCAAAGCGAGTCATATACTATGAGAGATGCCGTAGTGGCGCGTTCCGGATAATTTCTTCCACATGGGGTTTCTTAACGGGCACTGAAATCGCACATTATACGGGCCTGTAGCGTTTTTTCTTTCTTTTAATCCCTTCATCCCTTCCCCCCAGCGTAGGGTAGCAAACCGGACGCGCGTCTGGTTAACCTCCCTGCCTTTCCTTCATTTCCTTCCTCCTCCTCCTCGCCTCCATCAAGTCAGCGGTTCAGTCATAAATCAGTCTGAAAAGTGAATTTTGTGCTGCAACTAAAAAGCCTTCATAGCGGGACTGTTCGGATAATGTAATCTGCAAGTCGAATCGAATACGGATTTTCGATAATAACGACTTCCCGATGTGGCATTGAACTTCGTGTGAATCGGGATATCTGAGTACGTGGTATATTGTGAGAGACAAATTTGGAGGGATGGTGATTCAGCGTGTCAAAATGAGGTAGAAACTATTGAGGCATTGCTCTTAATTTGAAGACCACCGTGTGTTTTGACGGAGCGGCCTTAGTCACGATATAGCAGTCTAATGAATCAGTCTATAATGAATGTAAACAGATCTGACAAAACGGTGCAGAAAATATAGTAAGAGAGGACGAGGTTGGTGGGCGCATTGAAACGAACTGAGAAATTCAATACTTCATTAAGAGGGGAAAAAAGCAAGGCAAAAGGACAAACCAAGACGAGTCTGATGGCCCAGCTGTGTGATCACTCCATTCCCAATGGGACACTCGCTTCATATTTATCATCATCATGCGCTTCTCGCTTTGCAATGCACCGCATGGCCGTTCCTCTTTGACAAGTACCAAGTGAACCTCAGCATATCGCTAGCTTCCGGTCAGTGGTCAGTGGCTGTAGCGGGAAACGTTGGCAACGGGGCTGCCTGCCTGTCCGGTAGCACACGCCGCGGAGCACGCTTTCAGCGGCCTCCGGCAGATGGCGCAAGCGTCCACCGGGCGCGTGCGTTTACAGCAAAACTTTACCCTTGTGTGCAGGTCGCGTGGTTCTTGTTTGAATAATGAAAATAACGTTAACAGCTGCTTAACCCGGTGTCTGTCTACTCAGTGGTGCTAGGCAAGGGATTCGCGTTAAACAAAAGCTTTGTTCGCGTTAAACAAAAGCTTAAGCTTTGTTCGCTGCCTCGTCAATTCCCATTTCATTCCAGCCTGATAGTTATATTGCTGCTTAGCGCACCACCCGCCATGGGGTCTTAGCGTTATGCTGCTAAGCACGAGGACGCAGGTTCGATTCCCTGCAGTGGTGGCCGGATTGGAGGCGAAATGCAAAAGCGCCCATGTGCTTCGATTTAGGCGTTCGCTAAAAAATTCAAGATCGAAACTGATCCGGACTCCCCCACAACGGCGTACCTCGTGTCGTTGTTTCTGGCTCGTAAAATTGCTGAACCCATTTTCATTTTAAGCGCACCACCATGTGGAATTACGTAGGCACTTTTCTTATGTTTAGGCTGTCGTGCGTGTATATTGCTGAGCAAGATGGCACCGGTGCTCGCTCTTTCATCCCTTCCGTCAGCAGCGGGCTTCGACAGCTGCAAATCTGACACACTGCCGTCCTAGTCGCCAGCAACAAAGGCGTCGCCGTTCCGGAGGCACGAGCGGCACAGTTGTGTACACTGGCGCAAATATAATTGTCGTGCCTGCGCTCATTGTGATCATCTGTGAAGCCCGATGAGCTTGCCTGCTGGCAACGGGGATGTGCGGCGCTCGGACCTTGAAAAGGCGCATCCTGCGAGCAGTGATTCCACGATGTCCTCCTCCCGTCTCGCTCTGCTGCTTCCTCGCAATGACGTCACGCCGCCTGCGGCCCGTTGTTTCTACGCTATCCGCGGTGCTTTATATTCTGGCCGAGAAAATAATGTCTCGTCTGCACGCCAGTGCGGCGGGTGCGCTTCGCGCGTGCCCGCGATGCCGTGCGTGCATGAGTCTGCGCCGAGAATGTCTCCCTGCTACACGGGCGCATTTTAGATGCGTTTCCCCTTTGTTTTCCTCTTTTTCCACGCCCGCCGCTCGTCATTTCTGCGCTTACGTGGCCCCCCTCTTTGTGCGCGCTCTCCTTGTTTCCCCGTCGTGGAAATCCGGGCGCGGCGGGCACCCGCGGCCATTCTCATGCAGTGGCCCGTTGTTCGTTCACGTGGTTTCCATGCCCTGCATGTGCGGTCACGTCTTCATGCGCGTCACGGGCCCCTGAACATGGCGCGCCTGCCGCCTCTGTGACGGCCATTTATCTGCGCCCGTTTTCTTCTCTCTCTCTTTCTCTCTCTCTCTCCCTCCATCGCTTTTAAAGCCATCGTGCTCGCTCTGGTTTGACTGCGCGGAACCGGAACATAACGTGCTAGATTGCGGGCCACATTAAGCGAAACATGCGAGCTCTGCTATGCTTGGTGATGGACTTGGTCCCGAGGACGGACGGAAGCGCTGCGCCAGTGTGTTCCTTCGCCAGCAGTTGCCGCCATCCGTTCGCATTAGTCGGCGAAGCGGAGCGTTATGCGAGGACGTTAAATGCTATAGTGGTAGCTTTCAGGGTTGCGCTTCTCCGTGTTGCGTCTTCGACTCGTGTGACTTCATAATGAAGGTTGGGAGTGCAAACTCCAGTCTTCCTCCCCGGAAGTCTTTACAGTTGCGAAAACGGTCACGCCTCGTCGGCTGTCGCATGGTATCTCGTGCGAGCTTAGCAACTCCGATGTGTTATATGCCTATAATAAGCTTATATGCCATGACTACACGTATTTTTAAAATTGCGCAGCAGTAACGTAATTTCAAGGATAACATTTAGCTACGTTATCGCTGCTTGAAAAAAAGGAAGATAATGGAATAATCGTTGAAAAATATTGGCCCCGTCTCCGCATGCTTCGCTGTTAATGAAACCTAATCTATATAAGATCACCCGAGTCAGGTGACTACGCGCTCCGCTTTTACTGCCGTGGTGTCGCTGTTTCGTCCCGCTTCGGCCTCTCTGGACCCCGAAGTATCGTTGTGTTACATATTGGCTGACCACTTTCTTCATTGGCTGTGGTGCATGGTGCCACTTGAGATACATGAGAGACAGGTTGCAAAGGGTAGGTACTGCAGGAAGTCAGGCAGCGGCACCGGCGATCTTATAACAGTTCGGAAAATTGAGCAAGCGTAAGGTTCACTTTCCGAACCGTTATAAGATCACACCCCTTCCACGATCGCACAGCCGCTTATGGCTCACATATTTGTCGATCCAGGTACGATGGTTTTCACATCGCGGTGGCTAAGGAGTGTTTTAATTAATTCATTAGTACCCTTAGGGCCCGAAGGCATTACAGAGAGGTACATATAACAGAGATTACAGAGATACATATAAAAATACATGAGAGTAAGAATTACATAGGAGTAAAAAGACGATACAAAAAATAAGTGTAGGGCGCGGACAACGGCGACGTTGAAATACATGTGAGAATAACAAGGTGCAGAATTTCTTGTGGCACAGTGCTATAGCAACAAGTGCGCGAAAACCAGCCGAGTCTTGAATGGAGGCGATTAATCTGGGAAAATCATTCTTCTCCTTAAAAGGAGATAAAAAAAACGGCAGGAAGTGGAAGATGGAAGCTTGCGATGAAAAAATCCGTAAACAGGGGGTGGGTGCTCGAGCCGACGTTTCGACAAGTGGACTTGTCTTCTTCACGGCTGGAACCTCCAGCCTTGAAGAAGACAAGTCCACTTGTCGAAACGTCGGCTCGCGAGCACCCACCCCCTGGTTACGGATTTGTTCATCCTTAAAAGGAGTTGGTATGAAAGGGAGCATGCGCGTTTTTGGTACAGTACGGTGCAATACCGACCTTGTTGAGGCGATCTATGCATGAAGATGTGTAGCGGGGGTCTTAGTCGAAAGCGTAGCTGCGGAACATGACAAAAGATTTCGTCGGACAAACAGGACAGATAATCTTCGCGGAGTCCCTTAATATCTAATACCACGACCAGGCACGTAGCCAGGATTTTTTTTCGGGGGGGGGGGGGGGGGCCCAAGGCCTAATTGTTCGAAAGACAGTCTTTCCATGGCAAAAACAAAAAGTTGCCTGGAAATATAGAGGGCTGGAAAAATTTCGGGGGGGGCCCGGCCCCCCGGGCCCCCCCCTTGCCTACGTGCCTGACCACGACACAGCGGTGGGATAATCTGCCGCACGAATTCAGCCACATTCGTGGCGTTTCCCGCTCCATAGTTCGAGTATATACGTGCACAGCCATTTGCGGCATTGTTCGTCACCGAAGGCCTTGACACATGACTCGCTGGAGGGTTTAGTGGAGGTGCTCCTTGCACCAACGAAATAATTGCACACCGCACAACGGGGAATCGAACAATCCCTCAAGCATTCGTGCTGCAGACAACGGTAGCGCCAGCAACACGGTATTCTGACTTGTAGTACATACATTTAGTGCCGGCGATCGCATATCTGTTTTGCGTAATGCAGCGGTAGGCCTCGGCGCGGTGCTTGTATGTATATATGCATGTTAGACTTCTACAGATGTCCGTAAAGCAGGCCTGTTAATATAAAACCGCAAGGTATTCATCAGTTCTATTGTATTTATAACGTTGAGGTTGATTTAATAGATTAGGTGTTGCAAGAGACTCGCCAACCTCTCGGGGGGAGAAAGAAAGAAAAGTAAAGGGTAAGGTGTGAAGTTAACCACACTGTGAATAGAAAAAAAAAGAGTCATTTGAGTCTTTTGTGTGTGTGAGACCTGGCTTGCGACGTGTATGATTCTCTTTTAAAGGAGTACTGACACGATTTTGAGACATCGCAAAAGGGACATTTTCCGTTTCCTTAGTATGCTGTGTCAACGCTGTCCACACGTCGGTATCGGAGAACACGTATAAATTATTTTAATTTGACTTTGAAGTTTTCTTCGCTGAGTATCTGCAAGCCAGCCCCACTGCAATGGACATTATCCCGACGAGTCAAGACAGTTCCCCCGAGTTTGCGCTTTCTGCGCTTTGCATGCAGCCTAAATCGTAGAAATCACTGTCAGGGTCACTGGACGACAGTTCACTCATCGTTGTTTATGTGCACCACGAGCAGATGACGGATTGGCCGCTAGTACGTCGCGAGTTTCTGTATCTCCGTGACGTCATACTGACATGATACGTCACTGAGAAGCCACCCCCTCGATATCGAAACCGAAAGTGTCTTTTTAAGGTACCGGTAATTAAAATATATACGATGCATTCCCAGGCACCACAATACTCGTTTTAGGTTTCTCGACACCAGTATTTTTATTTAGAGCAACAATCGGAAAATTTTTAAAATTCGTGTCAGTACTCCTTTAAGGAACACGTGAACTCTCTTTGGATATTATAATGCTCTCGTCGGAGCGGACCCAAAAGAGAGTTAACGTGGCTCCCTGAAGAGATCGAGTCATATAAGTGGCGTGTCACGACTCGCCGCAAAGAGTAACACACACTTTTTTTTTTCTTAGAGTGCATGAGTTATTAAAGACGATAGTCTTTCTTGGGATAAATTTTGGTCTGTCTTTTTGTCTTTCTGTTTGTCGGCACGTCCCTCGATTCAACCACCCGGCTAAAGATGAACCACTTGCCCAAGGGCCAGCCATTTTGAACGGCTGACTAGGTTCATACTTGTGTACATTGTCGACCAAAAAGCAAACATTACGCATATTTGAGGCGCAACAACACTAGGTAAGTATTAGGTGGTGTGTTCCTTTAATAGAAAGTGCATACATACGTAATTCTAAAGACCCTAGTTTCTTAAGCTGCGCTGAAAATTCGACTGCGCGTTAAACTTGACTACCTCCGTTCCTCCTGCACGAGCTCATTGTTGTGTTTCGGTTTCGGTTCTGTATTGCACTGTACGAATGTCATGGGGCGCCGCTCCGGCATTCCTGTTTTAGCCAGGTGACGTGTAAATAAATGAGTGTGTGAAGAGTACTCGTTGAGTGCGGAAGTTTCTTCTGCTTCAGCGCTTCGTGCCAAACCGCGTGTTCGGGCTGGCTGGCGTTCCCGCCGGTCGCGTTGGTCACCGCCGGTCTTCGCCTGCTGCTGCGCCGGGACTACCAGCCCGCAACACAGCACTCATGTTTCCCGACGTATTGCCAGATGACGTCCATATCTCACGCAGCGCCCCTTCTATCGTCTTTAGACGACATTTGCAGCGAAGCACGCAGATACGCGGCCAATTTTTTAGTTGGCTACCTTATACTTGGAAAGGGGATATGAAAGAATGGGAGAAGAGAAGAGCCCATGACGACACTTCAAACTTATTATGACCATGGCATGCAATCTCGTAATTATGCGCAAAAGCGTGCGCAGTTACAATCCGTTATTCAGTCCATTTGAACTCGCGAAAGATATTCAAGTAAGTAAGCGCTTGCAGACCTGCAAAGCTAGACATTAATCTGTAAAGCGTGCGATTTTGTCTGTTCAGATACGTTTGACAGCTGTGTGCGAGTGCGTAAATACAAGCCTCGATTGGATATTGCATTTCTGGCTGTTTATGCAACGCTACGCAGAAAGACTGTTTTTAATATATCTGTGCTTCCTAAAACACTTCTTAACAGATTTCTACCCAATGGGCGATATGTTTATCGATATCTATACGTGTAGCACCCATTGACAACTGTGCCCCACAGCTGCCAAAACATGCATATTCTCTTCAGCAGTATGTAGTTTTAGCGCCGCGTCGACTTAGAGAGAGAGAGATAATAAAACGAGAGAAAGGCAGGGAGGTTAACCAGAATTGTAGCATCCGGTTTGCTACCCTACACTAAGGGGAGGGGGAAAGGGAAAGAAAGATGGAAAGGACAGCGGAGAGAAGAGCAGGCGCGCGATAAAAAAAAGATATAAACAAAAGGAAGCTGTAGATCGGCAGTACTAAAGCCTATTCAATAGGCCACTGGCACGCAAAAAGTTCAGTAAAGCCTTAAATGATTTTCGCTGTGCAGACAGTTCGGGTCGGCATTCCAGCACTGACTGTTCCGACAGGGGTCTGTCGTCAAGGCGGGCCAACACAGCAGCTAGCGACAGTCTGTGCGAGCTGTAGCGAGGGCAGCGACAAAGAACGTGGTCTATCGTTTCTTCACTGTCACACTGGCTGCAAGCAGCACTCTCTGCCATGCCGATTCGGAAGGCAAAAGATTTGGTGAAAGCAACACCAAGCCACAGTCGACAAAGCACCGTTGCCTCGAGTCGAGATAGTCCGGACGGAGGCCGAAGTCGACGAGACGGGTCCAGTCTATGCAGTCGTGTGTGCTGTAAACTTGGTGTGTTCCACAAGGATTTTATGTCTTCATTGGCAATCTCTCGAATTTTCATCGCAGCATCCGTTCTTGATAACGGGATGGATTCTTGTACGCCGTCTTCGTGTGCAGTTCGAGCAGCAGCGTCGGCATGTTCGTTGCCCAATATGCCGCAGTGACATGGAAGCCACTGAAAGGTGATGTCATGTCCTTGAACGAAGAGGTGATGAAGCAGCTCTCTAATTTCCAACACGAGTTGCTCGTGAGGTCCACGGCGTAAGGCGTATATCAGGCACTGTAAAGCTGCCTTGGAGTCCGTGAACACGCTCCATTTCTTAATATCTGCATCTTGTTATGGGAAGGTACTGTACGGCTGTAGGTGCGCACTCCTTGGCTGCGAATAACAGTTTTTATAAGATATAGCCTTGTTACGACGGCACTGAATCGGGATGTTACGCGTACTCTATCTGTAGGTAAGAGGGCGTTTACGTAACGTCGTCATTGTGAAGGGAATGCGTACACGCGGCCTTTGTTCGCATGTGCAGAGGTTCTCTCCGTCAGATATGCGACCACGCAACATATCTTCAGAAATTCTCTTACATGTCCCTTAATTTGTATTACCAAAGAAAGGGGTTGCCGAACGAAACCGTCTTTGCATTATGAGTCATCCTGAGTGCCATCGCTTTACTGCCGGGGGCGACCATCTGGAACGAAGGATGATAAGAAGGGAAAACGAAATAGGCCGTTACAAAACATTCTGGTGTATGCAATCTCAGGATGGCTGCTTACGATGTTAATGCGGTTGGCACTGAAGCAACGCTATAGGCGTTGCGCAAAGCGCCGACGACGCCATCTGCCGCCACGGCTCGGAAGCGCTGACGGGTCCCGGCGAGCAGTGTTCCCGCGAGCGTCTACGCGAGTGCACGGATGGGTGTGTATTCATCGTGATTTAACGACTCTGTCGGGCCTCAGCGATGTCGAAAAATAACTGCTGCGTTGTCGGCTGCTCAAACACACACAAAAAATCGCAGGAACGCACTTCTACAGGTTTCCGGTGCTATTTCATGAGCGAGAGCGTCGGCGGCGGTGGATTGCGGCTGTACGACGTAGAAAGTAAGCAATCGCGCTTTGTTTACGGCAGTGTTAGAACGATTACCGTGTTTTTTATTTCTCCATTTATGTCGCTACGTATTCAGCGAATGCTACTACGTTTACACTTGGTCGCCTCGCCTGCATTGTAGACGCTACAATGCACATGAGGTTGTTATTAGTGATAAGACGCGATGTCTAGGCTCTCTTGAAAAACGAATGGCGCGAAGATCAATGCCAGAGAATGTAGGGAAGGTGACGGCTCCATTACAAAAGCGCCGTGGAATCACACGTGTGCTGGACGAAATCGGCTGCATTCTACCTATTGATGGCACTGGAATGCGATCATCGGTGCAGAACGTTCGCTGTGCGCTTCTGCATCGATGATGACAAGTGTATCGTTTATTTTTTCACAAGTTTATCGTGCTGGTTTCAAAGTTTTACCAACGCTGACCCTTCGCGTGGCCGCACCTGTGAAATCTATACGCCGGTGCGACAGCGCTCCCTCAAAATATACTATATAAACACATGACACGTAAAGAAGCTACTGCAGTGCGTCGAGAAAAAAACGTTGGTTCACGCGTCAACGCATGCAGGCATAATTTATCGCGACGTTATAACTAAGGCGGTGTATTTACGATGAGCTCCACTTCGTAGGGAAGCTTGTTGACAATTGTCTGTGGCAAACACTTGGCGCGTATGGTGACGTACTACATTGTCGTCCCACACAGCTTTGACATCGGACACATGTCCACTATTATAAAGTGCGGCTCCTTTGCGCACACTATCGCCGCAAATGTAATTATCTGGGACGCGCACAAGCGGCAAATCGCACGCGCGCAAATGAAGCGTCTGCTACGCGACCCGCCAGCGGTTCCAACGGCCGCCGCTAAGCGGCTTTCAGTGGCGCCCCTATAGGCGCTGCGCATTACGGATAGTGACGCACCACTTTGCTGCCGCCATAACGCGTTAATCTATAACTGCAGCGGACATCCTCTCTTGCGTTTCGCCCTCGACAAGCTGCGCCATCTAGCAGCGCCGCCTCGAAGTCCGCGCGCTTCGCGTGTGTCTGGCTATTAGTGATGCAAAACTATCGGTAAATTGACTATGAATAGCCTCGATAGTTCTTTTTTTAAATTATCGACAGTCGAAAGAAACTATCGATAGCACTACTACCGATAAATTATCGATAGTATTATCGATAGGGCAGGCAATAGTACCAGTATAACTACCAATTATAGTGCTGTGAATAATTATGCTCTTGTTGACCGATGACACTGCCAAAACACTTACGATAGCCTATTATCAGCAACACTCAGCTTAATTTATCAGCAATTTTTTGGCAAAATAAATAAATAATTTCCTCTGTGAAAATGCCGAAATATATCCATCAGTAATAAATTCATATTCAAAAGTAACTAGTTACCCCTACAATGAACAAACTTAGTTTTGATATTTTTATTTCAAAATGACAAAATGCAGCATAAATTTGAAGCTGTGCAGTTCCGCCACATTTAACGGCTTCCTTTCCGCTAAACTTAACAGTTCAATTTAATTATTATGTATCAGCCAACCATTATGGTGAAGGTACACAAGCGTGTCAACTTTCTTGCCCATCAGCATGCTACTCATGCTGATGGGCAAGTTACAGTTTGCATGCTGAACGCCGCTTGCACCATATACCACGAACTCCTGGAACCCAAGTTTATCCTGCGATTACTTCGCATGGTTGATCTTATATTGTCGATAGTACTAACGAATTTGCTATCAATAGCGCTAGCGATATTTTTCACAGCGAAGCTGTTTAAGCTAGCCGTAAGTTGTATGCCGTATCACGATTCATAGACGGGTGCCACAGAAATTGGGCAAATCCCACTACTCACCACTTGCCCACTAAAAATGAAGTCAACAGTATGCCCAACAACAAATGGCAGCGAAGCGACGGCGGCGAGCCGAAGACCCCGGGTACGTACAACGAGAAAATGCTAAGTTACGGGAAAGGCAACGGCGGCTTCGTGGAGACCCCAAAGCGATTGAAGGCCTACGCCAACGACGACGTGCCCGTAGATCTATGAGAGGTGCGAACGCTCGGCTTCAGCGCGAGTCTCTGGAGTTTCATCCGTGTTTTGTCTGTGACTGTATGTGGTTCAACTCGAACCTCTCTGCGCTGAGAATCAACGCAGCATCATCTAGCTTAAGCCTAGCAACGACCTAGAAGCAACCTAGAAACAACCTAGAAGCAACCAGATTACAGTGTGCAGAGTCGTCCAGTTTCGCGATTTCAAGCATTGCGCGGCTAAGTGCAAGCTTCGCCAATATATATATCTTTTTATCATGAATAGTTGGATAGTGACTAAGCTATCGATAGTATCGATAGTGCCATCGATAGTTCTGCATCACTACTGGCTATACATGCTTATATGGCAATATCGTCAAAATTTGTATGACGCGCGTTCGATTCAGTCCTGCATCATTCAAGAGGCGACAAACACCCAGTGGCACATACCGCATTGAACAACGTTAACGTGAAAGAGGTTCACTGATGAGCTGCACTTAGCTAAGTCCCAAGTTGGCAATCATGATTGGTGTAATTGCTGAATGGGTGCGGTGTTTGTGGCTTGCGCTGTGAATTTCTGCGAACTATTTGCGTGGCCTTGGAGAGCTAACTCTGATTGTTTATAGCTATAAGTGACCCAACAAAAAGAAAACTTTTTGTGACTTTTAGACTGCCTTTATTACCGTGGACACAGACCAGAAGCGTGGACGTAAGCTAAATCGCGGCTAAGACAGTCACTGGCCTTTTATCTAGCCCGCGACCTCGTATAGGCGCGACTTGATTTATTATTATTTTTTTTTTTTTCCTGCTGGAGGAAATGGCTGCATTCAGTTGTCGCGGCGAATTTTGAATGCACGCCGTTTAGACGTTGGCCTCTCTTCTGTCTGGGCCGTGTGGCCATGGCGCAACGCGTCGCTGTTGTCGCTTCAGTGGCGCGGCGAGCTGTCTCGTCGTCTTCCGCCGAAGGACGCGCTGAGAAGTTCTTTATTGTCCGCGCGTCACTTTCGCCGTGAACGTCTTTGTCTCCGTGGGGGTTTCAAACGCTTTTTTTTCCCCGCTCATTCGTGCGAACCCTCCCTCACCCGCGATCATACATTTACCGCCAACTTACGGAGCAGCGCGCGGTGCGTCCGAGTAGGTGGGATGGGATGGTGGCACTCAGTGCTGGCGTAGGGAACATAATAGACGTAACTGTTATAACGTCAACAGTAGGGACTTGGCCTTAAGCGGGCGTTTTTGCGTCACGTACGCCTTTTGTATAACTCTCTCCGCTCTCACACTCGCTGTACACTTTTATTGTGCTTTCTAAACTTCACTTCGGCAATAAATTGGCCTTTCAGCGGTTGCCGTCCTGGACAGTGCGCCTCTAGACTGTAATCTGAAGCACGCAGAGAATTCTTCCCAAATTGAACAGTACTATGGGACGACGTTTCTACAGTTTATTGCAAGAATTAAAAAAGAAGGTTATTGGTCCGAGACGAGCCATGGTCGACGCAAGTTGTACAGCATCGGGAACAACTACATAAGTGTCAAGTTTCTGCTTTGTTTTCTTGCGACGTCGTTAACTTCGTTACCGCCGTTTCATCGCATTCTTTTTTCTTATGGGTGCAAATATTGAAAACAAGAGGTATGCATTATAGTCTTATTCAAGTCCTCGAGAATATTCTTTTTTCAGAGGCAGCGGTATAGCGCTGTCGTTTTGCCATGTTTCCCTTTCTTTTTTTATCTCTGAAAAAAAAAAATTAATGATAACATCCACGTTGGAAAGAGCCACCATATGAAGTTAATGAGGTGAAATTGAACAGCCGGCAACGTCTCCTATAAACTTGTGCTTTTCAGTATAATGTTTATCGTTACTCCTGCGCGTTACTAAATGCTGAATACACGAGCGCCTCTTACACGGACCACGGTATAGTATAACGCTGAGCGCAATAGCTGCGCAGCCATTTAACAGGAGATTTTCGTAAAGCGGCGGCGTTGATGTTTAGCGCATACTTTGCATCCGGTGCAAATGCAGCCGAACGTATACATACTAACCTTCGCGCAGGTGCGCGGGTATATTCTTATTCAACGCTTTTCGCTTTTGCAGCCGCTCAAGCCAGTCAGCTCCGATAAGCGCATAATATTCCACCTGTCGTTCGCTTGTATCAGCAGTATTAAAGCACAGTGCTAACTTCCCCTAGCTTCTGTCTTCGACCGATGTTGTGGTATTTGCATATCAGCCTCCGTGGAGCTCATACGGCAGGCTTGTTCTATACAGCAACAATGGATCTGATTTCTTTCCTGTATCCGACACACCCACGTGTGAGTATGTGCGGAGTATGGCATGTCAGTACTGTAATACCAGGCATCATTTAGGTTTAGTGACACGCCTGCGTGAAAGTGCCATGATTTATTCTCGCGCTGAATATTACGCGGTGATGCAAAATCACCATGAAGGTTAAAAAAAAGGAGCGAGAAAATGTAACTGTCTAAAAAAATCGTTGTGGGGCACACAACACGATCCATGCTCTACCCCATTGTTAGGCAACCTCCAATTCATTTTCCAGCACACCCTGAACCCAAGGTGGCTGAACGATTTGAGCGGCCCGCCGATTTCCCTCTAGTAATCGTCATCGTCGGGGGAAACTGTACGGGCGGACTGACATGCCACTGGCGACTGGCTATAGGCACCTGACAGGAGAGAGCTGCGCTGACTCACTTCGTGGCGCGTTATCTGAGCCTGGCGCGACAGGATTGTTAGACGAAGAATAATGGACACCCGGTGCTCGATAGAGAAAGAGGCGCTGGTCCGCGAAGGACGTTGCGTCACTTCCCGGATGGTGCCGCCGGCGACCAGTCCGAGCGACGGCACCGCTCGCGAGGAGAAAAATAAAAAATAAAATAAAACAATTATAATAGTAATAACGAAGCGGCTTCCCGAAGCTGGACAGCACCGGCGCCCTTGGGATCCCTCTGTGTTCGCCGGCAACCGTAAACAGGCTTTTCAACGAGCTGCGTCGTGGGTTATTAAAGCTTTTTTTTTTTCTCCTCTTCGCCGACTCGCCGCTCTTTCGTGCGTTGCTTTTCTTTCCGAGCGTCTTTCCTACAGTTGTGCAGTTGGCAACAGAAAAACGTCGCATGTCGGAGGCACCTTGAAGGCTGCACGTGTGTCCACCGGAGCCTCCGTTGCAGCAACGTTCTGGCCTCGTGTTTTGTTTTTGGTTTGTTTTTTAATTAGCGGAAAGAAACTCGGCGCGCGTGATTTCCAGCACCCCCGCTGTGAGTGTGGACGACACGTCGGATACCGTCTCGCCCTTAACGAAGGCGCACTCGACCGCCTCGATGCGTTGAGCACGAACGGTAGCAGCGTTGCTCCAATTCGTGAATGAAATCTTTGGGGTCCGGTCTTCTAAGCAGCATAGCGTGCACAGAAGACGTCGTCGTCGTGCGTGTGCTCAGTTTTGCGTGATGCAACGCCGCGTTGTTTGTATAGCTGGCGTGCTTGACAAGCCGAGCGCCTGTGACGCAAGAGAAGCGGTTCAATCGATTGGCGATAATTACACGAGTTTGATGGCACTCGATGATGAGCTTTGGTAAAGTGTATGCATCGTGCGTCTGTTTGACAAGTGTGATTAAAGATAGTTTCACAGGGTAGAGACTTTCAGCGCGCCGGACAAGCATGCAGTTGTATGAATGTGTGTGTGACACACTTGCTTCAGGGACTGCCCTCCTTTCGGAATAAGGATACGGGAAATCTCTATTCTTAAGAATCGCAGGAATACGGGCAAGGTATCGCGCCGTATATTGTTTGTCCGAGTTCGTCGCACTGACCAACGCATCAGTGCGATTGGAGTTTGCTTATATCGCTGTAAGCTATATATGTTAATATAGCTTATTTGTGGCTATTTCGAGCAGCCGACGCCTTTCGAATTTAAATTACCGATAAACTCGCGTTAGACTTATACGTCGGCTTCACTGGAAGCGCCATCGAAGAAGAAAAAAAAAAACGGTCTTAAAGTTCTGGAATACGAATAGCGAGCTTTGAGCTAAATGCTTGAAAGGCACGCCTAACAGTTCCATACGCTTTCTTCCTTATGATGTAGCACGTGTGCGAGGGCTGATAAAAATATGCGGTCGCGCTTTTGCCCACGATTTGAATGATCATTGTAGCTTCCGTGAGTGTGCGAGCCGCTCACCAGCGCACTTAAGGCATGTGGAAGTTCGTGTCGAGCGTAATATTAGACTGAGCCATTATATTCTGTCGGTGTGTGAACGCCCTCTTGACCCACGACTTGCAACGTCGTTTTGTTGGTCCGCCCCAGCCTCCTCCGTTGCCGGAATGCCGTCGTTCGCATTGTCTCGCAACGGTTGTCTCCACGCAGTTTCTCCTAATCTGCGGTGCCTCCAGTTAAGACGGGGGGCCGACAGCCCAGCCGCAGTTCCGCAGCCTGTTCTGCTACTCCATGTGACGCCAGATTGTTTGCGTTTAGCACTTAAGAGTAATTAGTCTGCCCGCCTCATTGGTGCTGTTCGCGCGGAAGTTGCATTTGTCAGTGAACCGTGCAGCGTGCAAGCTTTGTTTGGTCTTGCGGGACACAGACCAGTGCTTCCGCTCTTTCTGCAGTGTCGCATGGGCGGCTCAAAGGGCATTTTGCTCGCACATTGAGATTCCCAACTCTCCCGGTTAATTGCCAACCTTCAGAATGAGTCATGTGCTTCCTAGAGCACGGTGGAAAGCGGCAACCAGCATTAGTGGCAGATGCGATGAATTTGCGATCTCGCCAAACTTGTTCACCATTTCGCCTATATAATGCAAAAGTTGCAAATGTGCTTTGTTACTATATCGCGCCTGTATTGTTACGTGCGTTTGTTCCTGAAGTGTGGCTTAATATGAATGTATATCCTATAGTTGTGTCTTCAAAACGAATAGCGATTTGTTGTCATTTAACTATACGGTAATTTGCGTCATCTCAATGTATACGCTTTTCAAGCATTGTTTGTGCGTCCGAATTGCGTATGCGTCCGTGGTCCCTGCACAGGTACTGTAAACAGACTTGTGCGGGTTACGGAAGGTAAGTAACCGGTTACAATTACAATTACTTCCTTTAAAATGTAATTGATTATAGTGGTCAATTACAGCCTTAGAACGGTAACTGAGTAATTACAGAAATGTAATCGATTACTTTTGCGTTATTTTCCTTTAAAATATTATTGCCCTAACACAATAGCACAAGTTTACTCAAACAACAACGAACTCCTGTGGCGGGCATGGTAGAGAGAAGGCTGGAGGCTTGCGTGAAGGCTGGGAGGCTTGCTGTGGCTTCCGTGAGAAGTGTTACACGTTGTGAACTTTGAAGAGGAGTTCTTTTTCAGAGTTGTCGTCGCTGATTCTTCCACGTCTTCTCGTTAAGAGGTCAGCTGCTACATTGTACACTCCCTCAATGCATGCGCTGAAGGGAAGGGCGGTATTATAACGTAGGAACACCTGCTCGTAGTTGCGAAGTGTTTCGACGCCAGTGTCCATATCTTCTATGAAGCGTGGCAATTCGCTATTGCTGGCGCTCGGGTAAGGCGTTGCAGGTAAGGCCAAAGAAAAGGTGAAAAAAAAAATTGGCCGCGTATCTGCGTGCTTCGCTGCAAATGTCGTCTAAAGACGATAGAAGAGGCGCTGCGTCGCTGCGTGAGATATGAACGCCATCTGGCAATACGTCGGGAAACGTGAATGCTGTGTTGCGGGCTGGTAGTCCCGGCGCAGCAGCAGGCAAGACCGGCGGTGACCAACGCGACCGGCGGGGACGCCAGCCAGCTCGAACACGCGGTTTGACGCGAAGCGCCGAAGCAGAAGAAACGTCCGCACTCAACGAGTACTCTCCACACACTCTTTTATTTCACGTCGCCTCGGTAAAGCAGGAATGCCAGAGCGGCGCCCCACGGCACTCGTACAGTGCAATACTGAACTGAAACCGAAACACAACGATGAGCTCGCGCAGAGGGCACGGAGGAAGCCAAGTTTCGGTGCAGTCGCATTTTCAGCGCAGCTTAAGAAACTAGGGTCTCTAGAATTACGTGTCTATGTATTTTCTATTAAAGGAACACACCACCTAATACTTACCTAGTGATGTTGCGCCTCAGATATGCGTAATGTTTGCTTTTTGATCAACCATGTACACAAGTATGAACCTAGTGAGCCGTTCACGATGGCTGGCCCTTGTGCAAGTGGTTCAACTTTGGCCGAGTGGATGAACCGAGGGACGTGCCGACAAACAGAAAGACAGAAAGACAGATCAAAATTTCTGCGTTTAAGTTCCCCAAGAAAGACTATCGTCTTTAATAGGCTCTGTAGGGCCCCCCGTCTGACAGGACGGGGGGCCCCTACCGAGCGGTCGCATATTTTTCGGTATGAGGACTGCCGTAGAAGACTGGTTACAACTATATTTTGGAAACAAAAAAGTAATTGATTACCGGTAATCAATGGCACGAAAATGTAATCAAATTACCCAGAACGTTGCAGTTTCGAAAAATTGATCGATTATATTACAAATTTACAAGAAAATGTGATTGATTACAAGTAATCGATTACTTATAACGCGTTTCTACAATTCTGACTGTAAACAACAGTCGCATTAATCAAAGCATATATGCTGCTTAGGTGCAGCCTGCGCACGTCCAGCTCGTAGTTCGCAGAACGCTGGTCCGAGTGCGCGTCGCTTCTCAATTGTACACAGGTGCCCGTTGCTTTTGGGCGCTACCGAAAGGCTTCTCTTTGACGCAGTCAAGTGTCTTGAATAACGACGTCCACAATGAGAGGCAAGAAAGAAAGATAGATCACCTGTATGAATATTTTGCTTACATTTGCATTCAAACAGTTGGTTAAGGATTTTTCTTACAGCGGCTGAGCTGTATGAATATGCGGGAGCGCTCTTTGAAGCCCGTAAAGACATGAGACGTCGTGACCGGTTTCCTGTCTGTGTGTTGCGTTAGCGCACTGTACTCGAGACCACGGCCCTGAGCTGTCTCATTGTTTGGTGTAGCCGCGAAGCGGCGCGTCGCTACGTTTTTTCAAGCGCGTCGATGGTAAGTGTGTAGGCAGCCCACCGGCGAAACGGGATGCCGCACCTGCGCGCGGCGCAAAGTAAACAGCCGGCTCGCGTGCGGGTTGTCACGCGCGTCATTCGGTGGCGCACTTTTGAATAAGGAGTCGCGTTGCGTAGCGTTCCTCTCGGTCGCGTGCGCCATTGCGCGCCTTTTGTCTCAGCCGCCGTGCGATTGACGGCGGGACAGGGGCTGTTTGTGTTGCGAGAAGGCGAGGCGTCCATTTGCACGGACGCGCTACAAGGCCAAGGACGCGCGCGTGCTCGCTGCGCTTAGCTGCTTCCTCTGGCGAGTTTGTCACGACTACGGTTCCTGTGTAGTCGCGATTGACAGCCGACGGACTCCGCACGTATCCGACTCCGGGTCGCTGATGCCGTGATGCAACAGCGGCGCGCACGTGACTGCGGTGATCGGGCTGCAGTCGAGTTTGCCCTGTACAACGGGTGTGGTATTATTGTTCTATATAGACTTGTGAAGGAGCGGCATAAGTGTATGTGAGAGAGAGAATTGCCAGAACAGAAATTATTTCGCTTAGGATGTGCCATGCACGCATGTTTGCTGCGTAGTGCCACGCATAGATGACGTATGGTGCATATCAGGGGCGTAGCCAGAAATTTTTTTCGGGGGAGGGGGGGGGGGGGGCTTCAACCACACTTTATGTATGTTCGTGCGTGTGTTTGTATGTGTGCGTGTATACTATATACACATGCAAAATTGAAAAATTTCGAGGGTGTATGCACCTCCCCCCCCCCCCCCCCCCGCCCCCCGGCTACGCCCCTGGTGCAGCGCTTTTAGAGTACCGCTTCGTTTCTCTCAGTATACCGTAGCCAGCGGTGTTTCGTCTCTTTCAGTCTGCTTGTCAGCTACGTTGTAATGAAACGTTCGGTTCGAACGAGCACTCGACTTGTGTTCATCGCTTTCCTATGCCGAAGTGAAACGCTTGTGTGCCCTGAAATTGCTGGCTGGGTGCTTTTCGAAACGCTTTCACATGTCGTGCTTTCGTCGTTTTTTTTTATATGCCTCGCGGAGCCGGTCTCTATACGGTACGCGTTATATAACCGGTCCTGAGGCTAAGATGACCGCCCCTCGCGTAAATCATCCCGCACCGGAGGCCTGCTTTTCATCGCTCCAGAGTCCCCGAAAACGAGCGCTGCAGGGGCCGGCACGTATTACATATTCACGCCGCAGCTTTCTGGGGCATCGCAGATGTGATTACGTGAATAGTATAAACACGCCGTGTAACAGCGTAGCCCCTGGCTCCCGGCCGCTGCTGATGAGGAGCCGGCCAGCGATCGGTGTCTGCCGGCCTTTCGTGCTCTCTCGGGCCGTTGATTGCTAATTCCGCGCCGCCTCGGTAGTATAGTAGGCGATTCAGTGTGGACGCGCGTGCCTACGTGTCGCCGTGAATGAGGCTGTTCGCGCGGCGTGCTGCTTTGGGGCACGGCCGACGAGGCGCCGTGTATATCGGGGCCACACACACGCGCGTAAGCAGGTGGAAAAGAGAAAAAGAAACGGGGGCCGGCCGGGAAACCGACGCGTCTCGGTGCTCCCGGGCACTGCTATTACGCGCTTGGC
The DNA here is from genome assembly GCF_013339695.2 of Rhipicephalus sanguineus. Classification (NCBI taxonomy): domain Eukaryota; kingdom Metazoa; phylum Arthropoda; class Arachnida; order Ixodida; family Ixodidae; genus Rhipicephalus; species Rhipicephalus sanguineus. The sequence continues at coordinate 118,789,720 of NC_051176.1, read as the reverse complement.
GCGCAACATTACCCGGACGCGCCGGGACTGCGCTGCGATGTAGCATACGGCGCGCCGCTCGAACCACTCGTCGTCGCCGAGGAGAGTTGATGAGTCTCATTAGCCGGGGGCGTTATAGAGTTTCCTCCGTCGGCGAGATGCCTGCACTCTTGCCGGACGGACTGCGCGAGCACGGATGGGCCGAGAAACCGGGGCGGACTCATCGCCGATTGCCCTGGTCTGTCTCTCACATGTGTCTGTCTTTCTTTAGCGCTAAACCACGATGTTAAGATTGCCCTGGTATTCGCGAAAGGAGCGAACGCGGTGTAGATGGCACTGGACCCCCGTCCATCACCGTCGGCCTCTCCGCAGCTCGAGAAGAGTGGTGGTGATCGCCCGGTCGCGGGGAACGCGGTCAGCGCGTGTCGATGCAGGCCGCCTTCGTAATTGTTTGAATATACTCGTATAGGTCGTGCTCCGTCGGTGGCGGCCGAGATGCGGGAGGCAGTGCGCCGGTTGTTGACTGCGGCCATCGACGCTGCTGAATTGGGCAACGCGGTCACTGTGTTCGCATTAAGAGCTGGTGGCAACTATATGTGTGCAGCGGCAGCCGCGAACAATGTACTTGAGCTGAAGTATATATCTGGTGCGTTCGGTGCTGTAAAACGTGGTTCGTATACTTTGCTTCTTCGTTTCTCCCACCCTTAAAGTGAGAATAAGAAACGTACGTGCGCAGCACTCACTGTGTATAGGCTGTTCGCGAGAGTGCATGATACTTCTCGAAAATGCACTGTTATGTTGTAGCTCAGCAATCTTCGAATGACTCCTGGCTTCTTATCTATTAATTAATTGCTGTAGACAGAGAGACATTCACCTGGACTTGCTTCTGTAAAAAGCCATCTAGAAACAAGGTAAAGTGCAAACACCGCACCGTTCGTGTACTCAGCATGCATGCGAACAAACTCGATTCGTTCCCCACGTCGTGTGCTAAGCTGTATTTTATAAAAAAGGATACATTTTATTTGCTGCCTTTGCGATTATCTTTCACGGTTCGCACGGAGTAGTGTATTGCCATGATTTCGGCTGAACACTGTCTAGGCTGCCTATCCAGGAAAATGTCTCCTTGAGAAGTGTCGGGCGATGATGCGTATTCGGATAGAGCGCACCGGCTTCTCCCTCCCCACGATTCTGGTCTGATCCGTTCTGTCGCGGTCGATGAATATTGGATCGATTCCATTGCACGTTTATTCCGTCTCGAGTGAAAGAAGCCCATCCTGCGCTCCTTTTTTTTTTTCCCCATCGTGATCGCGCCTTTATCTCTTGCACGTGTCGGCTATTTGTGCGCTTTCTCGTTTTTCCGAGCCGTGGCGAATGGAATAGTATGTGCGCATATACAATAGTATATACGCACAAAAGCTCCAACTTTCATCGAGAGGAAAAGTTACGAAGAGATATGCATTGATGCCGGTAACCTTCTAACCGTCGCGTGTTCTCTGGCTGTTATGAGCGAAAAAAAAAATGTTCTAAAAAAGTTATATGGCTTCCTTCCGCGTGGCGCAAGCGGAAACTCGAAGGCGTCTGTTCTCCATGACTGGTCGGGCTACTTTGAGCTTCCTCAAGAGCTTCGACTTGTTCCGGTCGCGCTGGTGGAAAGCGAAGCCGTTGCCACTACGCCTGTGAGCGATTATTTTTTATGTGGTTACGGCGTTGTTAAAGAACGGATGCATTGCGTCTTGTTAAGTCACGCCTGGTCACCTTGCGAGGTATACGCGTATGACGTTAGAGCTATACTGCGCCATGTGCCGAACTATTATTTCGCTTCGGACAACGAGCTCAGTAGTTGCTGAATCGTTAATACGCTTATAATATCTGACTGTTTATGGTTTCTCGTCTCGCTCCGTATAGCTTGGCGGTCTCTGTGGTTACGCGATGCTCAGGGTCTGACCCGAAAGACGCTGATTCGATTCGCGGTGGTCGCGTTTCGATGGAGGCGATATGCTGGAGGCCCGTGTACTGTGCGATGTCAGTGCGGGTTTAATGAACCCCATGCTGTTAAAATTATCCGGATCCCTTCACTACGGCTTCTCTGATAGCCTGAGTAGCTTTGGGACGTTAAAATCCCATAAACACACCTTGGAGGTAATAGTTATTCGACTGTGCACGGAAACAGTAAATGTATTGTGTTTCACGCTGTACAAGTGCGTCGTTGGTGTCTTGTAAATCGTGTATGGTTATAAAAACTACGATGTATGCAATTCTTGTCTTGTATACGTTCGCCTATCTATAGATCTCGTATATCGTACATTTGTCCTGACATATATAAGTGTCTGTATCACATCATCACTTCTCGTGGGATCGAATCCCGGCCGCGGCGGCCGCATTTTCCATGAAGACGAAAATGCTCGAGGCCCGTGTACTTAGATTTAGGTGCACGTTAAAGAACCCCAGGTTGTCGGAATTTCCGGAGCCCTCCACTACGGCGTCTCTCATAACCATATCGTGGTTTTGGGACGTTAAACCCCATCAATTATTATTACATCATCACTTCGTTATTATTGCTTGAAAAAAAAATAAGTAGAATGAACCGAGTAAATGAACAGAAAGATGAATGCAGCGCCGGGTACTACTGATTTTCGCAATCCCATTAGCCAGAAATCTCGTGATGCAAACCTGGAAGGATATTTGTGTGTACACGACGTGCATGTCAGCATTTATCATCTATTACCTGGAAGAACTGCAGCCTCTTTGCAGACTCGAATTACAGACGATGTTCCCGAATAATTATCTGCGGTGATACATGGAGAGTTATACTGGAAGATGGAGCTGAGGCTACCACTTCACCTACGGAACGGCACAGCTGATTTCTTGTGCGTGCCGAGCTAGTATTGCGTGCTGTGGCAATCTTTCCTCTCTCTCTTTTTCTGTGGGCTAGTTTAGGAGTAATTTTATTGGAACGACTTAATAATCGGAGAGCAGTATTTTGTATTTATTTAGAATGCAATCTTAATACATTTTTGCTGCATGCAGCATATTAAACGAATCTATATCCTTTGTTTCTTCTTTCCCGGCTCCACTCTCGCCTCTTGTATAAAATGTTGTCCCCATTGCCAATACTGTGACTCAGGTTTGCGCAAAAGAATTGAAAAAAGTGCATTGCTAAAAGAAATGGGTTAGAAAAGCAGAGGTGGGTCCAGGGTTTCACTGACCTCAGCAGCCCCCCGTGTTGTTCGAGGAGCGCCATTTGGGCCTCCTTTTTGTTCGCTTGCGAGCCAGGTCTCCGTTTCGAATGTTTGGTGCCGTAATGTGAGGCGCGTTAATTTTGGATGGCCTGAGCTCGCATTCCCGCGTGGAAGAAGTTTAACTGAAGAGGTGACAAATACCGACAGGCACATATACGCAGCAACCAAAGTTGGCGTCAAAAAGGTTCATCAAAGAGTGGCACATTCGGCCTGGAGTTACATCTTTCCGGTAGATTTTTTTTCTATTAATGCACACACGCATGCGCACAAACACACATACACGCGCACTCACGTGCGTGCACCCACACCGACACACATATATGTATACATAGACGCACATGCGAACCCACAAGCGCGCTCGTTCATGCATATCTCGCACGCACACGCACGCACGCACGCACGCGTGTGTGTGTATGTGGGGAGATACATACATGTAGAAAGAAGGAGGAAAATGTGGAGAATGATGCAAGATATGCGTGCAATCACTGCTGTGAAGCAAGTCTGTATTGCAGCCGCCTTTGTGTGCGGTTAAAATATATTGCTACTTTCATTTGTCCTGTTAAGACAGTGCACGGAACATTTACGGAGTCAGGTTTATTGTGCCGCGAACGTTAGCGGTATAAAATTACGGACGTTTTTTTGTTTTTTTTTTCCGCTCCCCATGTAGAACAGCTGCGAAGTGGCGTGCGCCACGACTGAGTGTAATAGCGCGTCTCCGGAAAGACAGGGCGGTCTCTGAACGGGTATGCGGCCTGCGCTCGCAGCAGCGGCCGAGACTACGTTGGCACGAACCCCGCGGTGTGGCCCATCGGTCGGTCCCGTGTTTGCGTGCGCGCCTTATTTCAAGCCTGGCAGCAGGAAGCGAGCCCCACGCGGTGCCCGCTCGGGTCGTCGACCCCGCTCTGCTCTGGCTCAGCTGCCAGCCGCCCGCCGCGCAGAGCCGGGTGTGCGTGGTTCCGGACGGGACGGACGACCGGCGCGCAATTACGCGTGCACTGGGTCGCACAGTCAGTGGTTGCTGCCGCGTGTGCTCGAGATGGCCTGCGCGCGCCGGCGGAAACATTCACTGCCCGAAATTCGTCTGTCAGTGTGTATATGGGCGAAGCTTATTTTCGGGGGGACGCCCTTTCTTCCGAGTTCCTTCCGAGGCCGCCTATTTTGGCTCAAGCAGCAAGTGCCTGCAGTTCGAAGGCAAGGGTTCGCTGTTGAGCGAGTGCGTCACGGCTCGTCAGTTAATTAAGCTTCCATATATGTTATCTATACGTTATTCAGATATCAGCAAACCCGCCATCAGGTGGCAATATATAGTCCCTTCGGCGTGACGTGGTAACTGAATAGCAGGTTTTGAGAAGTGTTTTCTATAGGTAGTATATTATTGTTTTGTGGCACCGTTCGGTGAGTGACTCTTATCGGTACATAATAGTTAATCTATCATTCTACAATATGAACACGGCCGGCCGTATTTGGATCGTTAACGGAATCGCTGCGCCAGAAGTGCGTTTACAGGTTTACTTTTCCTTATCCTCTTCACCAGCCATACGAAAGTCATGATTAATGTAGAATGATTTTCGTTTCCACTTGCTCGAGTGAGGAGCATTCATCGATGTTTCGGTGTCATTCTTCATCGGCCCTTCTACGTGTCTGTGGCCGTCGATCTATATACTGTCTCCTTCGGCACTCGCATGGGCTACCTTCCCAAATGGTTTTTACTTCCTATGTTATCAGTGTTACAGTTCACCGAAAGCTCTTCTGTCCTTCTGGACTTGACGCTCATTTTCGTTTTCTTATTTTCGGCGAGGCACGCCGTGAACGCTGATCGCAGCTCTCCAAACTCGCCACCGCTGTACTTGCTCTATAAGCTCACGGAGTAAAACCCGCGCATCAAGCAGCTGTGTGTACACTGTAAACGAAAATTAGCCGAGATGGGAGCTTTTCCAGCACATGAGCCCCTAAAACCCCCATGCCCCAATCATTTACTCCGTGGTAGCGGGGTGAAGTCGGCACATGTCGTCGTAAAACGCCCCTTGCTTAATGAGGGAGTTTATGAACGACATGACCTTGTTAAACTCCCCACGGAGTTTTAGATCACGTGGTTAGAAACTCCCTATGGGAGGTTTAAAAAGTATTTTTGGTCGTGACGTGCGTGTCACGTGGTTAGAAACTCCCTATGGGAGTTTTAGAAACGTATTTTGGTCGTGATGTGCGTGCGTGTGTGAATGTGCGTGTGTGTACGGGCATCTGTTTGCAGCGAGGATTTGCAACGGCCGGTTGGTTTGTGTAGAGGTGTAGGACTATTTTCTCCACTGAACCGTTCTGGTCAGACAAGTTCAACTCGCGCCAGCGTCCGACCGCGAACACATCGAGCTGGCTGTCCCGTGTTTATTCTCCCGTCAAGCGGCAGTGCCCATGCACACGAGTGCAAGCCTCCGACACGCCACGGATACCTCGCTTCAACGTGCCGAGTTACGAAGAACTGCGAAGAATAATTTCATTGGTAACAAAAGTAAGCTGTTGCGATCGTCAGCGGGTTGTTTCTGGAGTTTCACCGGCTAAAACTTCGAAGCAGTAAGAAGTAGGCTTCGCTACGTCGTCGGCATCAAGCCGGCCGGCGGCCGGTGTGAGAGCTGCGCCGGCGACGTGCTCGCTCCGACCACCGGCAACGCTTGCTTCTCGGAGTGTCACCGAAACGATGCTTCACCGGCTGCAACTTCTAAGCGGTAAGAAGGCTTCGCTACGTCGTCGGTACCAAGCCGGCGGCGCGTAGCGAACTCGCACAGCCACACCGGTCGCCATGGCGAGTTCTATATACGAGCTCGCACCGGCCACCGGTGAAGCAAAGAATATGTTTCACAGAAAATAAAAGCTGCTGGAATGAGTAAGTTTAAATTGTCTCTTTGTGCCGTGCAACCACCGTTGTCAAACGTATAGCGAGAAGGCGAGCTCCGATACGAGATAGATTGAACCAACATGCGGCCGCCGCTGCACTGCGAGCAACAGGAACCGCGACTACGAGCCGTCTCGTTCGTTGTAAGTGCATCGCTCCGTAGCTTAACGCGGATAGCGGACACCTGTTTTTTTATTGTGTGTGTAAAATAACGGCGACGAAAACTGCACAGCAGCAAGCATTTTGTGATCGCGAGCTGCCGTTCGTCGTATAGCCGTGCCGTACTCCTGCGAGAAGCCTAGCGACGCCGTCGGCAACAACGCGGTATACCGGCGGGGCGGCGCGATTCTTCGCCGGTGTTGCTGAATGTGTGCTGCTGAAGCGTTCGTGCACGACCGCTCGTGGTTCGTGTACGATTAGGTGCATTTTACAGACTCACGCACTGTACTGCTAAGGCGGATACATCCCATGCGACAGAGTGCCAGCTGATAATCAAAATTCGCTAATTAAAAAGGCGTTCAATGTTAGGCGGGTTTATAGTAAAAGACGGGTGTACCTCAGTAGTATCTATAAGCCCACCACACATTTACACGTACGCCATGAATGTTTGTTGCTTAATTTCGGGGAAAAGAAGTGTCCCATCTGAGCCACATTGGAGGTCAAGATGTGGTGCCTATATATACTCGGTGACCAAAGTTTGGTTGTGAAGCGCTGGTGGTGAGTTGTTGTCAGTGTGAGTGTTGTATTACTTTGCGAACGTTGTGTGCATGTTTGTGTACGTGTGATCCAGTTTGCGTGTTTCGATGCTAATTTAATTAAAGAGCGAAAAGCATTTTTTTCTTTTTGATGGTTATAAAAATTTACTCCCATATTTACCTGGAAAAGCTCCCCTATGGATATAAACAAAAACTCCCCTCTGTCCATCCAAAAACCCCGTCCTGTTGGGGAGTAAATTTTTTACTCCGTCCGGACGGTGTTTTTAAAACCCCCATCAGGGCGTGCGCTAGAGGACAAGCCATTTACTCCCATCTCGGCTTATTTTTGCTAACAGTGTAGTCAGCGTGAAGCCATGCGTGGACTGTATGTGCACGGACTGCCCGCTCCTTTTCGTCGTTCGGCGGCTGCCACGGCGACCGTCTCGCCGGTGGTTTGCCCAGCTTTTGATTGGGGTTATATGTGCGGACAGCTCGGCACCGACGGCGACTCGCGCCACTGGCAGCGGGGGCTCGAATGGGGCGGGCAATGAGCGGCTTCCTTCTTTGCGGCGGCGGTATAATAGTTCACTGTAGCGGCGGCGATCCGTTATGCCAATTCGATGAGAAGGCCACCGCCCCGCAGGCGCCTGCCATCGAGGGTGGGGGTCCGGGCGGCTGGCCCTGCGCGGTTATTTGGCGCCGGATAGCCCTATTTCGGGAGCGGAGAAAGGCGCCCATGCTGTCAGACCGCGTGGCGCTGGATGGAACAACGGCGGGCCCGACCGCAGCAGCAGCAAGATGGGGCGGGCGGGCGCTTTAATACGCGTGATTACGAGCCTGCGATTACGCCCGATCCACACGCTTGGGGTTCTCCTTTCCCGATGCAGTATAGTGTGCCCCGAGTGCGGCTTGGCGGCGCCTCTCTGCGCGGAAGAGGAGCGGGCTGGTTGTCCGCACAGGAGAAGGCTATTGTGCCGGGTTCGTTTTTCCGGATCCTTCGACCGTTGCCCCGTTTACTGGTTCGTCACCTCGCGTTCTGGGGTGCCAACAGTTAAGTTGCCGAGGCTAGCTCGCTTTTGCGCCCACACCCACGAAGCAGCTTTTCTTGTTTCTCTCATTTCTGTCCATACTACTGAGTGATTAGAAATGGGTGCCCAGAGGAATTCACCATTGAAAGTAATTTGGAGGCGATGTAAGTACCGAACGGACGAAGAAATGGTTGGAAGTAAATTAAATAAATGTCACGTGGTAATTTAAACTATCTGATCTCTACTGCCACTTGTTTGATATAATTAGTGATTGTTCTACGTCGGAGACAAAATGAGGTATTTCGTATGAACAAATTTGCTAACGTAGTGCCGGACGACTGGCCCTTCTTTATTAAGCGATAAGCTGTGGTATTATGACTGCAGGCGTCCTTGCCCCGCCTTTCCTTCCAAGCCTAACTGTCCCTCGGTCTCCAGACAAAGGCTGGTGGTATAGAGATAGGTTGTAAAACCGTCTTCAATTGTTCTTCTTCTTCTTTCTTTTTTTTAATTTTGCACAAGGTTGATTAGCAGGAAAATCATGTTAACCAATAGAAAAATCGCTAGGGAATTCATGAATCTATTCTTTACTCCGCATATGCTCCGCTTTGCTCCAAGGGATGCATTATGGTAATGCCGATGAGCTGTTTATCTCTGAACTATTCATAATTAATGTGTATTCGTAGTTGTGCCAGGTGTGTGCGGATCGATGTATCACTTTGTACCTTTCCTCAAGCGTTGTAATAAACGCCACTTGTCTGTTTCGTATATATCAGTACGGAAACATATTAAATAGATTATTCACTAATATTTAATGTCTCTCTCATTTTTGTGGTGCGATGAAAAGCGTATATCACCTAAGTTATCCAAAACTGCACTGATCTCTACTTAAAAAGTTTGAAGCGTTACGTTTTTGAAATATTTTTATGTGTTAACTGTATACTCTGCCATATATAAGTTGTATACGGACATCGGCAGCGGGTATAATTTGAACTCGAATCGAGTGCAACTTCAACAGTACGAAAAGTTAGTTGTTACCTGTGATTATCCGAGTGTAGATATATCTATTTGAACGCTGTTATGTGCAATGTGTCATATATGCTACGCTGTCGTAATACCTTGAAATTCGAACTTGTACCTGGGATGGGAAACATACTCATAGCCTGTAAAGTGGCACTTTTGAAAAGGTCGATATATGACTTGTAGTTAGTTTAGTAAACCAATTACTAGCAAATCAATTAGTGTAACATTCAATTTACAACTGAAATCACATTTCATTGTTTTTTTTTCTCGTACGAACTTACTTTTCGTGACTATAGAAGTAAAGGTGATCGAGATGTTTTAATTGTCTTTGATTTGGAACTCCCGACATTGCCGGGTAAAGTACGCGTAGATTATGACAGCTAGGCTTTTATAATTCAGTGAGCAGACGTTGCTTATTTCTTTCTATCTATTTTCCTTTCTCTCACTTTTGTTGTTGCTGTTGGGTATACACATGGATTCATGTATATAGCTGCATCGTTTTAGGAAAAAAGCACTCACGAGGCAGCGTGTAGTAGTATTTGACCGAGGTTGGGACGTGACAATGCAAAGGCAGGATTACGTTTTCGTTGAAAACATCCCGTCATCTCTCGCTCGAATGAATTTGTATTTTTTTTTAAACTTAGGCGTTAAACTTCTAGCGCTTGTGAAAAATATAAGTTTCGGGGGAAAACAGGCGCGTACTTGGCAGCGACCAAAAGTACGCCAAATACAAACAATGGAACAGAATTATCCTTCGCAAATCTTGCACAGCACGGCACCCCGTTTGCGCACGTCGAATGGAGCGTCCTCCGTTCCGATACAGCAGCCCGTCGGTCGCACACGCAGCTGTTTTAATTGGAGAGTTGTTTGTCGATTCGCTCTGCATGGGGACCCTCTCGGGATATTGTTAAAGAGTGCTTTTCATTCTGAAGCGAGGAGCCGTTTGAATATATGCCTAATCCAGGTTCATTTCCATAGCGAAGCACGATCGGCCGGGCTAATGAGTCACGAAGTCCTTATACAGTTAGTTATGCCTGTTAGTAGGCCTCATCTTAGCGTGCAACTGCATCCGAGGTCGCGACCTCGCGTCGTAACGCAGCCTTCTGTCAGATGCTTCACACCTCGCAGCAGGCTTGGCGGTGCTTCGCATGACGAAAAAAAGAATAGAAAGAAGGTTATGTTTATGAACTGCTGCGAGCTTACGCGGAAAAGTAACGCGTCTGGTTTTTGCAATGCTGGCCCTACGTTGGGCGCCATATGTGGGCTCAGGGCCGTGGTTTCGGAGCCGACGGCCAGCCGAGTCTCTGAGACACGGACGAGCGAGACAGCAAACTTTGACATCTGTGGCTATCAAAGATGAGCTGAGATAGGGAAATTGACAATCACCCGTTTGTAGCGCGAAGCCACAAGGAAATCCGCATGCGCCTTTCATCAGAAAGGAAGCTTCTTAGTTAATTAGTTGAGTTAAGCTTCTCCGTTAATTTTTCCTTTCCTAACCCTTCCGCCACCTTACCGCAGAACTCACTTGCAATGATCTGAGCTGCTTCCAGCGCGGGACAACCAGCTGGATCAGCCACGTGTCACGTGTGCATGCTTCGCCGACAGTGGTCCTAAGCCCTCGTCACACGTAGACCTTGCCGAAAAACGGCAGGAAGGGGAAGGTTGAAGCTCGCGATGAAAAAATCCGTAAACAGGGGATGGGTCCTCGAGCCGACGTTTCGACAAGTGGACAAAGCGACCTTGCCGGTCGCTCTGTGCTTAACGGCCGCTGTCCTTCACACGTCGGTCTACATGCAGTTCTGTGCGTAGCATATTACGACCTCTCTCCTCGATCTGCAAGTGTCTGCCCGCTAATATATACACAAACATGCCGCACTTCTCAATAAATTCTGCTTCATGTGATCACAGAGTATCTGCCACGGCAGGAAAGTCCCGCGTGGGTCTGTTGTATTCAACTCTCCATTCGCTTGCGCACACAAAGGGAATAACATGGTCAAAGTGCGGTGTTTTTATTGTCTTACGTGCGTTTATTGTTGCGATCATTTACGGTTAAACCAGAAACGCGAATAAAACATCGCGTAATCAACAGCTTCCTTTGTTCCAGCGAGGTGGTGTTATTCTATGTTTGTTCGCATACAGTCAGCCGTTATTTTAACGACAGTGTTCCTATCACAAAAGAGAACCCGCGTCTCTGGTGTGGCACGCATACACCACCGCACTTCGTATCCGCTCATACGGTTTATGCAGCGTAGCGGTGCAGTGCTGTGCGGGAAGCGAAGTGCGGGTACGCGTCCTTTTCCTCGATGATCGAAAGTTTGTTCGCCGTTTTCCAAGTGTGCACGGTTTTCCCTTCGGCCCTGTCTTTCTTCTCTGCACGCATCTCCGCCATCGATCATCGGGTTAGCGGGGCGCCGCCGCTGTGCACGGTGCCCCGCTCAAGAGGTCTGCCAGCGCGCCTTTGGTCGCGGCTGACTTGTCACGAGCACGCGGCGCGTGCTCGGTAGCCGCCGCGTGGTTCAGGGCGGCGTGCAGCGCAAGAAGCGCCCGACGCTGCGCCCGCGGGCGCTGCAGCCGGCTTTCGTCTTCGGCGGAACGAAATGTAGGTCGGTGCACCGCCGCCGACAACGACCCCTGCGCCTCCCGAGTCGACCTGACCCCGCGCGCGCCTTCTCGGGAGTTGCCGCTGTGCATCCGCCGAAGCGGCGTGGGCGCGGTGCGCGTCTCCTGCTTTAGCTGATGCTGCACGAAACCGCTCTTTTGTGTGGTTTGTGCGCATGTCGTATACAGTAGTATATACCTGTCGACGCCGGGCGTTCGCAGAAGCGCAGCGCGGCCGTGCCGCGAGAAAGACTTCTTTCCGGCTCGTCTTCGCCCCGTATATTTTCGCCACCCCTGGCGGGGGCAATGCGCGAATACATGGGTTGTTGCCACAGTTACTCGCCTTTCTGTCTTCGTTGGCGGCTTTCGACAGCCGTCGATGGGGATTGCTCGTTCCCGTTCAGTATACCTCGAATATATCGAATGCAGGGGCGTAGCCAAGGGGGGCGGTTTGGGGTTTCAACCCCCCCCCCCCTAAAATTTTCAAGTCTGCTTGCGCATATATACACGCACACATACAAACGCACGCGCGAACATACATAAAGTATGGTTGAACCCCCCCCCCCCCCCCCGAAAAAAATTTCTGGCTACGCCCCTGATCGAATGTATCTTTGTGGTTATATAATGCGATGTATGTTGCGCGCTAGTTTTTTCGGACTTTCCATAAGGCAGCCCTGAAGAGGAACGCAGATTGTTTGAGAAACGCTACGGCTCTCATCGAGTGTATCCAGCTGACAACGAACAAGAGTTTCGAGGAGATGCACTTTCTATTCTGAGCCTCCTAAACAGGATTTTACTGCGTCGGTCTCTCTCTATACCGTCTATGTATACTGCTTGCTTCTACAGTCAAGCTTAACGGCCAGCAGAATCAAACACCGCGAATTAGATCCTGATTTCACGTTATCATACGCATGCGTCGATACGCACATTTGCTTCGTCGAAGCGGCCCGTCGAGCTGAACGCACGGTTTGCGCTTGTCCGATGCAAGTTTTCGAAGCGCCTTTGCTCGAACAATTGTCCTACTTTGTCGCCCCACTTGTCGCTGCATGATTTCCCTCACTCCCTCTCTGTCTTGGTCTCCAAAGATTTGCACTCCTTAATTTCCTGCCTCTTTGTGCAGCCGCTCTCTATTGAGATATAGATGCGTATTTGACACATGAATAGCTCCTACTTCCTCAAAGGAGGAAAGAAAAGTGATACGTTGGGTTCGAAAGCGAGGCGCACTCTGGAGGAAACCTGATACGGGGCCATCCGTGCTCGCGCTTGCGAACTGGCGCGGCCCGTTCACGGCAGCGAGGATAGTTTCATGCGCAATTTCTTAGGTAGCATGATCTGCCGCACAATATGCATGTCATCTGTACAGTAACCGTGCAAGTATACACCGCTCTATTCCAGCATTCTAGATCACGCTTGGTTGTTCCTATATAGTCCGCTCGTTTTATATTCTTGGCCTTAATTTTGCCTTTGTAGACCATGCTTTCGCACAACGTATCGACTTGGGTGTTTTTCGTCGCCCCTCGAGGGGATCTTCCTTCTGCCAACACATCGTCGCACGTACATCTCGCGAATCACCTGCTTCGGCTTTCCGGGTTTTTTGCGACATAGTTCTCGTGATATACGTGAGCAGTGTATAGTTGCTCAGACCTGGTGTTACTTCCTCTTTCACATATATCTCCTGTAGTGGCTTTTATCAATATTTTATTTCTTTTTTCCGGCGCTGGTTGCATATGCAGCTGTGCCCGCTCACTGACGTTGTGCCGTGCGCTCGCGGGATATGGGGTGCCGCAGTTTTATCGCGGTATATTGCATATGTTCTTTTTTACAAGTGCTGGTTTACCGTATGGTGAGTACGGAAATACCGTACCGTCGTGGTCGACACGTCGCTATTTTAATCTGCAAAATCTGTCGTCATCATCATCATCATCATCAGTCTGACTGCGCCCACTGCAGGGCAAAGGCCTCTACCACGTTCCGCCAATGAACCCGGTCCTGTGCTTTGTGCTGCCACGTTATACCCGCATACTTCTTAATCTCATCTGCCCAGCCATAACATTGTGTATCCCCCTCGCGCGTTTTCCTTCTCTTGGAATTCAGTGAGTTACTTTTAATGACCAGCGGTTATCTGGCCTACCCGCTACATGCCCTGTCCATGTCCATTTCTTCTTGATTTCGACTAAGATGTGCTTAACACCCGTTTGTTCCCTGACCCACTCTGCCCTCTTCTTATCCCTTATAAGATTACACCTATCATTTTCCTTTCTGCTCGCTGCAACCCTCAGTTTAAGTTGAACCCTCTTTGTTAGCCTCCAGGTTTTTGCTCCGTAGATAAGTACCGGTAAGATGCAGCGGTTATATACCTTCCTGTTGAGTGACAGTAGTAAACTACCATTCATGATTTGAGAATGCTTGCCGAATGTGCTCCAACCAGGGACATAGCCAGAAATTTTTTTCGGGGGGGGGGGGGGGTTCCACCATACTTTATGTATGTTCGTGCGCGTGTATATATCCGCAAGCAAAACTGAAAATTTTCGGGGGGGGGGGGGGGTTGAACCCCCCTCCCCTGGCTACGCCCCTGGCTTCAACCCTTCCTTATTATTCTAGTTACTTCAGTCTCTTGGTTCGGCTCCGCGGTTACGACCTGCCCTAAGTAGATGTATTCCTTTACAACTTTCCAGTGCCTCGCTACCTATCGCAAAGCGCTGTTCTCTTCCAAGACTGTTGCACATTACTTTAGTTTTCTGCATATTAATTTTCAGACCTACCGTTCTGCTTTGCTTGTCTACTTCAGTAATCATGAGTGGCACTTCGTCCTCTGAGTTACTGATTAATACAATGTCATCAGCGAATCGCAGGTTACTAAGGTATATTCTTCATTAACTCGTATCCCTAACTCTTCCCAATCTAGGGCTCTCAAAACCTCCTGTAAGCACGCGGTGAAAGCATTGGGGAGATCGTGTCACCCTTCTTCATTGGGATTTTGTCGCTTTCTTTATGGATGGCTATGGTGGCTGTGGAGCTGCTGTAGATTTCTTCCTAGTATGTTTATAAATGGTTCGTTGACGCCCTGATTCCGCAGAGCCTGCATTATACTGCTGATATCTCGACCGAGTCAAATGCCTTGTCGTAATCTATGAAGGCTATATGTAGGGGTTGGTTATATTCCGCGCATTTCTCTATGACCTGATTGATAGTGTGAATGTGGTCTGTTGTCGAATAGTCTGTACGAAATCCTGCTTGGTCCTTTGGTTGATTGAATTCGAATGTTTTCTTAAATCTGTTAGCTACTATCTTTGTAAACTCTCTTTGGAAGATCTGTATTAGGCACTGAAGTAAGGTGGCAAATTGGGCTAGTTGGAACGTACTCGCCACGTTCAGCGCAAAAAAAGGAACACGAAAACACAAGGAACATGAAAACACATGTCGTGCACTTCCTTGTGTTTTCGTGTTCCTTTTTTTGCACTGAACATGGCGTGTATTAGGCACTATAAACACCTCATCATGTTATCGTATGCATCGAATAATTCGCGCAGCTGCAACGATTTCGAATCGTGGTACACTTAACATGGCACACACTCGCGTAGCCAGGGGAAGGGGGTGGGTGAAATCCCCCCCCCCCCGAAATTTTAACAAGAAAGTGTTTTATGTCGGAGTCTACTAATACTTTTATGACGTATTTCCGTGACGGAAATACGTCAGCGAAATGAACGCCATCAGATGGCAAAGAAAAAAAAGTAAAGAAAAGTTCCGTTGACAGGAGTCGAACCCATGACCTCGCGGTCCGCGACGAGGGGTGGCGGGCGTTTAGCACACTGTGCTACCGCCAAACACATAACGGAGGCTACATGAACGCGCCTTTTATCTTTTACAATTTTTTCTCAGAGTGCTCTTGTATGGATGGATGAATGCTATGAGCGTCCCCTTTATAACGGGGCGGTGACATGTGTGCCACCAGGCTCGGAAGAAAAAACAAAAAAACGCGCCGTTGCTACGACCGTCCCATTTGGCGCGTTTCTAATAGAAGTAATAATATCTGGGGTTTAACGTCCCAAAACCACGATATGATTATGAGAGACGCCGTAGTGGAGGGCTCCGGAAATTTCGACCACCTGGGGTTCTTTAACGTGCACCTAAATCTAAGTACACGGGCCTCAAACATTTTCGCCTCCATCGAAAATGCAGCCGCCGCGGCCGGGATTCGATCCCGCGACCTTCGGGTCGGCAGTCGAGCGCCATAACCACTAGACCACCGTGGCGGGGCTCTAATAGAAGTGTAATTTCGTCAACGCGAGGTGGCGGCTTTAGCCCAAGCCTCGCTCATAGCATCCATCCATATTGAAAAATTAGCTCTCCGACGCTCGCCTGGCTGTCGCACCGTGTTCCCCGCTCGCCATGTGAGAAGTAACGCCCAGGCTAGAGTGAAGACACAACGCGTGTAACGTTTGAAGAAGCGACGCCTTGAAGGAGTGCATATCGATTATCAGTGTTTATTATGTTCTTGTTGATGCCATCTTTGCGCGGGATTCACCATATGCGGTGTCCACATATATTTTAAGAACTTCAGCTACCGTTAAACCCGAGATATCATTATTAACTTCAGCTACCGCAAGGGTTAAATCATGCTCATGGGCGTTAGTCGTCGGTACGGAGACGTGCCACTAAGCGTCAACGTGAATGCGCCCACATCAAGCGGTGCTATATCGGCCAAACAACAGTAGACATTGTACAGTCTCTCACATACCAATGCACTATCAACAAGGAACTACTTCTGTGACGACACGTGTCACTTTCGTGTTATACCAATTCCTATGACGGAGGGATCAGCCATATTTTTCCAGTTTTGCATGTGGATATGTACACGCACACATACAAACGCACGCACGAACATACATAAAGGGTGGTTAAATCCCCCCCGCAAGATATTTCTGGCTACGCCCTTGACGGAACAGTAATACCATAGCGTAAGCGGTATGGTATTACCATCACTGCTAACACACCTTATTATTCGAAAGAAGACGAGAACAAAACGCGAGCGCTCTCGTTTTGTGTTCTTGCATTTATTTTCATCTACTACTTTTTCTCTGCGTAATAGCGTTCGAAGTGCATCACCTATTTACACTACGGCGGTGTTTTTTTTTTTTTTTTCTTAGCCAGTGTGCGGTTTGTAGCTTTATTATGAGTGGCAAACGCTTCCATGAGGCGACCTTATGTCTGTTTATAACGACGGCTAGACTATTCGAGATGACAGAAACGGCAAAACTGACGCTGCACATCTTTTCGACGAAGGCAAGCCGGGGGCCTGCGCGGTATTTCGCTGTCTGCTTCGACAGCGCCGTCCTGCAGTGATTTTGCCTCGGTCTGCCCCGAAGCAATGACTGCTCGCGTGGCAGCCGAAACGGCTCTTGGCAGTTGCCGTAACGACAAGAAAAGAGACGCGCGCCCTTCTCCGATTGTCGCCCAAATAGGTGCGCGGCAGCTTTGGTCGCAGCGCGGGCCATCGCCGTAGGAAGCGCCCGGCGCGATCTGCGGTTAAGAGATTTATATAAGTGCTCCGCTGCTGGCGGCGGTGACGTTCCCGAAAAACGGGTTCGGGCGCCCACTACGGATGCGACTGCTCATCCATCTCCACTATCGGCGGACGGTGCGAGCCCCGGTTTTCTTTTCTTTTTTTTGTAAGCGCGGGGGGGAGGGGGGCTGACCACACAGGGGCCCCCCATATGTCTGCTCCGCAGGAAGCGCGCCCGGCCCTGTAAGAAGTGGGCCGAAAACCCGGTCAACTCCAGCCCAAAGGGAAGGGGCACAGAACGCCGCCGAATGAGGCCCTACATCTCTCGCGAATAGAGACGGTCACTGAATCGCGCCGCGGCGACACATGCTGACCGCGTTCGCCGAAATTTTCGAAACCACTGTGCGCTGACCGAAACTATCGCTGCGCGGGCTGTCGCTCTAGGTTAAAACGAGTGGGGGAAAGCGGTACACCTCAGCAACTGTACATGACCCGGCCACGAAGCATCGGCTATTTGCACATGCATTAAACTTTTGGACTGTGCACATGCCACGGCCTTCAGCGATAACTGGACGCCCATCGTACACGCGCAAGTCATTGGACGCGTGAACGAAGAGGAGTGAGTGAGTGAAATAACTTTATTTAAGATCCGGCGAATGGAAGGCCCGGGCCTGGGACCGCCTAGATAAGAGGAATGCCGGAATATTTTTCCTGCCAAAGTGGCTGTGGCCTCCCCGTAGCAGGGGTGGAAGTGCTGCGCCATTTGCGCCACGCTGCGCCAATCCGCTTCTGCTGCGCCATCCTGCTCCGAAACGCAATATTGCGCCGATACTGCTCCCAAGCGGTCTTTGGTGCACGGCCTCCGCGATGGGCTCCGGTGCGCTGCCGGAACCGATCACCGAGGTTACGTTTGGTGCTTTCATGTGCCGCTGTCATCCGTATCATGGCGCGCCTATGCGAGCTTATATCGCTTATATCATCATCACATCACTTCGCGCGCTCTCGTAACGTTTTCGAAGGGGCAAAAAAGCTAGCGAGCCTGTACAGGAGCTAGCTACAAGAAAGCAACGTTTTTATATTCAAGAAAGTGAGTTGTGCGGCCATATTTCGATGGCGCCGGCAGCAACGGAGTTTTTTGGCGCGCTGCGCGCACGAGGCGGTTGCTGTCATCGTGGCCTGGGATTGCGAACATGAATAAAAGTAAGTGCGTTGACGCTTCATAATGTCGAAAAGGTTCTATTTACTGCGAATATTTAATTTGATGTGAAGCCATGAGGATAGTGCGAGCAGCTGCCGCGGACGTAAACGCGCGACCATTATTTAGAAACTTTGCATTAAGGAAAACTGCTGTATAACTGAGTGTGTAAGATGGATTTTGTGTCATAAGTCTGGATGAGAAAGAAAAATTTGTTTTACCCGTTTGCGGTCAATGAAGCCACTACCAATCGCGAAACCACTCACAAGGCTTCTGTTTGTGTAAGTCGGTTGGACCATTTCCGAAACTCATTTTCTTTAGTGAGAGCGTGCCATGTGGAGAATTTTTTGCATTGCACACAAGCCCTTAGACGTTATCAATGCAGCATGTAAACGCGCTCGTGCAGCGACGAGCTTAGTCTCGCCAGTGCGATCGGTCGCGTTTTTCGATTTTTGCTCGTCAGAACCTGCGCTCGGCTCGTGGTTGAGTACGCTGTAGCTCGTACCATCTGCTCGCCACCGTTGCTGTGTGTGGTTAGGTACATGAGGTGGCGTATGAAGAAATATACAAAAAAAAAAAAAAAACGCCAGGCCTGCGCTGAAACCGCAGCACAGTCACAGCGAAAGCTGGAAGAGCAGCGTTTCTAGAGCCCGTTGTAACCTCTCTTGGGGCTACAATACAAGTACACTAGAAAGGTACCCACTACGCCATAAATTACAATATTTGTGAAGTTGGGAAGCACCTACTAAACCATTATTCGTCATTCTGCGGAGAAGCGAGGCGCCAACTACACGTCTGTAAGGCATTATAATGTGCACTTTGTTGACGCGACGACTGATGACGATGAAGAATTATGGCTCAGCCCTTTGTAATGGGTTGGAAGTTTTAAACGGCCCACCAGTTATGTAATTTGCATTGAGTGACGCCCGGTCGCTATTTCCCTCTCCCGTCATGCTGTATAACATACGTTGACGTGGGAGAGAGACGGGGGGGGGGGGGGGGCGAAGAACTTTACTGAGACCCCGAGGAAATGGATCATGCGCTTATGGGCTTCCTTGGCAACCAATACAAGTGCACTTACGAGGAACCCACTACGCTATAAATCATTGTAATTTTACTGAGACTCCGAGGAAATGGATCATGCGCTTATGGGCTTCCTTGGCAACCAATACAAGTGCACTTGCGAGGAACCCACTACGCTCTAAATCATTGTAATTTTACTGAGACCCCGAGTAAATGGATCATGCGCTTATGGGCTTCCTTGGCAACCAATACAAGTGCACTTGCGAGGAACCCACTACGCTATAAATCATTGGCACTGTGCCATTTTTCGTCATTCTACGGAGAGCCGTGGTACCTGCTTAACGCATGTAAGGCATTATGCGCACTTTGTTGATGCTGTGCCTGATGACGATGAAGAATTATGGCAGATCCCTTTGTAATGGGTTGGAAGTAGTCAACAACCTACTCGTTGCGCAATTCGCATTGTGTGACGCCTGGTTACAGAATTCGCGTTGCGCGACGCTTGGTGCTTATTTTACTCTTGTACCACGCTATATTGCATATACTAATGTGGTTCCTTCCCGACATGAAGCCTGTATAGGAACTTTTTGCAAGGCAGTTTCAAGCACCGGCATGGCTCAAAGGTTGAATACTGGGCTCCCACGCAGAGGGCCCAGGTTCGAACCTCGTTCCATCCTGGAATTTTTTTCTTATTTCGTTCTTTTTTTTTCTTATTTCGAGCGATACTGGTTACGGACACCGGCGGCGGCGGCGGCAGACAACTACGGCGCCAAAAACGGCCGGTGAAATGATCTCATAACAGCTTTCGCTGTAAAACAAGAAGATAGACACTTGGAACGCTTATTACTCATACGAATGTGAGGTAGTACGAAAACAGAACCACGCGATAGAAATTGTGCGCTTGCGACACATAGTATCATCGCACCTCACCGACACCAAGAATTGACAAATCTTGGAAGGTAACTTGAAGGGCAAAGGTGGAACCGCATGGCGCAGTTTTTGGCGCAATTTACGCGCGTTTGGAGGGACGCGCGTGTTTTTTTACAAACGCCTTCGCGAAATCGCGCTGTTGCGTCCCGAATGGCATGATATAATGCGCGACTCACGCGTGGTCGGAGGGTCGCGCGCGTCATTTTGACGAACGCCATCTCAAAATCGCGCCGCCGCGTCTACCTACTCGAAAACGCCTCGTGCGGCGCGTCGCTCGCTCGTCCGCGGCAAGCGGAGTTTAGGGTGCAGACGCATGTTTGCTTGGTTTCTTCCAGTGCTTCCAGACGGCGCTGACCTCCGCGCATTTCGAAGGAACAATTTGAATCCGGCGTAGGCTTTTGACGAAAATGTAGCAACCCGGCAAACGCGCCTGCTGGAAAACGTTTATTACCATGAACTATTTCAGTTGTCAGTCTAGTCAAGTATAGCTATTAAAAAAACATCGCTTATCTCGTTTGTGGCTGGTTCATCAGTATTAAATGTTTTCTAAAATCGTTGGAATTTCTAGTGTTCACCAGAAATAAAAAAAATTAACAATGATGTTTGACCCTAGAATTGTGCTCCAAAATTAACTTGCGCTGCTCCAAAAGACAAATTTCGGTGCTCCAAAGGTGCTCCAAAACAGCATTATGCCTGCTCCCTGAGCTGCTCCAAAACACTCAAGCCCGCTTCCACCCCTGCCCCGTAGGCCACGGAGCGCGCATTGGTACATGGAGATTGAGTGAGACGGCAATTGCCGTCAGCCGCAACCAAAAGAGAATGATTGCCGCCGGACGGGACGAGCTTTTCTGGCGTGTAGTCGCCGCTGTGCCTGCCTGACCGGACGCGCTCAATTCGCGACCCGCTGGGCTTCTGTCAATTTCCGGTGCGTTCGAGGGCGCAAACGCGTCCGGGCAACTTCTTTCATCTCCTTATTTTCGGTCGCTTCCAAATCGCTGCGCCTAAATTGCGAACGACGGCTGTGCAAATAGTTTCGGACGTTCGACCGCGGGGCCACGCGCCTGCGACCTGACTGTCGTAATCGTGTCTTTGCCCGCCCCTGTTGGCCTTCTTTCTTTTCGTCCCTTTTGGCGCGTGCCTCGCCGCAATGGCCGCCATCGATCAGCGGGTTACCCTAATTGTCCGCGCCTCTCCTCTCGCAAGTCTCATCCATGCGCGCTGCGGGGGAGGCTTGCATTACGATGGACACGTCCGGTCTGCGGCCGCACTGCGCCCCTTCGCGGAATATTCGTGCGCGCGCGGTCCGACGAACGAGTTTCGCCCATTTCGAGGTCGCACCTGCGTGCACTTTTGCTGCCGTCTTTTGCTCTGTTGGCACAAGCGGCAGCAGCAGCAGCACGTTTTTCAACCGCTAGGCATCGTGCCCGCTCGCACGTCGGCTGATCTGCACCTGCACAGCATGCAATGCTTGCAACGATAACCGCAGTGAACGTTGCATTGCGCAGTCTACATATTCAGTTTTTCGCGCAGTCTACAAGTAGCTTTTTGCGAGCGCGGGTGTGCCCATCTGCCATTGCCCCTCTCGCTCCTCGTGTTTTCTTTGTTACCTGGGGTGAAGTCTGTCGTCTTCACTGAATTCGTTGTGGTGAATGGGATCGTGGGGCCGGCGAAGGAATTGTTTTCATGTCATTTCATCAGCGTGCTCGTGATTTCATTTTCTGTCCTCACCTTGATTTATGGACCAGCGTACTGTAGTAGTTGGTCACACTTTAAGTACTAATACTCGTGTAATATTTCCTGTGACCTTCCTAGGGCAAACGGCGTTGTGCAGGTCATCGACAAACATTTGTGCCCACCCATTGCGGCGGCTTAGTTGCTATGGCTCAGCGCTCCTTAGCTCGAGGTCGCGGGTTCGATCACGGTGGCCTCAGTTCAGTGTGGACGAAATGCAAAAACGTTCGCCCACTAAGATTTACGTGTGTGTTAGATAACCCTCGGACGGTAAAAAGTAATGAAAGTACAGCCTGACTATGAGATCGTGGTTTTGGTGAGTAGCACCGTATGGATTTCATTTCAAATAATACAGTCCTGCTGTATTCCTGAAATAAGGTCAACCAATATTTCAAGTAAAGCCTGTTTCACATGCAGCGATTTTGCTCCAAGAGCGGAGCGGCTGCCGCCACCCTACCGTCGCGGAAGCCCAAAAACAGGTTTTTTAGAGCGACCAGTGGACGCTCGCAACGCCAGCGATCGAGATCGCCGGAGTTTGAAAAATTCGCTAGCGGCAGATCGTCTGCCCAAGGGCAACCAATGATCAACCAATGGGAGAGCAGTGACGTGCGGAGCACGTGACTGCAGGGGTGGAGTTGAGGAACGGGCGCGCGCGCGCCGGGAGGAACTCGGTTTGCTAGCAGACGACATCCGCAGCAACGAGCTGGCAGTGTAGAAGTGCCGTTCTTTTCCTTTTGTTGTCCTCTACGGCGCTTCCGTCAAAGCAGACAAATCGTTTGCACGTGTCATTTTGTTCTTTTGCATTTTTATCGAATCGTGGCACCAACATAGGTCCGGTCAGGGGGACCCTACGGCACTCCGCACTTGTAGCTCGCAGCACATGCTGCTGTTTTTTCTTGTTTACCACTCTGGCCCAGCACGTTCGAAAAGTTTGCTGTTTTCTTTTTTTGAATGGTCACGCACCCCGATGACGACAAGTGCCGCCGCCTCTTTTCTGGAATGCCCATGGGCAAAAAGAGGGACGAGCTCCTTCACAAACACACAATATCGTCGACTGGGCCGCTTGCATCTGGTTGCCGGCCCAGACGGCGCACCAACGCCTCGCGGCATTCGAGAGCAAAAGCCACCGAAAGCCCCGTGAAAGCTTAAAAACACAAAAGCCAATTCTTTCTTTTGCTTTTCCATGGCCAAGTGTATGTGCGTGCAACATGACTTGCGTGGTAAAAAAAGAAAGCTGGAACAGAAATAAACGTGACTGCTGAAGTTGTTTAATTGCACTCTGATACACTGCACATTTTCATCATTCAAGGTCTAGGCGCGTGAAAATCGATCACCGAAGTAGAAGGCTGGTGAAACTTGCAACCTAAGCGCACCAAAACAAGCGAGCCCGGAGAAAGGAAACCCGCGGATAACGGGCGCTTCCCACAACCATCACTGCGCTTCGCAGAGGCGCGCGCCGCGCAAAAGCGGTGCATGTGAAACGAAGCAGCGTCCGAGCGTCCTGCTGCCGCTCGATCGCCGCGGGCCCCGCCGCTCGGTCGCTCGCATGTGAAACAGGCTTAAGACTTGCAGAAGGGTTTTTTGGTACATAAATCGTTCACAACGATGTCGCAGAGCGGAAGTTCATGCCATGTATATTTCTTTTGCAAAATGGAAAGAAAGCGCTCATGAAGTGGTGAGGAACGGTGGCGAAACATGCGCTGTATGTACGAACTAACAATTCATAGAGCGTGGAAGAAGTGACGTGCTGAGCGAGACACACGAAGAAGGGTGGAAAGGGACACATAGAGCGAGCGCAAGCTACCTAATTGCGTGATGCGACATTGAGCGAATACAAGGGGACCCAGCTAATTTCAGCAAATCATAAAGAAAAGGCAAGAAAAACTCGCACAACAGACGGTTCTTAGTGCTATACGGTGCTTGTTTGGGCGTCCCCTTTGGCTAGCAATACTATGTTCGTGCATCAGTGACTCGACTAATAAAAAAGAATAACGAAATCATAAAACAAACAACACCTGCTAACGTTTTCTGACATCTATATATGTATAATCACATGCGCCACCCGGAAGCGTAAAGAATAGGAAAGAAAGAGGTGGCTGATCCCTCTGCCATAGGTATCGGCACAACACGAAATTGAGACGTGTTGTCACAGAAGTAGTTTTGTTTATAGCGCATTGGTATGAGAGCTTGTACAATGTCTACTGTTGTTTGGCAGATATAGTACCGCTTATGTGGACGCACTGACGTTGACGCCTAGTGGCACATCTCCGTACCGACGACTAACGCCCATGATCATGATTTAACCCTTGCGATAGCTGAAGTTCTTAACATATACGTGAACACCGCATATATATAGCGAATCCCGCGCAAACATGGCAATAACAAGCACATAATAAACACTGATACTTGATATGCACTCCTTGAAAGCGTCGTAAAACGCGAAGAGGATCCAACGCCACGCGTGTCGTGTCTTCCCTCTAACCTGGCTGTAAATTCTCACAAGCCGAGCGGTGAACGCGGTGCGACAGCCAGGCAAGCGTCGGAGAGCTATTCTTCGATATGGATGGATGCTATGAGCGTGGCTTGGGCCAAAGGCGCCACCTCGCGGTGTGTTAAGTGTTTACGAAATTATTCTTCTGTTGGAAACGCGCTGAATGAGACGGTCGTAGCAATGGCGCACTATCTTTTTTTTTTTTTTTGAGCCTGGTGGCGCACATGTCACCGCCCCGTTACAAAGGGGTCGCTCATAGCATCTATCCAAGAGCACTGTAAGCGGAAAGCGTGAAAGATAAAAGGCGCATTCATGTAACTTCTGTCATGTGTTTATTGAAGAGTGTAAAACTAAAGACCCAATTCCAGAGTGGCTCGAACATCTTGAGCCACTTATCCGTATAAAGGAATTCTAGTCACTATGTAACCATTCCGGTCTTTACCTCTGTATGTACTGTTTATGCACTGTGATATTATTGTATGATGTGCAAAAGTAAGTAATAAAGAAAAAAAAAAAATTGGCGGTAGCTCAGTCGGTTAGACGTCCGCCAGCCATCGTCGCGGACCGAGAGGTCATGAGTTCGACTCCTGTCAACGGAACTTTTTCTCGTAGTTCTTTTTTCGTTGTCATCTGGTGCTGGGTTCTTTTTTTTTTTTTTTTTTTTTTTTTTTTTTTTTTTTTTTTTTTTTGCTGACGTGACGGAAATACGTCGCGAATGTCTTGGTGGACCCCGGCGTAAGACACTTTAGTGTTAACCAATTCCATCAATGTAACGCAAAATGGGCATACTTTTTTAAAATCGAAAACAGATTACAGTGTAAGCTGGCGACACGACCATTAAAAAAATAAAAGGAAAATGAAAACAATGAAAGATCAAGTTTCTTCCGTCCTTCATGTACGCATCTCGCGCAGTTACGTACGTTATTCAGTGCGAATCCACTAGTCAAAGTGGGTTCGCAAACGAAGCACTAAGGTGTGGAAGCGCACTCATTTATACAGGAATGGCGTGTTAATGGTAGATTATTGTAAACGCATGCTGCTATATTCATGAGCCGTAATTCGCCCGGACGCCGCGTAGACAAGGCGCCATTGAGATGGCGCACGTGTGGAATTTCGACAGCAGGCGTCTGGGTGTCTCGTCACCGGCTCTTGCTTTATTGCGATGACAATTATATGGACACTCGCGGCGCATTCTTGCCCTTGCGGTCATGTTCCGTATAAAGTCCAAATCGATAACATCGCCGTGCGCGTCGTATGTTCTATGTGCGAGTGAAAGCGTGCGAAGGCTGCCGACGGGCGGGGCTTAAGCAGAGATGAAACGCGTCGTCCGGCTCCGTCGCGCGATGGAGTATGAAGGGGTGCCGGTTGGGGGAGGAAGGGGGGTAGTGAACTGCGTCGCTCGGGCAGAAACTGTGAACGTTGATAAAAGGGGCGCTGTCGCGCGCTCTATCTTGACAGAGATTAGCTGACGGCTCATACCTTTGTACGTGCTGTGCTCTCGCCGCTTAGTTCGCGTTCAAGCGATGACAGCACCAAAACCGCTCTGCTCTGTGGAGCGGCCGTGTTCCCTTACGCCAGCGTTTTGTAGAGTTACGCCAGATCGGATCCTAAAGGTGTTCGCTGCTTGCCGTTCTTTGTATGGCATTCCACTCTGTTGTTGCCGCATTCATTGTTTCGTCCTTGCGGCGAAACTGTTACCCTGTGACTTTACCGCGCGCGCCGGATCGCAGGCTGTGACGTTCGGCCCTTCATTTCAAAACCGAAATCGATCCTCTGTGTCGTGCTGGCGGCCGGGCAAGTGAGTGGTTGCTCGCGTCCGCCGTCAGTGTGGTCGGTCGTTGGTGCCGATAGCCGAGAGGTGCAGCGATCGCGACGACCGGCTCGATCGAAAGAAGGCCGCCGCGCGCCACGACGTCGTGCATGCAGGGAGTAGCGCATGTTGCGCCACCTGGCGGCTTCGCTAGCCAGGCCACTCTCCCTCCCATCCCAGCTGGCCGGCACGCGCTCTCTCCGTCGCGGGGACGACGGCGATGACGCGAGAGGGAGAGTTGCTGCAGCGTGCGTGCGGCGCGCTGACTCACACTCGCCGCCGCGGCTGCCGCTGCTGCTTCCAGTCGTCGTCGTCGCCCATGCTGTCGGGTCGACGTGCGTTCTCTTCCTCGGCGGCGCGTCGTTGCGGCTTCGGGCCACCGATCTCCACCGCGTTGTTTGTCGTCGGCACGGCTGCTGCGCGCGAACCTTCGGATGACGACGAAAGTTGTGCGGCACGGCTGTCCGCACTCCATCTGGATTAGACTGCTGCGGGCGTCGGCTACAGCGCCTTGAGAAGTGAGCGAGGCGCTACGTGTGCGACACGGAGCCACTGTGAGTCAATCAGCGTTTTTCTTTGTGTTTTTTTAACCTTTGCGCAGGAAGGGCTAGCTGCAATTCTCTTTCCTTGCGGCACCTTCGTTTTCTTCTCGTCGTATGCGTGCATGTACACGACAGTTCTCGTCGGCTGAGGCGACAGATGCGCATGACTATGTTCGTCTGGGCAAGGCCTGGCCAGCTGCTCTTTTCTGAGCGGCACTCGGACGTTTTGAGTGAAGCGCGTAAGCGGGCCTGCAACGGTTTTACTTTTTTCCATTATCGTTAGAGATGAAGGGCGCAACTAACCTTTCGATAATTGCGCGAGTCTCTGTAGTATAGGGATTGCTTATCTTTACAGTTTGCCTTATCCAATGCCTGATGTCTCCTGCCACATGCATTTTGCAGCGACGCTAATTCCGGCCATGTTATTCTAGCGGCCGTATACGACATGCCCCCCCCCCCTCCTTTCGTCATACTCACACCCACTTTTTTTGAAGCGCATTAGCTGAAACATCTCAACAAATTCTGATGGACATACCAACTCAGACTGCCATATGTGTCATCATTACTATTATTCCTTTAATTAGCCAGATATCGCGTACGTTTCTTTACCTTATGTACGTAATAGGTGCGCTTTCAAGGAAACGCACCTGTTTCGTACGCCTGATTGAATGGATCTGCGTTTGTTGTTAAATACTGCGTGCTGCTAATCGGATAGCGGTAAGGGACTCGCAACAAAACACCAGACGGTTTTCAGATAACGGCGGGTTGCGCAGAAAGTCTGTATCGCTTTCCATGTGTGCGTTATCAAAAGTGACCTCCTTGAGATGTCGGGATGCCGACATTTGTTCAAACCGCGAGCGTTGACCCCCTCGCCCTTTGGGGATGGCGCCAGCAATACGTGTTCAGGGTTGCTCTGTAGGGTGCGTCGAAGTCGAGCCTGGCTATCGAGACACTTGAATTGTTCGTGTGTTGACTTAGAGAGCCACTGTTCCACTTAGGGAAGCCACGCTGGTTATGTTTGTGCCTGGGGACGCTTGACGCTTTATTCCGCTCGCAACAGAGCTTACTGCACGTGACCTTTTTAAAAGATTCTAATCTAGGTTAAGTGGATGACTGTGCTGTATTAATTTTGCGAACCAGGCAAGACTTTTAATGCCCTTTTGTAACCTATTGCTACAGCTGCTACTACGGGTGAGAACCTATGAATAGAAATTGAATACTGGTGCATGTTCAAGCACAGTGTGTTTGTAAATATAGTTCGCATAAGTAACCGCCAAAGAATGTACGCCGTAGGGTCTGTTCTGTGTAAATGCACACCAGGTTAATATTTCTGGACGAATTACAGGTTTTGAGGCGAAGAGCCCGACAAAATGCTTTTAGCAATAGGGGTCGACTTTAATGCGTCGTTATGACTTTTTACCCACACACTTGATACGTTCAAAATAGGCAGGTTTGAAAGGTTCTGCAGATTCGCATCTGACTGAGTCATCAATACGAATATATAAGCGCTCATTTATCAACGAGGCTGCGCATCTGCGGCAGACTCTCTTAGCTTGCCCTCTCGCAGCGATGAATATGCAACCGCTGTTCGCACAGGAGCAGAGGGTGTGACGTTTATTTTTGCGCTGGCGTTGAGTGACGTGTTACCCAAGCTGGCATTTTTTTTTTTCTTTTCCCTCCCCAACCACATGGCCGCCTTGCCGTATGTGCTTCCGCTTGTATATATTCCCATTGTCTTCGTGCGCACGAAAGAATCCAAGAACAAGCAAAACTTCTCATTCTTATCCAGGAGACATACTATACCTTTAAAGGTGCGCGCGGACATTTGATTGTGAGGTAGAGAGACCGTCTCGTGCGATATGCAGTCATAGGATCTCCTGTGTTTCAAAGCGAAGACTGTGTCAGGCTGCATGACAAATACGCACGCTGTTATATCGCTTTAGCGTACAGCTTGCGGGTTGAAGCTTCGATATAGTATTTTTCTGTGTCGGTCCGTCGGAGAACGAGGGAGGGAGGATAAAAAAAAAAAAAGGCTGAGCGCTGCCAAGAAAAGCAGCTGCTGGCCTTTCGAAACCGCTTGTAAATCACATATTACCTAATCCAGTATACTTCTGGTCATGAAGTATTCACTTCATGTTGGTCACTTCAGCGCGTCAGCGTCTTCTGAATTTGACATAACGTTGCGGCCCTCCGCGAATACCGATTGGAGAGTCTCGAAAGCCTAAATAACTTTGCAGATATGTTAGATTCTGTATTTTAAGCCGTATAGCGAACTATTGCGTGCGCACCATTCCGAAACAGGACTGCTCCGGAGCAAAGCAATAAAAACCGCGATTGTCGGATATCTCGAACTTTTCTGTTCAGTGTGGCTCACTGAGTGTGTGATGGAGGAAGAGAAGGGAAATGAAGAAGCGAAGTTCAGTGTGTGCAGCGAGGTTGCCGTATGCACAATTAGGCAGTTGCTAACACCCTGCACGTTGCTGCTGCAAATGGAGCAGCGATGCGCAATAAGGAGCACTGTGTTATTATACGAACCCTGCGTGCAGCTGTTGCCGTGTATCAAGTTGTCTTTGCGGGAAGGCTATACCGTTCATGCGATTACCGATGCAGTATGCGACAATCACGCGCATTTGCATCGACCTGAAAGGATATCGTTGACAGCGCTGTCGCCTTCAACCCGGCCGTCGGGTGATCAGCCGATGTGGCGAAACATACGCGAATATGAATCGACATCGATTTGCGGGCCTCGGTTTACCACGCTGGAGGTGTCACGATCCTAACGCGATGCTGACGCAAGCGTGTGACGCACAAGCTGGAGCTCTACTGAAAGCAAGCGGCACAATAGGGCACGCTTGGTGAATGCGCGTCAACGGTATGGAGATGTGGCTGTTTGTATGGGGAGCGCTGCCTTGACTTTTTCGGTTTGTTTTTCGTTAGGTCATGGCGTCAGAGTATGGACGGGCGGCGTTTTCCATCACTGCGCTGTTGTCATGTTAGGTGACCGTTATAGTTTGCATGGGTTTGCCCCCGGTCGGTGTTTTCCAGTCTGGCTGTCGCGCGTTGTCCTTCCTGCCGTCTTGTATAAAGCGCCGCCTGCACAGGTCACTGGGTGCGTCCGGCTCAACACGGGCGCGGTTTACGACCGTCGTTGCTGCTGCTGCCGCGGCTATTCAGAGTCAGCTCCCAGTGATGCCACAGAAGGGCGCGCTCGTAAAAAGCCTTTAGTGGCCCGCTCGATAACGCCGGACGTTACGCCTAGGCGATTATGGAGCATCCGGCACCGGTGCCCCGGAACCGTGCTTTACACGGGCGTGCATCGAGGCTTTAAGGACCCGTACTTGGGTGATGGGGACGCTGTGCGCGGGCCGAATCGCGAATCCTTTAAAGCGGCACGAGAACTACAAGATCGCGCTCGCATACGCGTGAGAAAGAGCGACGTATGTCATGGCTATAGGTGAGGGCCAGCTATGTATACCGTCACCCTGGTCACTTTTGACTAACGCCGTGCGGTGGTAGCGCAGGCTGCTTCGCTCCGCACTTGATTTACGCCAGCTGGCCGAAGTGTCGGGAAGGCGTGCCGTGGAGCGGTCTTGAGCACCTGCTCTAGACACTTACCGCGCTTGTCTGCTGCCTTCTAGCCACGCATGCTACAACCCTGGGCTTTACAAGGCATTCCCCCTTCACGAGGCGGTTGCCGGCTTCTTGGCACAGTTTCAAATGTCCGACAACTGCCTCCTCTTCGTTTAACGCGCCTCGCATTACACGGAAGTGATGGTCCGTTATTTACAGTAAACTGGCGTGGCTGTGCACTTCACCGCCGCACTTTTTTTTTTTTGTCGCGCATCTTTGCGTAGTTACATTAAAGTATACCTGCAAGAGCCAATCCGTTTGTGAAGAGGCTGTTGAAACGTTGCTTAAACGAAGCAACAGTTATTCTCATTTTGACGCAGATATCGCGCTGCTCTGTATACGTGTGAACGTTTGGGTCTGCATGCTGTCAGCCGAGCTGTGGCAATAACAAAGCTGAGTGGTAGGCAGGTGTACACTTATTGTTGATGTACCCGCTGCGGAAACTCAGAGGCAATGTACTGGGCTGTTGTTAGGCTGTGGATTCGATTCCCGGCCACGTTGGCCGCATTTCGTTGAGTGCGAAATGCAAGAACGGCCATGTATTTTGATTTAAGTGGACGTTAAAGAACTCCAGATGGCCAAGATATATAATACGCGGAGTTCCCGCAAACGCGTGCCTCATAATTATATCGCGGTCTTTGCACGTGAAACTCTCGAATTAGAAAGTAACCTGTTGTTGATTTGACGAACTTATATGTGCGGGCTTTTGGCTTTTTCTCCAAAAATTAATCGTAAGAAGTGTGTTGGCGTACTGCGTTTTGTAAACAGCGATTTCTCTTATATAAATTTCTCTCGATCGTCTCTGGTGATGCGTTTTTTTTTGTTCTTTTTTTTAAGTTGTCCTATGCCACTGAGTGTATTACGCAGCTCGCAGGAGCTCAATGTGTCTATGTTTCTTATGAAGGCGCTGCCTTTTCTTCTTTCGCCTTTCTTCTGCGCGGATCGACTGACGGCCGTAAAAGCCGTCGTACGTAGTCGTCTGACATTTCGCAGATAGCCTGCGTGCAGGCACGTAGCCAGGATTTTTTTTCGGGGGGGGGGGGGGGGGGGGGCCAAGGCCTAATTGTTCGAAAGAAAGTCTTTCCATGGCAAGAACAAAAAAAAAGTTGCCTGGGAATACAGAAGGCTTGAAAAATTTCGGGGGGGGGGCGGGCCCCCCGCCCCCCCCCCCCTTGCCTACGTGCCTGCCTGCGTGCGTAAAGGGAGGGAGGGGGGGCTGCAAAAGCGTCAACGGAGGCTTCGCTGCAAGTCGAGTCGTCGCATGGCGAGGTTAGCGCCTATAATGAAAACAGCTCATTCGTTAAGCGCCGTCCGCGGCATTAGCCCCGTGAACGAACACTGGCGGCGCGGCAGTCGCAGCGATCTGACGTCACGGCAAGGACTCGCTTGCTCCGCGGCCGAGGATCGCCTTTTCCTGCGCCCGCCGCGTACCCGCTCTTTCGAGATACGGTGCTGATTAGTCTTGCGGTGCAAATCTCCCAAGGTAGAAGATGGAAGTTTACACTACTAGCGAAAGTTAGCTGTAGAAAGCGTGGATAATATAGCTTATAATGGGCAAATTCCCGTCAGGACGAAAGTTTCACTGTGAAAATGGTGATGCACGTACGAGAGCAAGGCATTCGTTGTTTTCACCACGTACTCCAAGACATTGGTGCTAATAAAAGTTACACGAATGGTTCTAACTTCATTAGAACTTGGCGTAGACTCCACGGTTAGAACATGCGTCCCGAAGAATTACAAATGAAATTAGGACATTTTTAATTCACTAAATACATTGCAGTTTATCGTACAATTTATGTCTGCCTTTACAGATTATCTAGGTGATTTGACAGAATTGCACTTTCTGCTACAGGAGACTTTTGGATGAATCTGTCTATCATAAAGACTCATTTAATACATTTGGAACATTAAACAACACAATACTGCCACACACACAATGGTTTCGGAAATGCTGAGATGTTAGTATACTTGGATTATGTAAAGATTTCTTCTCATCACTCGTCTGAAATTATGTGGCCGTATACCCTGATTTGCATAAACTGCTGGTCCGATCAACCACCGGGTCAGAAGCGGTAATGTTAAATTCTCGTGGGAGCACTGTTGATAGCAATCGTCTGCAAAACAAACGCGTGAAAGTCGAAATGAGCATTCTGAACTGATTCGATGGCACTCTCAGTGAGGTAGCCCACGTATTAATTAAACGTCCTTCGCCTCAATGAGTCAATGAATGGTCTGGCACGTCATGTCCGCATAAAGGTTGATGATGCTCAGGGGCATATCAAATGCAACGAAAAATAATTTCTAAACTGGTACTTATACAAATGTAACAGCGCCGTTGCTGCGATGCTGCATGAATACACAAGCTGACAGCAATAAGAAGTTTCCGCAATTTACCTCAACTTGTTCTTGGTGAAATGAAGCCCTGAAATTATTGCGAGGAAAACGTGAAACTAAACAACGTGATGACTGAGCGAGTACACAGGAAAAACAAACACAAATGCGGCGGTGCTCAGGCGAGTGCCTTCGAGATATTGTGTTAAACTCATTACTGTAAGCGTTTTTATAATCGTGCGCAGGTCTTGGCACACCCGCGAAAACGCTGTCCGCAGATCGCGGATACGTCCCATGCAAATACCACTTGGCGAAGCCATGATATTTTTTAAGGGAATCACCCGTGACGCAACCTAATAATGTGAATAAGGTGTCTAGCGTGCCAAGACTAAGTCATGACTGTGATATTAATTTTGACCGCCTGAAGTTCTTTAACGTGCTCTTGTATCTAAGTAGAGGGATGTTACCCATCGTATTGCAGCTGCTGTGGTCGGGAATCAGACCCATCCCCGAGGTTAGCAGCGCGGCACAACAACAAACCTGATCACGGGGCTTTCAAGCGCGGACACCGCTGGCGACTGCGAAGGAAAAATGTATAGCTTTTTGCCGTTTTACTAGGAACATTATCGATGCTGTTTTCGTCATTCATCTAAAGCTTGAGACAGGCAAAAAGCAAGTGCAAACAGCGGAACAGCGCACGAAGCAAGCGCATGATATGCCGGCGCGTCACGGCAGGCGTCGGAGAGTCCTTGCCGTGACGTCATCCAGGCCTCCCGCCAGGCGGCGCCACCCCAACTTCTCGGGGCTAATAGGGTGATAAATGCCTTCCGAAATCACCACTACAGGTATATATAGTGTCACTTGTTACCAGCTGAAAGAGGTTGTTTGCGTCGTTGTTTCGTTCACGATTTGCCTCTTTGCCTAACCTAAATTAAACGATTACGCCTGTTTCGGCGCTGCAATGTGTTTCGTGATGTGTATGCTCCCACCATTATAGCTACACGTGAACGCACGTTCCACGTTCCACGTTATAGCGGCACGTCGAGAAGTGGAACGCGCGTTCAATATTGGCAGCCGCGGGAAAACTGGAACGCGCGCATTCGTAACTGCGCTCATTCTGAAGGACACGTTCCAAAAGACCAAAAGACTGTAGGGACATATAAAATGATGGTGATACGTCACCTTAAGTTATGCGAACGGGCAGTGATTGCGATTTTGAGTATGTAACGAGGCCGAACTGGATATTATACTCGCGGAATGACTGACCGCACCGCGGACGTGCTTTTTACACTTCAACTTATACCTGCAGTGCGAATATCAGCGAGATATACTTTCGTTGCTACGGGGGATGTGGAAATAATACCTGCTCGTTTATAACAGGGGAAGTAGATACAGGGCCGGGTGGAGAGATTCATGCGTATGCTGTGTTTGCACGAGCAGCCGTTGATAGGAGCCAGTGTTGTTGCATGAGTGCCATACAGATTTGTTTCT